>NC_090934.1:1273136307-1273439337 GCF_040938575.1 Ambystoma mexicanum
TGTAAGCATTTTGCTAGCACCATCAGTGCCAATATACATGTGAGGGGGAATGGAGGCTGGTGGGGTTACGGGGAGGGGTATCCACAGACAAGGGTGTATACAAGCTATAATTTGGCATTCCATTAAATATATATATACACACTCAACAAGATAAAAGTTAAAAAATTTTCTTTTTTTTTTTTTGTATCTTTATCAGTTCTGCATTTATTCAAGTTTAGTACCAACACATACACACAAGTTCATATTCAGTCATTCTGCTCAGTTGCATCGTTTGCTGTTGTCTGTGCCTCCTCATCTACCTCCTCTTGTACGTTGCTATATGCTTTCCGTACATCGGTCAGGTGCACCCAGTACCTCAACCCTTTGACCTTCACTGCCATGGGCGTACAAAATATTACTTCGTATGGGCCATGGAATCGTGGTGCATTCCACCGACGTACAAAGCTTCTGACATAAATCCAGTCGCCTGGCATTAGCTGTAGCTGTTGGCCTGGCTCCGGGACAGAGCCTGTTGCATTTCCCTCTTCTCTAGTGAAGGGTGGGGACAGTTGCTTTGATATCATGCGCGCTGCCCTTGTCAATTTCCTTAAGTAATCAGTGAACTCATCTCCCAATATCGCGGCGCTTCTATGAGCGTCTGAGTGTTCGCGCAGTGGCGAGTGTGCTGTGTTCATTCGTCTCCCAGTCACGATCTCGTGCGGGGACAAATGGTGGTCTTTGCTTGGCTGATTTCTCAATTCAAATAGCGCCAGGGGTAGGCAGTAAATCCAATTCTTCTTTAATGAGAAGCATAGTTTTGATAACCTGCCCTTCAACAGTCCGTTCATCTTTTCCACTACGCCATTACTTTGAGGATGATAAATTGAACATAATTTATGTTTTATTCCCAATAATGTAGTGACTTCCTTAAAAAGCTCATTCACAAAATGAGTGCCGTTGTCTGAGCGAATCACGTCACAAATTCCCCAGCGCGGGAACACTTCCCTTACTAGGAACTTGGCGGCGCTCTTGGCATCAGGTCGTGCGCAAGGTCCTGCTTCCACCCACCTCGAAAATGGGCACACAACCACGATCATGTATCATGCGCCATTACACCTTTCCCGCATATCTGCATAATGTATATGCAGTTCTTTGAATGGGCCAATGGGTTTAGGTATTGTTCCCCGGAGAGTGCGTAATGTCATTCCTGAATTGTATATTTGGTATGTTGTACATTCCATTGCCAATCGAGACACATGCTCCTGGAGACAGGGCACGAACCATTCTTCCTGTATTTCTGCTGCAATGTGCTGTTTGGTGTGATGTGCAGGGAAGTGTAGCTGTTGAAATGCAACCTCTAATAGCTGTATTGGCATTACCACTTTCCCCAAGTTATTTTGCCGCCACAGCAGGTCTGTTCCTGACTTGCTGCACCCTCGTTTTGTCCACATTAATTTGTCCTCTGCACTGGCTCCTTCCTGTAATTCTATTATTTGTGATATGGGCATCATATTATATCCTTCTGGGGGCTCTTCGTTTCTCTTGTTCTTAAGCATGTACTCACCTGTGTCATTTTTTGAAAATAGGAAGCCTCCTTGGCGGCAGCGTCCGCTGCCGCGTTCCCTAAAGACACAACATCTGTGTTGGATGTATGTGCTTGGCACTTTACTATTGCTACTGCTGTAGGGTTTTGCAGGGCCTCAATTAACTCTTTCAACAATTCTGCATGCTGTACTGGTGTTCCGTCTGCCCGCCTAAATCCCCTATGCCCCCATCTTGCTAGGCCTCCATGTACTGTCGTTGTCATGTAAGCTGAGTCTGTGTATATTGTCACTGCACAACCCTTTGCTGCATGTAGTGCTTCTATGAGCGCAATCAGTTCTGCTGCCTGTGCGGAGTAATGTGATGGGAGGCGGTATTGTACCAGTGTTTCATACTCACCGTCTTCTAACCTCACTACTGCCATGCCAACGTGTTTTTCTCCCGTGTCCACGTCAATTGATGCAGACCCATCCACAAAGTACACTTCCCCCTCGCTTAGAGCGTTCTCACACACCACTGTGTCCTCCCCTCTTTCTCCTGTGTAGGTTGCACAATCGTGGTTCTGCATGTCCTCTAGTGTACACGCTTCTGTAATGAATGTGGCGGGGTTCACTGTCTTGCATCTCACTATATGGATGTTGGCGCTGGACAATATAATCTCGTAGGCTGTCGCCCGCTGCGTGGTCAGTGTGCTTTTTGATCTCTCTAGTATTGCAAATAATGAATGTTCCACAAACAATGTCACCGGGCAACCCATTACTATGGTGGCACTTTTCTCAATCGCGAACGCGGCTGCCGCGAGTGATTGCTCACACGCGAAATGGCCCTGCATCACGGCATCTAAAGTACCACTATAGTAAGCCAATGGCTTGTGTCCTAAGGACGTTTTTTGTGTCAGCACTGCTGTCATGAGTGTTTCTTTGCAGTGTGAGAATAGGTAAAATTCGCGTCCATAATCAGGGTTTGCGAGAACTGGAGCGCTTGAAATCAAATCTTTTAATGTTTGGAAAGAGGAGCTCATCTCTTCCGTCCATTCCATCTTCCTGTTCTCCTGTTGGGCCACCTTTAATGCTTGTAATAGGGGCCTGGTGTATGCCGCATAATCTAATATCCATGCTCGGCAGTAATTGCACATTCCCAGGAATTTCTGCATGTCTTTTACTGTTGTGGGTTCACCTACTGATCTTATGGCTTCTACTCTGTCTGGTATTATTCTTTTCCCATCTTTTGAAATCAGCTGTCCCAGGTACAGGACCTCTGTCAGACAGTACTGTAGCTTTCCCTTGTCCACTTTGTACCCCTTGTTGGCCAGCAAAGTCAATAATGTTATGGAATCTGTTCTGCATTTCTCTTCGTTTTGTGCGCAGACTAGTAAATCGTCTACGTACTGAATAATGGTGCTCTCAACTGTTAGGTTTCCTAGGTCTTCATGTAATACGCGGTTGAAGATGCTCGGGCTCTTGCAGTATCCCTGTGGTAATCTCCAATGTTCATATCTTTTACCCCCCAGTGTGAAGGCGGTAAGGTATCTACTCTCTTCAGCCAGGGGTATGGAAAAAAATGCGTTTTTCAAGTCTACTACTGTGAAATGTGATGCCACTTTCGGGATGCTGCATAGTATTGATGCAGGGTTCGGGACTAGAGGGAACTCCTTCTGAATTACATCATTGAGGGGGCGTAAGTCCTGTATCATCCTCCAAGACCCCCCTTTCGCTTTTTTTATTGGATAAATACAGGTGTTGCATGGGGAGTTCGAAGGCACTATTATCCCTTGTGCTAGTAGGGCATTTATTGTCTCTTTTATCCCTTCTTCAGCTTCACCAGACAAAGGATACTGTTTAACTCGCGGTAAAATTGCTCCTTGCTTTAGTTTTATTACCACAGGTTGTACTCCGTGCAGCAGTCCCACATCATGGGGGCCTGTTGTCCATAAGTTGTTTGGTACGAGCCTCATGTCGTCATCAAAAAATGACGGTGGTGCTCCTATCACTGTCATCAATTGGACGGGGGTCTCCCTTGCTTGTATTAAAATATCACAGGGCATCGCTATTTCCATTATTATCTCACCATCCCCTTCTGTGTCTGAAAAGAGATCCTCATCTGTTACCTCTCGTAGGGCGATGTTGGCGTTTGTGCACAGTACTGTGCGCCACTCACACCCTTCCTCGTCCACTCCAATCACAGCGATCCTTTTTGCTGACACTTGTACAGCATGCAAGTCTAATGATACCACTGATCCTGGTGCTGTGTTGGGACACACTAGGGGCGGAAGAGGAACTCCGCCGGAATCCTCCAGTCCATGCTTCTTAGCTCGGGAATTATGAGGGCCAAACTCTTCAGCCCTTTGATAAACATTTCCTCATTTTGTGGCAGCCCTCGTATTTCCTGTGTGGTTGTGTAGGCTTGCACTACCAACATCGCACGCAAGGGGCATATCCCGGGTGTAGAACACACTATCCCTCTCTCGGTAAATGATATGGTCATGTTGAGTTTACTCAGGAGATCCCTCCCTAGCAAGTTTATTGGGGAATGTTCGTAATACAATAAGGGTGCCTTCACAGTCTTACCCCCACTGTTACATCCAAAGCTTCTGTGTAAGGAACTTCAATTACAGCCCCAGAGAACCCCTGCGTCTCTAACTTCCTGTTAGATAACGGGAATCGGCCCTCTCTGACACATGATTTCTCCGCTCCCGAATCAACCATGAATATAAACTGCTTGTCTCCTATCTGCGCCCCTACCAATGGTTCCTCTGCTGCATTGTAGGTGGTGGATAGAACTGGACACTCAAGTGTTCTCTGTGGGCTGTCCTATGCGGGGTATCTCATCGCCCCTCCCTCATTAAAGACATTCACTGAAACCACTGACATGCCGCTATAAGGTGCTGGCGCGGGGGCCCCGTTTGCTGTTGTCGCGAAAGGGTTACCTGGCGTGTATTGCATACTGTCATTGTTTTGTGGGTGGTTTTGTGTCCTATACTGGTGTCCCTATTGCTGGCCCGTGGTACCCTGGCCGGGGTTTCTTAGTTGCTGCTGTCCCATTGGGAGACCATATGGGCTCCCTGGGTGTGGATGACCATAATTCTCCTCCTCCTGGAACCCATTGTTTTGTCTACTTCTGCACTCCCTGGAGTAATGCCCCCATCGTCCACAGTTCCAGCAACTCCCCTGGGGGCCCCTGGGACCCTGCCATCCATTTCCTCCCATTCCCCCGTACTCCTGTCCGCCTCCTCTCCGGCCCCTGTACCCACCTCGTCCCCCTCGAGGGGTCCACTCTTGCCACTGCGGACCTCCACCTTGCTCCTGCTCAGTCCACTGCCGCTGTGCTGTTCCCGCCCAATTAGTTGCCACCCTTCCTTGGAGTGCTATCATCCCCTCCTCCTCATCATCTCCCTCCCTACTGTGTGGGAGCGCGGCTACTGCTGCTGCAACCTTCACTAACTTTGACTGTACTAACTTCGCCTCGTCTGCCAATCTTTTCTGCGCCACCTCCTTCTCCCTCTCCTTTATTCGTTTACAATGGTGTACTATTATGCTCTGAATTTCTGGCCATCCCTTTGCTTCAATACCTGCTATCTTGTCAAGCGCCTTCTGCACTTCCTTTGGGAGCCCTCTCTTTATAATAAAATAAAATAAAGATGTCGATTGATACCAGGGCGTGCCCGTTTCTGCTCTCCACATCTCTTGGACCCGAAAAATGTAATCCATAGCCTCTTCCCCGTCATTCATTGAACACTGCATCACTGACTGTAAGTCCGGAGTATCTGGGAATGTGTCGCGTAAGGCATCCCACACCCTAGCACGCACAGTGTTAAAGGAGGCCCCATCATGGCGGTCACAGTCTAGTGTTACTCCCGGAAAACCGGCCTTAACCCATACCCTTTCAGCCTGATCGCCCACTGCTGATACGAGTAGACTCTTTACATCTCCTATGGCTAGGGGTACCCCAGCAGTATGTTTCTCAAAGGCATATATCCACTTACTTGCCCCTCCTGACAACGGGGGTAATAGCTTTAATAAATTGGCTTTGTCCATCTGTGCCCATGGGATATAGTTAGGCCTCCCTCCTCCCCTGTGTATCAACGGGAGCTGTAGCCTTCCTTTCGCCGTTGCGTCCGGACCCGTTTTGGCTGCTGATGTTCCCAGTGATGCCATTTTTCCCACTCTGTTCCTTAGTCGCCCCGTCCACTCATCATCCAGGGTTCTCATTGAACATGTACCTTCCTCCCCCTCGCTTCCCCCTCCCACCGCCGTACTCAACCTGTCGCTTTCTTCTAACTCGTCCCTTATATCACACAGCAATTCCTCTCCTCGTTTACAACATCTCCTTCTTGGGGCCCTACTTCTATTATTCGCGTTGGTTCTTCCTCAATTCTGAACAGAATCTCGCCCTTTTTCCACCCCTCTTCGGGCTTTCTACTTTCACCTGGTGCTCTGGACGTACGCCCTGATCTAGTAGCATCTAGTGCTGTTCGTTCGCATATGTCTTTTATACTTGAGAGCTCATCCTTTGCTATCGACAGTCTTGATTCTAAATCATCTGTGAGCTTCTCTATATCTACCCTTTGTGTGCCTGCCTGGGCTCGCTCCCTCGTGCTTTCATATGGCGGAGGTGCCGTGGGCCGGTGGGGTGTAGTATCTTTCGGGGGAGGTATGTAAGTGGGGTCACTGTACCCCTCTGCGGGCACAGGCTTCTTTAATATCGGTTACAAACTTATTACCTCTACTGGTGGCGCTACACTTGACCCTTCTTTGACATCTCTTTGTATTAGTAGTGGATTGTCTGTGGTGGACGGGAGATCAGGATTTAATGCTGGTGTTTTAGGTGGTGGTATCTCTTCAAATAACCTCCAAAGATCTAATATTTCCCTCCTATTTTGCAGCTGCTTTCCTTTGTATTTTAGAAAAATGCATGTGGCCACCGTATCCAGAACACTTTTATCAAATGACCCTCCCTCGGGCCAAATCTGAGGTAACCCCTCCCCCTTTAGTTCGGTCACCCATTGGTCGTGATATTTTTTAATCCGCTCCACGTATCCCGGGAGATTCTTACAAACATGTGATAAGGGCGTTTCAGCCCCCATCTCTGTGCTCTCCTAGTACTGGTGTGTCTCCGTGTATTTGCAACTACAATGTAAATGTAGTATCAGTATTATTCTTTATATTTTACTTCACATTCAACGTTGGGTCCCTTTGGGCTCTCCTCCTCCCTGACTGCGCAATACAGAACTGGCCGTACACAATGTCTATTCTGTTCTCTTTGGGGGGCACATACAAGAGCAACCCATCCTTTATTTTGACAAGGTCAGCCTGGAAATCAAAAAGGTACTCACTCACTTCACTATATTGACGTTGTCTGAAAAGGGAAAAAAGTTTTATCCGACCACACTTACCATGACCATTTAACTATTATACATTTATACCCGCTTCACACATTCACAACATCAAAATGTCTTCTAGCACATACGAGGTGCACACACCTCTTGGCACCACTCAATTCACCATTCAAGCTGCCCTCCCTTTCCTCCCTAGCCGGCTGTCCCTGTTCGTCTTATTTGAATATCTAGATGCCCATATATATAGAGATTAACCTGTTTTCCTCCCTTCTAGTAGGACTCTTTTTCTCTTACTGTCTCCCTAAGTTTGTGGTAATCACAGTTCTTTATTCTCCCCCCTACCCTTAAAGAAAAGAAAGGAAAAAAGTAATAGCGGTCACTAATGTACTCTCAGTGTCCCCTTTTGCTGAACACTTTTATTTTATACTACACTTCTTCATATATTCCCAGTACTAGTCAAGATAGCACTATGCGGCACCGCCTTCCACCCCCTTTCGGAGCTAGGTTCCCGTCACTTTTATCTCTTATTCACCTCTTGATCCTAATGGCCATATGCAAAGAAAAAGCAAGGAAAATTTAAGATGATCCTTAGAAGATCTGCGTACCCCCCCTTCTCGTTATCTGTCTTACACTTCTTTCCCCGCTCCCTTTAGAATCGCTCGCACTCAGTACTCACGTGCCCGTCTTGAACCGATAGTCTCCGAAACTGGGTCCGTCCAGGCAGTGTCGCCGTCAGCTCTATAGTCAACCCGGCTCCGGGGATTTTTCAACCGGGATCCCGTACCCCCTCTCTATTGAGTGCGCACTTCTTAGTGTACCGGTCGCCGTTGGCGGGCAGCCTCCCGGAGCCGGCTCACCGTGCGTATCCCTTTTCGACCGGAGATTCTCGTGCCAAAAGGGGACGGTTATAAGGAGTTAGGAAGGAATAAAAATCACGCTATCGGGGTCACCACTGAAAGGAGGCGTCCCCCGCCAGCACGATCCTCCCCGCAATGAGAGACAATGATGGACTCTCCCAGGTAGGGAATAAAGCCAAGACAGAGTGCGGGTGAGCTTAAATGGGAGGTTATCAATCAGAATAGGGCATGCAAAGGACTCTGCAAAACTCCGAGAGCGCTCTGTCTGACAATAGCAAAGACAGGCGTATATATTTACAAAAAACGTCATCAAAACCTACATACTATAGGGGGCACAAGTTCATTGGGATTGGGTGGCGACGTCTAACTAAAGGTGCTGCTGCGGTGTGGTTGGTCTTGGCTGGAGGACGTCACTGGTCACCCTCGTGGGTTGGGCTGGGCCTGGCAGGTCGGCTTGAGTTCATCCGGGCGGTGTTGGTGTGCCGAGGCGGCCTGTGGCAGAGATGAATGCCTTTCCTGACTTACCTGCCCTCGGCCATGCACACCGCAGTCATTCAGTCATTTACAGTGTTATTCTCTTTAGTAAATCTTCCAATAGGTTATTTTATAGGTTAATGCAACACAGGAGGAATGCACCTTGTGAGAGGTCTGGAGGTAATACATCGAGGCCTGGTTACCCGCGTCCTGCTGACCGGGGCCATAGGTCGAGGGGCTAAGCTTCGGGGCCTGGGAAGGGTGGTACAGGTCTTTCTGTCTTGTTAGAAGTTGTTATGGATGTTCCGCTGTGTGTTGTCAAAGTGTTGGGTGTCCTGATTGCACAGGGACATAAGTCTAAGACGGTCCGGTGGGTTGTGGGGTTTACGAGGCGGCGCGTGAGTTTAGACAAAGGTTTACTGCTGTGCTGTAAATAATGCAGGTGGCTGGTCGCGGCCTTGGGTGCTGCAGTGGGGCTACAAATCTTTGAAGCGGCTCCAGTCTGGTCGGGGGAGGTGGGATAGCGCAGAGCGGGCCTCTGTTCTCATGTCTTGGCAGCCTTCGCAGGGTGGGAGGGGGAAATGGCCTTGTACGCATTCACAAAGGTATCTCCCTCGTGTGTTGCTGAATGTAGGTAAAGACATCACAAACATTTGAACACTTTCTATAATACTTATTCAAAATCACTTCAAAACATGCATTTAAACTTTGCTGGATGTGTCTCGATTATACCCAGTCCGAGCACCATATTTGTACATTATGTTCTAGCAGCTACAGTATTTTAGTTACATGCAAATACATTCGCAGTAAATGAGGTAGTAGTTGGATCGGTGGAGTACATAGAAAACGACCCGCCACTGTACGTGACGGTGGTGGCACATAAGGGGCTTAGACATACACACATGATAAGTGCATTCTCGCGCATCCTTTACATGAGTTCATAGTATAGTTGCATTCGCTTTCTCGTGTACTCTAGCAGCATTAGCTTAGTTATGGCGCAAAACCATGGGAGGTAGGCTGCCCAGTGATACACGCAACAAACAGATCCCTGGAGCGTTCCTTTATTATTAGCATCCACCTGTAATGGTGTGAGCTCGCCATTGATTATATCATGGGAGCATGCTCTCTCATTTTAATACATTCTACAGGCTTTTGTAATATAAGAGATTTTGTGGAAGAAAGCATACTTTGCAAGTGGTCTTGACATTAATATATACATATATATAAAGACTGTCTGCCATCAGATGACCATTTTACCGTTCTTCTCATCGTTCAGGCCTGCTGGCCGGGTCATGCTGATAGTGATAGTACACTGCGGGAGGTGAACTGTTACAATGTTAGCGTATTGCACTAGCTCATGTCCGTCTTGTTCGTGGGAACGTGCTCGCAGCGGATCTGCCAGGGTGCTGTGGCAACAGGGATGAGACTCTCCAAGGGTTGGGGCCGCGCTACAGTGCGCTGAGCTCACACCATCTTTACCGGACAAAAAATGGTTTCTGGGCCTAGCCAAACTTGTGTGGCAATCAATACATGTGGGCAATCGATACGTGTGGGCAATGTCTCCAGCGGGTGAGCCCTCCACCTCCTGGGCCCGGGTGGCATGAGGGAACGCCCAATGAGCCATTGCCCTCACCTGGGGAGAAAACGCAGGCGAGAGGGGTCTCCTGGACCAGTCCTCCCCTACATTTCCCCCCTTTCGTTACTTAAGTAACGAATTCTTTAGCTCTTCTATCCTCCTACATTCTGCTTCGTCCATAACCGCCTCATCCCATGCAGGAGTTCCTTTGATAGGCATCCATGCTCTGCACACCCCCCTTAAGCTCTCACCTCTCCTGGCGTATTCATCTGGAGTACACGTGAGATATATACACCCACCATCTCCCTCCAAATCTACCCAAACTTCCTCGTACCATTCTAGTATGCGGGGCTCTTTGATGGTGGTGTGCCACAGTTTATCTACAATATCCTTGTCGTGGTACATGGGCACCAGTTGGTACCTGGGTGTGTTATCTATCCCTGTTTGTATTTGTGCTTCTTGCATTGTTTTTATTGTACCGTGTGAGTTGCCCATTGTCACCATCATCATTGCACCATTTGGTACTGCGTTAGCACAGACTCGAAGACCCACCTGGCACAGGCAGAAAATCAAAAGGAGGAACACCACAGCTGGCATCAAACATTTCACAGTTGTTCCAAGCCATGAGGGGACCCAGGAGAAGATGTTATCGAACCATGTACTATCTTCTGCTCCGCCTTCCATCTTCATTTTTTCTCCTAGGTTGTGGACTGCTTCGATCACATGGGACAGGGAGCCGTTCTCTGCGTCTTCAGAAGGTACGAAAGTGCAGCAGGCACTTCCTATTTTTCGGCAAACACCGCCGTCCATCGCCGTCAACAGGTCCAGGACATACCTTTTTTGCATGGTCATCAGTCGCAAGGCTCTTAGTTCGACCTTTATTATATTAAATCCTTCTTCAGTGTCGTTTGCCAGCTGAATCAATTCCCAACGGGTTATCTGGAGCCATTTTGCGTTTGCCCTTGCTTGGACACTTGATACGAGTGAGGCAAAAAATGTTTCTGCTGAGTTGAATAATCGATATTTGTCTGGGATCTGAGCCAATAGTTCTGATGATGCCTGTGAGATGTAATTTGATGCTCGTCTGTGACAGGTTAGCACCTCTCCCTTGCTTCCGGAAGACAGGACATACATTTGTGATTCTGCAGTTGGTTGGGCCACACTCTGTTGCGTGCGTTCCTGTGTCCTTTTGCTTCCATCGATGTGGCTTTCTGGTATCACCATTAGAGCTGAGTGCAGAGTGGCCATTGAGCAGCTGCCACTCCACGACGGGGGGAGGTGTAGGTATGCCTGGTTGCCACATACCCAGTACGTGTCCATAAGGCCCGCAGTCCCTTTTCTTAGATCTGGGATGGTGAGGGTTTTGTTGCACTTCTTGTTCGTCCCCATGGACGTTCTCCCTTCTCCTTCGAAACATAGTTCATAGTCTATTTCACTCTGCAGCTTGAAAGGCTTTTCGATGGGCGTAACCCAGGTTAATTTTGAAATGTGTTCCTTCCATATGGGTGTGCAAGTTTCTTCTATCCATTGCAGCTTCACCGGTGCCACACCCCTCAGTGCTTCAGCTTTACACATTACTTCTTCGTCCTTCCACTTGTTGTCAGAAAAAAGTGTCCCTTCGATTACAAAAAATGGTTCCTTCAGACATACCACCCCTGCCGGTTTTGGGTAGCACGTTTTCTCGTTCTGTAGCATTTGAAAAGTCACTTCATGTGCCTGGAAGGTGCTCTTAATCCTGCATAACGTAAGATGAAGGAGACACTGGGCATCTATGACTGGCAACTCTTTGGGTAACAATACTTTGGGTGTACCTGATGCGTGGGGAATGGGGGAGCAGACATAACAGCTCTCGTTTGTTGTTTGTTTAGCTGTGGCACTCATACCTGCATACCACTTATTTGTTTGGTGGGGGTGTCGTGGGTCTTCCATTTTATCTAGACCTAGCCCAATGTACTCATCCTACTTCCTCCTCCCTGCTTCCCTCTTCCGTCTGTTATTCTTGTTCCTTTGGCGCTTCCCAACCTCCTGAACGAAGGGCAAAACAGACCCCCCTTTCCCCTTCCCGCCCCCCTTCACCCAGTCATCGTATAATATTTCATGTGTTGCTTTCATTCTTTGATTGTCTATGGCCATGGGGGCAGGTTGGCTGGTGGGGGTGTTATACAACCAGGATATGGCAGAGGGGTTTCGGTCATTTAAGCTGTGAGCATTGTAATTAGACATCTCAGGTGGGGACAGTGTGTTATTTTGCCTTTTACCCCTTGGCCCTCCATCTTGTGAGATGACAACATTGGATGGCGTAGTATAGTAGCCCCACACAAGTTTAGTTCCGTCCCATACCAAGAAATCACCTTCCCTTGTATTGGCATTGACACTTGCAGTTGTATTGGTCCCAGTAGTTGTGTTGTTCCCTCCCCCCTCGTTCATCTCGATAGAGATGAACGCTATGAACCAGTATGTAACCAGACCAAACATTAATGTAAAAAACAATATAATGCACGCTGATAGTCCACATTCATACGAATATATGCATTTCTCAGTTAACCACTCTCTAATTCTAGTAAATCTATCCGTTGCAGGCTGCCCGTTAGATGCCATGGAAGCTCCTGTTTAAGATATAAAAGTGCATTGAGTGCATACATGTAAACATTTTGCTAGCACCATCAGTGCCAATATACATGTGAGGGGGAATGGAGGCGGGTGGGGTTACGGGGAGGGGTATCCACAGACAAGGGTGTATACAAGCTATAATTTGGCATTCCATTAAATATATATATACACACTCAACAAGATAAAAGTTAAAAAATTTTCTTTTTTTTTTTTTTGTATCTTTTTCAGTTCTGCATTTATTCAAGTTTAGTACCAACACATACACACAAGTTCATATTCAGTCATTCTGCTCAGTTGCATCGTTTGCTGTTGTCTGTGCCTCCTCATCTACCTCCTCTTGTACGTTGCTATATGCTTTCCGTACATCGGTCAGGTGCACCCAGTACCTCAACCCTTTGACCTTCACTGCCGTGGGCGTACAAAATATTACTTCGTATGGGCCATGGAATCGTGGTGCATTCCACCGACGTACAAAGCTTCTGACATAAATCCAGTCGCCTGGCATTGGCTGTAGCTGTTGGCCTGGCTCCGGGGCAGAGCCTGTTGCATTTCCCTCTTCTCTAGTGAAGGGTGGGGACAGTTGCTTTGATATCATGCGCGCTGCCCTTGTCAATTTCCTTAAGTAATCTGTGAACTCATCTCCCAATATCGCGGCGCTTCTATGAGCGTCTGAGTGTTCGTGCAGTGGCGAGTGTGCTGTGTTCATTCGTCTCCCAGTCACGATCTCGTGCGGGGACAAATGGTGGTCTTTGCTTGGCTGATTTCTCAATTCAAATAGCGCAAGGGGTAGGCAGTAAATCCAATTCTTCTTTAATGAGAAGCATAGTTTTGATAACCTGCCCTTCAACAGTCCGTTCATCTTTTCCACTACGCCATTACTTTGAGGATGATAAATTGAACATAATTTATGTTTTATTCCCAATAATGTAGTGACTTCCTTAAAAAGCTCATTCACAAAATGAGTGCCGTTGTCTGAGCGAATCACGTCACAAATTCCCCAGCGCGGGAACACTTCCCTTACTAGGAACTTGGCGGCGCTCTTGGCATCAGGTCGTGCGCAAGGTCCTGCTTCCACCCACCTCGAAAATGGGCACACAACCACGATCATGTATCATGCGCCATTACACCTTTCCCCCATATCTGCATAATGTATATGCAGTTCTTTGAATGGGCCAATGGGTTTAGGTTTTGTTCCCCGGAGAGTGCGTAATGTCATTCCTGAATTGTATATTTGGCATGTTGTACATTCCATTGCCAATCGAGACACATGCTCCTGGAGACAGGGCACGAACCATTCTTCCTGTATTTCTGCTGCAATGTGCTGTTTGGTGTTATGTGCAGGGAAGTGTAGCTGTTGAAATGCAACCTCTAATAGCTGTATTGGCATTACCACTTTCCCCGAGTTATTTTGCCGCCACAGCAGGTCTGTTCCTGACTTGCTGCACCCTCGTTTTGTCCACATTAATTTGTCCTCTGCACTGGCTCCTTCCTGTAATTCTATTATTTGTGATATGGGCATCATATTATATCCTTCTGGGGGCTCTTCGTTTCTCTTGTTCTTAAGCATGTACTCACCTGTGTCATTTTTTGAAAATAGGAAGCCTCCTTGGCGGCAGCGTCCGCTGCCGCGTTCCCTAAAGACACAACATCTGTGTTGGATGTATGTGCTTGGCACTTTACTATTGCTACTGCTGTAGGGTTTTGCAGGGCCTCAATTAACTCTTTAAACAATTCTGCATGCTGTACTGGTGTTCCGTCTGCCCGCCTAAATCCCCTACGCCCCCATCTTGCTAGGCCTCCATGTACTGTCGTTGTCATGTAAGCTGAGTCTGTGTATATTGTCACTGCACAACCCTTTGCTGCATGTAGTGCTTCTATGAGCGCAATCAGTTCTGCTGCCTGTGCGGAGTAATGTGATGGGAGGCGGTATTGTACCAGTGTTTCATACTCACCGTCTTCTAACCTCACTACTGCCATGCCAACGTGTTTTTCTCCCGTGTCCACGTCAATTGATGCAGACCCATCCACAAAGTACACTTCCCCCTCGCTTAGAGCGTTCTCACACACCACTGTGTCCTCCCCTCTTTCTCCTGTGTAGGTTGCACAATCGTGGTTCTGCATGTCCTCTAGTGTACACGCTTCTGTAATGAATGTGGCGGGGTTCACTGTCTTGCATCTCACTATATGGATGTTGGCGCTGGACAATATAATCTCGTAGGCTGTCGCCCGCTGCGTGGTCAGTGTGCTTTTTGATCTCTCTAGTATTGCAAATAATGAATGTTCCACAAACAATGTCACCGGGCAACCCATTACTATGGTGGCACTTTTCTCAATCGCGAACGCGGCTGCCGCGAGTGATTGCTCACACGCGAAATGGCCCTGCATCACGGCATCTAAAGTACCACTATAGTAAGCCAATGGCTTGTGTCCTAAGGACGTTTTTTGTGTCAGCACTGCTGTCATGAGTGTTTCTTTGCAGTGTGAGAATAGGTAAAATTTGCGTCCATAATCAGGGTTTGCGAGTACTGGAGCGCTTGAAATCAAATCTTTTAATGTTTGGAAAGAGGAGCTCATCTCTTCCGTCCATTCCATCTTCCTGTTCTCCTGTTGGGCCACCTTTAATGCTTGTAATAGGGGCCTGGTGTATGCCGCATAATCTAATATCCATGCTCGGCAGTAATTGCACATTCCCAGGAATTTCTGCATGTCTTTTACTGTTGTGGGTTCACCTACTGATCTTATGGCTTCTACTCTGTCTGGTATTATTCTTTTCCCATCTTTTGAAATCAGCTGTCCCAGGTACAGGACCTCTGTCAGACAGTACTGTAGCTTTCCCTTGTCCACTTTGTACCCCTTGTTGGCCAGCAAAGTCAATAATGTTATGGAATCTGTTCTGCATTTCTCTTCGTTTTGTGCGCAGACTAGTAAATCTTCTACGTACTGAATAATGGTGCTCTCAACTGTTAGGTTTCCTAGGTCTTCATGTAATACGCGGTTGAAGATGCTCGGGCTCTCGCAGTATCCCTGTGGTAATCTGCAATGTTCATATCTTTTACCCCCCAGTGTGAAGGCGGTAAGGTATCTACTCTCTTCAGCCAGGGGTATGGAAAAAAATGCGTTTTTCAAGTCTACTACTGTGAAATGTGATGCCACTTTCGGGATGCTGCATAGTATTGATGCAGGGTTCGGGACTAGAGGGAACTCCTTCTGAATTACATCATTGAGGGGGCGTAAGTCCTGTATCATCCTCCAAGACCCCCCTTTCGCTTTTTTTATTGGATAAATACAGGTGTTGCATGGGGAGTTCGAAGGCACTATTATCCCTTGTGCTAGTAGGGCATTTATTGTCTCTTTTATCCCTTCTTCAGCTTCACGAGACAAAGGATACTGTTTAACTCGCGGTAAAATTGCTCCTTGCTTTAGTTTTATTACCACAGGTTGTACTCCGTGCAGCAGTCCCACATCATGGGGGCCTGTTGTCCATAAGTTGTTTGGTACGAGCCTCATGTCGTCATCAAAAAATGACGGTGGTGCTCCTATCACTGTCATCAATTGGACGGGGGTCTCCCTTGCTTGTATTAAAATATCACAGGGCATCGCTATTTCCATTATTATCTCACCATCCCCTTCTGTGTCTGAAAAGAGATCCTCATCTGTTACCTCTCGTAGGGCGATGTTGGCGTTTGTGCACAGTACTGTGCGCCACTCACACCCTTCCTCGTCCACTCCAATCACAGCGATCCTTTTTGCTGACACTTGTACAGCATGCAAGTCTAATGATACCACTGATCCTGGTGCTGTGTTGGGACACACTATGGGGCGGAAGAGGAACTCCGCCGGAATCCTCCAGTCCATGCTTCTTAGCTCGGGAATTATGAGGGCCAAACTCTTCAGCCCTTTGATAAACATTTCCTCATTTTGTGGCAGCCCTCGTATTTCCTGTGTGGTTGTGTAGGCTTGCACTACCAACATCGCACGCAAGGGGCATATCCCGGGTGTAGAACACACTATCCCTCTCTCGGTAAATGATATGGTCATGTTGAGTTTACTCAGGAGATCCCTCCCTAGCAAGTTTATTGGGGAATGTTCGTAATACAATAAGGGTGCCTTCACAGTCTTACCCCCCACTGTTACATCCAAAGCTTCTGTGTAAGGAACTTCAATTACAGCCCCAGAGAACCCCTGCATCTCTAACTTCCTGTTAGATAACGGGAATCGGCCCTCTCTGACACATGATTTCTCCGCTCCCGAATCAACCATGAATATAAACTGCTTGTCTCCTATCTGCGCCCCTACCAATGGTTCCTCTGCTGCATTGTAGGTGGTGGATAGAACTGGACACGCAAGTGTTCTCTGTGGGCTGTCCTATGCGGGGTATCTCATCGCCCCTCCCTCATTAAAGACATTCCCTGAAACCACTGACATGCCGCTATAAGGTGCTGGCGCGGGGGCCCCGTTTGCTGTTGTCGCGAAAGGGTTACCTGGCGTGTATTGCATACTGTCATTGTTTTGTGGGTGGTTTTGTGTCCTATATTGGTGTCCCTGTTGCTGGCCCGTGGTACCCTGGCCGGGGTTTCTTAGTTGCTGCTGTCCCATTGGGAGACCATATGGGCTCCCTGGGTGTGGATGACCATAATTCTCCTCCTCCTGGAACCCATTGTTTTGTCTACTTCTGCACTCCCTGGAGTAATGCCCCCATCGTCCACAGTTCCAGCAACTCCCCTGGGGGCCCCTGGGACCCTGCCATCCATTTCCTCCCATTCCCCCGTACCTCTGTCCGCCTCCTCTCCGGCCCCTGTACCCACCTCGTCCCCCTCGAGGGGTCCACTCTTGCCACTGCGGACCTCCACCTTGCTCCTGCTCAGTCCACTGCCGCTGTGCTGTTCCCGCCCAATAAGTTGCCACCCTTCCTTGGAGTGCTATCAGCCCCTCCTCCTCATCATCTCCCTCCCTACTGTGTGGGAGCGCGGCTACTGCTGCTGCAACCTTCACTAACTTTGACTGTACTAACTTCGCCTCGTCTGCCAATCTTTTCTGCGCCACCTCCTTCTCCCTCTCCTTTATTCGTTTACAATGGTGTACTATTATGCTCTGAATTTCTGGCCATCCCTTTGCTTCAATACCTGCTATCTTGTCAAGCGCCTTCTGCACTTCCTTTGGGAGCCCTCTCTTTATAATAAAATAAAATAAAGATGTCGATTGATACCAGGGCGTGCCCGTTTCTGCTCTCCACATCTCTTGGACCCGAAAAATGTAATCCATAGCCTCTTCCCCGTCATTCATTGTACACTGCATCAGTGACTGTAAGTCCGGTGTATCTGGGAATGTGTCGCGTAAGGCATCCCACACCCTAGCACGCACAGTGTTAAAGGAGGCCCCATCATGGCGGTCACAGTCTAGTGTTACTCCCGGAAAACCGGCCTTAACCCATACCCTTTCAGCCTGATCGCCCACTGCTGATACGAGTAGACTCTTTACATCTCCTATGGCTAGGGGTACCCCAGCAGTATGTTTCTCAAAGGCATATATCCACTTACTTGCCCCTCCTGACAACGGGGGTAATAGCTTTAATAAATTGGCTTTGTCCATCTGTGCCCATGGGATATAGTTAGGCCTCCCTCCTCCCCTGTGTATCAACGGGAGCTGTAGCCTTCCTTTCGCCGTTGCGTCCGGACCCGTTTTGGCTGCTGTTGTTCCCAGTGATGCCATTTTTCCCACTCTGTTCCTTAGTCGCCCCGTCCACTCATCATCCAGGGTTCTCATTGAACATGTACCTTCCTCCCCCTCGCTTCCCCCTCCCACCGCCATACTCAACCTGTCGCTTTCTTCTAACTCGTCCCTTATATCACACAGCAATTCCTCTCCTCGTTTACAACATCTCCTTCTTGGGGCCCTACTTCTATTATTCGCGTTGGTTCTTCCTCAATTCTGAACAGAATCTCGCCCTTTTTCCACCCCTCTTCGGGCTTTCTACTTTCACCTGGTGCTCTGGACGTACGCCCTGATCTAGTAGCATCTAGTGCTGTTCGTTCGCATATGTCTTTTATACTTGAGAGCTCATCCTTTGCTATCGACAGTCTTGATTCTAAATCATCTGTGAGCTTCTCTATATCTACCCTTTGTGTGCCTGCCTGGGCTCGCTCCCTCGTGCTTTCATATGGCGGAGGTGCCGTGGGCTGGTGGGGTGTAGTATCTTTCGGGGGAGGTATGTAAGTGGGGTCACTGTACCCCTCTGCGGGCACAGGCTTCTTTAATATCGGGTACAAACTTATTACCTCTACTGGTGGCGCTACACTTGACCCTTCTTTGACATCTCTTTGTATTAGTAGTGGATTGTCTGTGGTGGACGGGAGATCAGGATTTAATGCTGGTGTTTTAGGCGGTGGTATCTCTTCAAATAACCTCCAAAGATCTAATATTTCCCTCCTATTTTGCAGCTGCTTTCCTTTGTATTTTAGAAAAATGCATGTGGCCACCGTCTAGTCTAGTGTTACTCCCGGAGAACCGGCCTTAACCCATACCCTTTCAGCCTGATCGCCCACTGCTGATCTCCTATGGCTAGGGGTACCCCAGCAGTATGTTTCTCAAAGGCATATATCCACTTACTTGCCCCTCCTGACAACGGGGGTAATAGCTTTAATAAATTGGCTTTGTCCATCTGTGCCCATGGGATATAGTTAGGCCTCCCTCCTCCCCTGTGCATCAACGGGAGCTGTAGCCTTCCTTTCGCCGTTGCGTCCGGACCCGTTTTGGCTGCTGATGTTCCCAGTGATGCCATTTTTCCCACTCTGTTCCTTAGTCGCCCCGTCCACTCATCATCCAGGGTTCTCATTGAACATGTACCTTCCTCCCCCTCGCTTCCCCCTCCCACCGCTATACTCAACCTGTCGCTTTCTTCTAACTCGTCCCTTATATCACACAGCAATTCCTCTCCTCGTTTACAACATCTCCTTCTTGGGGCCCTACTTCTATTATTCGCGTTGGTTCTTCCTCAATTCTGAACAGAATCTCGCCCTTTTTCCACCCCTCTTCGGGCTTTCTACTTTCACCTGGTGCTCTGGACGTACGCCCTGATCTAGTAGCATCTAGTGCTGTTCGTTCGCATATGTCTTTTATACTTGAGAGCTCATCCTTTGCTATCGACAGTCTTGATTCTAAATCATCTGTGAGCTTCTCTATATCTACCCTTTGTGTGCCTGCCTGGGCTCGCTCCCTCGTGCTTTCATATGGCGGAGGTGCCGTGGGCTGGTGGGGTGTAGTATCTTTCGGGGGAGGTATGTAAGTGGGGTCACTGTACCCCTCTGCGGGCACAGGCTTCTTTAATATCGGGTACAAACTTATTACCTCTACTGGTGGCGCTACACTTGACCCTTCTTTGACATCTCTTTGTATTAGTAGTGGATTGTCTGTGGTGGACGGGAGATCAGGATTTAATGCTGGTGTTTTAGGCGGTGGTATCTCTTCAAATAACCTCCAAAGATCTAATATTTCCCTCCTATTTTGCAGCTGCTTTCCTTTGTATTTTAGAAAAATGCATGTGGCCACCGTATCCAGAACACTTTTATCAAATGACCCTACCTCGGGCCAAATCTGAGGTAACCCCTCCCCCTTTAGCTCGGTCACCCATTGGTCGTGATATTTTTTAATCCGCTCCACGTATCCCGGGAGATTCTTACAAACATGTGATAAGGGTGTTTCAGCCCCCATCTCTGTGCTCTCCTAGTACTGGTGTGTCTCCGTGTATTTGCAACTACAATGTAAATGTAGTATCAGTATTATTCTTTATATTTTACTTCACATTCAACGTTGGGTCCCTTTGGGCTCTCCTCCTCCCTGACTGCGCAATACAGAACTGGCCGTACACAATGTCTATTCTGTTCTCTTTGGGGGGCACATACAAGAGCAACCCATCCTTTATTTTGACAATGTCAGCCTGGAAATCAAAAAGGTACTCACTCACTTCACTATATTGACGTTGTCTGAAAAGGGAAAAAAGTTTTATCCGACCACACTTACCATGACCATTTAACTATTATACATTTATACCCACTTCACACATTCACAACATCAAAATGTCTTCTAGCACATACGAGGTGCACACACCTCTTGGCACCACTCAATTCACCATTCAAGCTGCCCTCCCTTTCCTCCCTAGCCGGCTGTCCCTGTTCGTCTTATTTGAATATCTAGATGCCCATATATATATAGAGATTAACCTGTTTTCCCCCCTTCTAGTAGGACTCTTTTTCTCTTACTGTCTCCCTAAGTTTGTGGTAATCACAGTTCTTTATTCTCCCCCTACCCTTAAAGAAAAGAAAGGAAAAAAGTAATAGCGGTCACTAATGTACTCTCAGTGTCCCCTTTTGCTGAACACTTTTATTTTATACTCCACTTCTTCATATATTCCCAGTACTGGTCAAGATAGCACTATGCGGTGCCGCCTTCCACCCCCTTTCGGAGCTAGGTTCCCGTCACTTTTATCTCTTATTCACCTCTTGATCCTAATGGCCATATGCAAAGAAAAAGCAAGGAAAATTTAAGATGATCCTTAGAAGATCTGCGTACCCCCCCTTCTCGTTATCTGTCTTACACTTCTTTCCCCGCTCCCTTTAGAATCGCTCGCACTCAGTACTCACGTGCCCGTCTTGAACCGATAGTCTCCGAAACTGGGTCCGTCCAGGGAGTGTCGCCGTCAGCTCTACAGTCAGCCCCGGCTCCGGCGAGCGGTACTCAAAGGGGATTTTTCAACCGGGATCCCGTACCCCCTCTCTATTGAGTGCGCACTTCTTAGTGTACCGGTCGCCGTTGGCGGGCAGCCTCCCGGAGCCGGCTCACCGTGCGTATCCCTTTTCGACCGGAGATTCTCGTGCCAAAAGGGGACGGTTATAAGGAGTTAGGAAGGAATAAAAATCACGCTATCGGGGTCACCACTGAAAGGAGGCGTCCCCCGCCAGCACGATCCTCCCCGCAATGAGAGACAATGATGGACTCTCCCAGGTAGGGAATAAAGCCAAGACAGAGTGCGGGTGAGCTTAAATGGGAGTTTATCAATCAGAATAGGGCATGCAAAGGACTCTGCAAAACTCCGAGAGCGCTCTGTCTGACAATAGCAAAGACAGGCGTATATATTTACAAAAAACGTCATCAAAACCTACATACTATAGGGGGCACAAGTTCATTGGGATTGGGTGGCGACGTCTAACTATAGGTGCTGCTGCGGCGTGGTTGGTCTTGGCTGGAGGACGTCACTGGTCACCCTCGTGGGTTGGGCTGGGCCTGGCAGGTCGGCTTGAGTTCATCCGGGCGGTGTTGGTGTGCCGAGGCGGCCTGTGGCAGAGATGAATGCCTTTCCTGACTTACTTGCCCTCGGCCATGCACACCGCAGTCATTCAGTCATTTACAGTGTTATTCTCTTTAGTAAATCTTCCAATAGGTTATTTTATAGGTTAATGCAACACAGGAGGAATGCACCTTGTGAGAGGTCTGGAGGTAATACATCGAGGCCTGGTTACCCGCGTCCTGCTGACCGGGGCCATAGGTCGAGGGGCTAAGCTTCGGGGCCTGCGACGGGTGGTACAGGTCTTTCTGTCTTGTTAGAAGTAGTTATGGATGTTCCGCTGTGTGTTGTCAAAGTGTTGGGTGTCCTGATTGCACAGGGCCATAAGTCTAAGACGGTCCGGTGGGTTGTGGGGTTTACGAGGGGGCGCGTGAGTTTAGACAAAGGTTTACTGCTGTGCTGTAAATAATGCAGGTGGCTGGTCGCGGCCTTGGGTGCTGCAGTGGGGCTACAAATCTTTGAAGCGGCTCCAGTCTGGTCGGGGGAGGTGGGATAGCGCAGAGCGGGCCTCTGTTCTCATGTCTTGGCAGCCTTCGCAGGGTGGGAGGGGGAAATGGCCTTGTACGCATTCACAAAGGTATCTCCCTCGTGTGTTGCTGAATGTAGGTAAAGACATCACAAACATTTGAACACTTTCTATAATACTTATTCAAAATCACTTCAAAACATGCATTTAAACTTTGCTGGATGTGTCTCGATTATACCCAGTCCGAGCACCATATTTGTACATTATGTTCTAGCAGCTACAGTATTTTAGTTACATGCATATACATTCGCAGTAAATGAGGTAGTAGTTGGGTCGGTGGAGTACATAGAAAACGACCCGCCACTGTACGTGACGGTGGTGGCACATAAGGGGCTTAGACATACACACATGATAAGTGCATTCTCGCGCATCCTTTACATGAGTTCATAGTATAGTTGCATTCGCTTTCTCGTGTACTCTAGCAGCATTAGCTTAGTTATGGCGCAAAACCATGGGAGGTAGGCTGCCCAGTGATACACGCAACAAACAGATCCCTGGAGCGTTCCTTTATTATTAGCATCCACCTGTAATGGTGTGAGCTCGCCATTGATTATATCATGGGAGCATGCTCTCTCATTTTAATACATTCTACAGGCTTTTGTAATATAAGAGATTTTGTGGAAGAAAGCATACTTTGCAAGTGGTCTTGACATTAATATATACATATATATAAAGACTGTCTGCCATCAGATGACCATTTTACCGTTCTTCTCATCGTTCAGGCCTGCTGGCCGGGTCATGCTGATAGTGATAGTACACTGCGGGAGGTGAACTGTTACAATGTTAGCGTATTGCACTAGCTCATGTCCGTCTTGTTCGTGGGAACGTGCTCGCAGCGGATCTGCCAGGGTGCTGCGGCAACAGGGATGAGACTCTCCAAGGGTGGGGGCCGCGCTACAGTGCGCTGAGCTCACACCATCTTTACCGGACAAAAAATGGTTTCTGGGCCTAGCCAAACTTGTGTGGCAATCAATACGTGTGGGCAATCGATACGTGTGGGCAATGTCTCCAGCGGGTGAGCCCTCCACCTCCTGGGCCCGGGTGGCATGAGGGAACGCCCAATGAGCCATAGCCCTCACCTGGGGAGAAAACGCAGGCGAGAGGGGTCTCCTGGACCAGTCCTCCCCTACACTAGCCTTTTGGTTGTAGCCTCTGAGCTTCTAGCTCTTTGCAACAGATATATACGTGAGATGTGTTTTAGTTATATCAGGCGTGGCATTGCTTGTCTCGTGCCAATAATTTAAAACCAGATAGACCCAGCATATTGGTGCAAGATCCATGGGGGAAGAAAGGGGAGATGTGTTCTAGTTATATCAGGTATGGCATTGCTTGTCTTGTGCCAATCATTTCAAACCAGATTGGTGCAAGATCCACGGGGGAAGAAAGGGGAGGGGGCTGTGGAGTGAGGAGTGAAAGAGAGCAAGCTAGGTGGAAAGAAAAAGAAAAACAAAGGGGGACAAAGAGTGCTTTTGAGGCGGATGAGAGGGGGGACAAGGGGAATACGATGAAAGGCGAGAGAGGTAATGATGGGTGCTAGAGAAGGGCGATGAGAAAGAGGAACAGGAGGGGCAAGTGAGAAGTGGGATGGAGGGATGAGAACGAAGGAGAAAAGAATAAGGAAAAACAGGGAGTCTAGGAGAGGGAGTGAGAAAGATTATATAAAGTGAGTTAAGAGAAAGAAAGACAGAACATAGGATGGAAGAGGAAGTCGTGGGTAAAGGGGAAGGGGGATGGGATGAGATAAGAATGCAGGTGAGAGGATTGTAGAGAAACAGATGAACGAGATGGAGGGGAAGGGAGAAGAAGGGGGGACAGGACGAGAAAGAAAGACACAGAGGCAAGGAAGTGGGCCCATGGTGGCATCGCACTACTGCGGTCCATGAACTCCCCCTCTGAGCTGGGCCCAGAGCCTCTGACTCACTGTGCCAGGGATGGTCCCTGTGCCTGGCGACCATTGGATCTGCCTCTGAATCAGGGCCGCAATAACCATAAGACAACTCTATAGAGTACTCTTCCCCAGCCAAGGCCTGGCCACGCAGCATATCAAATGAGCAGCCGTCACTACATCCAGCCCAGGGCACTCATTAAAAATTAGACAACGAATCACAAAACTGACTGCCGAGACCTTCCAGAGTTCACCGAGAGGCCAAGCAGCAAATGGGTGGGAGGCCCTATGGCCGAGCACTGAGTGAGCAGAGAGGCTAGACTTCTCCCAGCGCCCCCAGAGAAGAAAGAACAATCACTGGATGGGCACTGACTGCACTGCTTTTAACACCTGGGCAAGCCCCATAGCTAAGCATCACCCACCGAAATCCGCTAATTCCGAAATTCCACCACACAAAGAGTCCAAGTACGGAATGTGCGCGGTGGCTGCAGCTGCACACTTCCGTCAATAAAGAGGCCAACCACCTACGTGTCCCATTTGATCCCCACAGCAGTAGCTATGTCGAGGCCCAGCAAAGACAAACAGTCAAGGAGGCAGGCAGCTCAGGACACATCAGCCTAAACTCTACAATGAATTTAAAACGAAACGAAAACACACAGTTGCACACCCGCTAGTTTCGGAAGCACTGACGACATAAAAAATAGTAAATCTGCCATCTCTGTCCTCCCTCTCAACCTGTCTCCCCTTCCACTCCTCACCCCTCCCTCCAGCGCCATGAAGCGGCTTACAGTGGCATAGCGCGGATTACACACACCCTTTAAATAAATACATCCATTTCCATGCAAAGGCCTGCAGACAAATGCTTAGAAACACTGGAAACAAAAAAACACTGGAAATAAAAAAACACCATCAAAGCCCCCAAGCCCACAATAGCCAAGCTTACCTGTTTTAGTAAGCAGCAGCAGCAGACCGCAAACACTGCTGGACGACAGCCTCCCTCGACTCGAGTAGCAGCACCTTCTCTTCTGCAGCTAGGCCCGGGCAATGGAGATTGGCGACTCCTTCCTCGTGGCACCACCACACCGGCACATAACACTGAGTCACCTGGCAGAGGTGGATCTAACGGTCTCCTTTCTTTCTCCCTTCCAATCCTGGGCCAGTGTATGGACGTCACGAGACGTGTCTACGTCACGGTCGTCTCTCAGGTACCACTACCTACACTGGCCCCGGATTGGAAGGGAGAAAGAAAGGAGACTGGACTCTGGAGTGACGTCCAATACGTCCAACAGAAAGGGCCCTGTGCTGCAAAGGGCCCTCTGCTGCGTGAAAGGGGCGGGGCCTGGCACAGGGGTCAGGTCGCCATTGGTCTGCCTGGCGACCGTTAGATCCGCCTCTGGAGAGAATACAGGCACTTAGATTAGTGCAGCAGTGAAAATGGCAATGGCGGGCCTACCAGGGTCACCAGTGTTTATGGCATTCCTTGGACCTCCCAAAGAGAAGTGGTCCCAATGGAAGAAGGGCTTCGAACATTATACCAAGGCCGCATGTGGTAACTCATACTCCGAGGATAGAAAGGTATCACTATCAATGCACTTCCTAGGCTACGAAGGACAACACGTATATGACACTCTACCACCAGTGCCAGAACATGGAGATGGCGATTGTATAAATGAGTTAGACAACACCCTGAGAAAATTAGACTTACGCTTCAACCCGAAGACCAGTACTATTTTAGAAAGGTATCATTTTGGCATACACACTCAACAACAGGGAGTGTGTAAGAATATATCACTGCTTTGAGACATTTGGCATTGTCATGAAAGTTCAGGGATAGTTTAGATGAGTATATTCGTGACCAATTTATGATACACTGTAGAAGCAATAAAATTAGGGAAGAATTATGGCTGAATGATGAGCCATCACTAGAAGAATTGCTCAACATAGCAAAAAGAGTCAAACACTCTTTGGCTTGTGTCGCGAAGATCACAGACAAGGAGCGTATTGACTGTAAAGTGGAGGTTATGAATGTGGCAGATGGGAAATCAGTAAGAAGGGAAGAGATAAGCCCATGGTGAAGGAAAGATACAATGATAAAAATAACAAAGGGAGAGGAGAATGATGAGCAAGAGCTGTTAAGATTTAGATGTGGAAGCAATACACATTTTGCCAGGTCATGGTCATGTCTGGGAAGAAAGGCCATTTGTGCTAAATGTAAAAGAAATTGTCACTTTGCGAATTGTTGTAAAAACCTTCATTTTAGCCAAAGAAAAGTATTTTATGTTAATGATGATAATGGAAATGGATCATCTGATGATGAGGAAAAACGTGCAGTGGAAAACATAACAGTAAATGTGGTATGAGATGATGCTGTAGAGGAATGTGAACGTCCATTTGCAAATGTGTGTGTGTGAATGGTAGAGTGGTGTCGATGTTACAAAAAAGGGCATGACATTGCTTGGGTGGCGTGGACAAGAAAAACTGTGGGTCAGATTAGATCGGATCCCAATAAGGAAGACCAAGTTTTACAAGTGAATACCAATATGGCGGACAAATATAGGAATGTATTTAAAAGAGGTGTGGGTAAAGTGAAAGGAATCCAGCACCAAATTGTGCTGAAAAAGTGGATCGTGACAACTGTTGCAAAGTTGCAACCCGTGCCATTAGCTTTAAGAGATGGAGTGAAGAGAGAGTTGGTTGAGCTGCTGCACATGGGTATTATAGAGAGAGCTGGAGGTGTGGAGTGGAGGTCACCTTTGGTGGTAGTCAAAAAGCCGTCGGGAGAATTACTCTTGTGTGTAGACCTGTGCCAATTAAATAGATATGTGTTGGTCGAGAGGCATCCATTACCAAATATAGGGGATATGCTTGCGGTGATAGGTCATAGGCGAGTATTCTCGAAGTTAGAGCTGGCCTCTGCACACCACCAGGTGGAATTAGAGGAGAGCTGTAGGAAGTTAACTGCGTTTATATCACATGAATGGGTTTTTCAATTCTGAAGAATGCCGTTTGGATTGGTTTCGGCATCATCTGTATTCCAAAAAATCATGGATGCATTGTTTTACGGCATGTCTGGGGTCTTTTGCTTTCAGGATGATATCTTGATTTCTTGATATGTGGGAAAATGAAAATGACCATGACAAAGTTCTAGATAAAGTCCGGGAGATCTTAGGTTCAAAAGGTATTACGTTAAGAGAAGAAAAGTGTGTTTTTCGAACCGACACGGTAGAGTACCTATGTCATGAAATATCGGCTCAATGGATAAGACCTAAGAGCTCAGTGGTCAGGGCTATAAAGGATGGGATGATACCAAGATCCAAGGGTGAGTTACATCATTTCTAGGCTTATTAGAATTCTACTAAACGTTTGTTAGGAATTTTGCAGATAAGGTATGTGAGATGAGAAAGTTACTGAGGAAGGGAGAAGAATTTGTGTGCAGTGAGAGTTGTGATAAAGAGTTTAGAGAGATAAAAGAGGAGACCAACTTGGCAGGTCCATTAGGTACATTTTGCTGTGGATGCTAGTGATGTAGGAATAGGCGAAGTTTTATCCCAGGAGAATGAGTGTGGGGAAGAAGAGATAATAGCTCACGCATCCAGAGGATTGAAAGGTGCTAGGAAGAGGTATTCCATGTTGGAAAAGAGGCTTTAGGATGTTATTGGGTGGTACAGACATTTAAAAACTTTGTGTGGGGTACTGAATTTATTGTGCAAACTGATCATAAGTCGATGAAAGCAATTTCTAAATCAAAAGGGCATTACAAGGTGTCGAGACGTCTATCTGGGTGGGTCACACACATGCAGTGTCATAGTTTCGAAATGCGCTTGATAAGTGGTAAAGATAACATCTTGGCGGACTGTTTGTTGAGATTAGGCAGAAATCAGGATGAGGGTAAAGAAGTGGAACAGTCTGAGATGGTGTTCGTTAATTATGGGGGCATTATAAGTGAGGATGAGTGGATAGGTTCCATGGGAAATTATGAGATTTTGTCAAAGGTGAAAGGATACATAGACGAAGGATGGCCAAAAAGAAAATGGAGGTACAGGAAGGTTAAAAAACGTTTTGGGAGGTTCGAGATGAGTTGAGTGTGGTGGATGGAACAACTTTTAGGTGGGAATGAGCTGTTGTCCCCAAATCCATTAGGGGTAAAATTATTGATCTGGCACATAAAGGTCACATTGGTATATCCAAAACAAAAGGCGTATTGAGAAATTAGTACTGGTGGCCAGGATTTGATAGGGGGATTGAGAGAAGAGTGGGTGAATGTGTTAAGTGTAAAAAGGGATGTAAAAGTGTTGTGGCAAGAGGACAACCTATGATTGAGGTTGATGTCCCGCAGAAGGTGTGGGATGATATTGCAATCAATATTTTAGGTCCAATTGATCTGGGACTTGGGAGAGGAAAATAAATGATGGTGATTGTGGATTTGTTATCGCGTTGGTGTGAATTTAAAATTGTTAAAGAAATAACGGGCGAGGTGATTGTGGATTTCTTGCAAGATGTATTTCTGAGACAAGGTATTCTGAGTAGTATCTTGTCAGATAATGGTACCCAATTTACTGGTGGTTGTTTCAGAGAGTACGTAAAAAAGTGTGGTATAAGACACAAGAAATCGGCTTTGTATCATACTGAGGGAAACAGTTTGGTGGAGAGGATGAACAGATGCATAATGGAGGCCATTAGAATAGCAGGAACATGTGGGATGGACAGAAAGGTGGCAATTCAAGAGAGGATGTATTCGTTGAGGATGTCGCCCCATGCCAAGATGGAGGTAACTCCATTTGAGTTGCTGAGAGGACGGAAAGCCAATACCGAAGTTAGTCCACCGTGGTTAGGTAGTGTCATGATTCCTGCCCCTCATGTCCCCAGCCCTCCAAGATGTCAGGCTGGAGCCAGGCCACGATCACCTACATGGCCCTCAAGGGCCTCTACATCCCTCCAAAGACCCACTTGGAGTCAGACTTGGCGCTTGTGGCACCAGACTCACTCACTCCCATAGGATAACATTGGGGATTGGACTTGTAGTGCATTGATGGGGACAAGATGGATGCCCCCACATATTTCGGTTCCCAGAACTGCATGTGCGGTCTAGTCTTTTGAGTGTGGTTC
This sequence comes from Ambystoma mexicanum, assembly GCF_040938575.1. Taxonomy (NCBI): domain Eukaryota; kingdom Metazoa; phylum Chordata; class Amphibia; order Caudata; family Ambystomatidae; genus Ambystoma; species Ambystoma mexicanum. Next base: position 1,273,165,535 of record NC_090934.1, read on the forward strand.
AGCCCAGAGGCACCTGGGATACCCAGAGACTATTTAAGCCACACCTAGGCTGATAAACATGCCTTGCGTTTTCTGCACCTGCAGCGTGACACTCACCGTGTTCTGATCGGTCTGCAGTAGGCCTGCATCTTTCTTCTGTGCTCAGCTCCTGCAAGAGCAAGAATACCGTTAGGAACAGCCTTACCTTGCGGCGCTTCTGCCCATCAGTCATCGCTCCTTCTATTCTGCGGGCATCTTCGGCGGTGTCATTCCCATCCCAGCACGCCGCTTCCTAAGGAAAAGGGAAAAGAACAGAAAAAAGGCATTAGTAAGCATTCTGCAAATCTTTGCTTATTTTTAAATACTGTACGAGCTTCAAACGCTTACCTGAATCCCAGTCGCTCTGGGGGAACTCTGTCTCCAGAACTTCTCATCCATCTGCAAGAGGGAAAAGACACTCCGGGTTAGCGTGGACACATCTAGAGGCGCTGCATACTGCTCTTACCCACCGCATTTGTTCTTCATAACCGGCATCCATGCTGAAAACGTTGTGGCACCTAAAAGACACAGAAAAAGAACTCAGTTCAATGCAAATACAAAAGGGGTGCATCGCGCATCACGCTCTCTCTCACCTTCAGCGCTACTCATCTCAGCAGCACGCCGCCATCCCCGGACGCCGGCCATCATCTAAGGAAGGAAAGGAACGAAGTTAGAGAACTGTTCAAAAGACTCATTATACTTACCTGTCGGACTCTTGCCAGTGAAGTAACTAGGCAGCAACGAGCCCGCATCAATCAACGCACCCCTGCGCTGAAGGTAGGACGGAGAGCACACTATCCAAGAAAACAAGGTGAGCTGTGGATCAAAGGGAAGGGTTGGACCCCGGGGAAGAAGGGGTTCAAGCACACAGAGACAATAGGGAGTTAAACTCTACCAATCCTGTGTTTCAGGCCCAGTCTACAGTCGAATAGCCTCCAGGGAAGGGTTCGAGGTCGTAAGAGGTCAGAACAGGCTGAGTGACGTCCCCGTGGATACCAGGTGAGCGTTAAAGAATGCAAAGCCTCACATCAAAATCCACCTGGTCATCATGGAAACATCAGAAACCGACCAGTTAGCCCACATGTTGGGGCAGCTACGTTCCGAAGTACATGCAGCCAGGCAGGAGACCAACACCCTGAGGAGAGAGCTGATAGTAGCCAAAGAACGCACTGATGATTTAAGCCAGCAACTTCTCCAGTCACAAGCAGGGCATGCACCATTGCTGGGAAGCGTGCCCTCGATGCCAGCGCCATCAGCCAATCCCGTTCAGATAACCCTTCCTGGGGCAGTTCCCTTGGCCCCGCCCGAACGATTTATGGGGGATCCCAAGAGGTTTGCAACGTTCATGAACCAGTGCCGCCTGCACTTCCTTTGTAGGCCAGGGGCCTTTCCGAATGACCAATCATGGGTCGATTTTGTGCTATCCTACCTGAGTGGTAGCGCCGCGGACTGGTCTGTACCCTTTGTTGCCTAAGACGATCCTTTGCTGCATGACTTCAGGGGCTGTCAGCAGGAGATGAAAAAGCTGTTCGCCCATCGTACTCATGGGCAGGCATTAGACAACAAACTTCTGTCCCTACGCGAAGGGAATCAAGACCTATTAACATACATAGCCACGTTCAATAGACTCGTAGTTGAAGCAGAATGGCCAGTGGAGAAGAGAACCATGTTATTTCATCAGGGGTTGCGGGGGGAGCTCAAGGATGTTCTCGCACAAGTAGTGAACCCCCCGAAAGACTGCTCACAATACATTGACCTTGTTGTTCAACTGGATCATAGGTTGCAGGACCGAAGAGCAGATCAAACCAGACCGGACCCTCGCCCTATGTATGTGCATTCAAAGGACAATACTGCCTGAAAAACAGAAGGTTCAGGAGAACCAATGCAAATCGGAGGGGTCAGATCCCCCTTGACTAAAGCGGAAAGGGATAAAAGGAGACAGCAGCAGTTATGTCTGTACTGCGGAAGGTCATGTCATTTCCTTAAAGAGAGCCCTGTGAAGCCACTGAGGAGGACGGTAGGGGCCACGGCAAGGAAGATACCATCAAGGAATCGGAAAACTCCCCAGTCCGGCAAGTGTAGGGGTCTACTTGTCGAGCGAAGAAAATGAACTACAGACCTCCCATTTTGCACTATCTGTGGTCTTGATCAATCACCAACAACCGTCTCGGATGCACGCAGTAAGAGCGTACATAGACAGTGGAGCCGTTGGGAATTACATCGACCAGGATCTTGCGGCAAAGATGGGGTTTCCGTTACGCCCTAAATCAACCACCAACACTGTTACCACAGTCGAAGGCACGGAAATAGCTTCTGGTCCAGTATCCCAATGCACTGCAGCTTTAACCCTTCTGCGCCAGGATGGACACCAAGAATCTATCGTTTTCAACCTCATTAAGGCACCACAGTTCCGGTTGATTATGGGAATGCCATGGTTGGTAGCTCACAATCCTTGAATCGATTGGCTAGCAAAAGAATTGGCCTTTCCCGAGACTTGCGCCCACACTTGTTATCGCCAAGAGAAACAACCAATAGACGCCAGAACGTCCACACTTGCGACTGTGGCAATCGGCACCCCACCAGGTGACTACCAGGACTTTCAAGATGTCTTTCAGAAAGACCAGGCTAATACCCTGCCACTGCATAGACCATACGATTGCCAAATCGACCTGATACCCGGCGCACAAATCCCTTGTGGGCAAATTTACGCACTCACTGAACCAGAAAACCAGCACCTGAAGGCCTATTTTGACCAATACCTGGCCAACGGGCTCATCCGTCCCTCGAAGTCTCCAGCAGCCAGTCCTCTATTCTTCGTACCGAAAAAGGAGGGGGACTTGAGAACGTGCATCGACTATCGCGCACTGAACCAGATTACCGTAAAAAATCGCTACCCCCTGTCACTGATCCCTGAATTGCTTGATCAAGTCAAAGATGCCCAAATCTACACAAAACTAGATCTGAGGGGGGGCATATCACCTTGTTCACGTAAAACAGGGGGACAAGTGGAAAACTGCTTTTCGCACCAAATACGGCTTGTACGAATATCAAGTAATGCCCTTTGGCCATTGCAACGCGCCTGCTGCATTTCAATACTTCATTAACAATGTCCTACGGGAATTGATTGAGATCTGTGCTCTAGTGTACATCGACGATATCCTAGCATATTCCGCATCAAAGCAGGACCACGTTAAACACTGTATTGGAGAAACTCTGCCAACACCAGCTCTACGCCAAGCTCGAAAAGTGCTCATTCCACATCTCCGAGGTGGAATTCCTGGGCTTTATTCTCAGCCCGAATGGAATCCGAATGGATGTACACAAGGTAGATGCTATCCTGAACTGGCCATCCCCAAATTCATTCAAGGGGGTTCAATTATGCTGGGTTTTGCAAACTTCTACCACCTGTTCATCCCAGGATTTTCGCAAATCGTGCATCCCATCACGTCATTACTAAGGAAAAACAACAAAAAGTACCAGTGGACAACAAAAGCCGAGGAGGCTTTCCAGGAACTCAAAGCAAGATTCACATCTGCCCCAATCTTACGCCACCCTCGCCCTGATCTCCCATGCCTGGTGGAAACGGACGCCTCAAGTATGGCTATGGGAGCCGTCCTCTCACAAACGGACCCCGAAACGGGCCAGTTACACCCTGTTGCCTTCTGGTCGCGTAAATTCACACCCCGTGAACTCAATTACGCTATCACAGACAAAGAACTCCTGGCCATTAAGTCAGCCTTTAAGGCATGGCGGCACAACCTCTTGGGCGCCAGACACACAATCACCGTAATAACTGACCACCGGAACCTCCAGTACCTAAAAACGGCAAAGGCCCAATCCTCACGACAACTACGTTGGGCTCTTTTTGTTGCTGAATATGACTACGTGATTACATTTCGACCAGGGGTGAAAAACGGGAAGGCCAATGCTCTTTCCCGTATGGGGTGGAAGAGCAAGGGTATCAGACCCCTGACCCAATAGCAATCATCCCGAGTGACAAGCTCCTAGGAATCACAGCAACCATAACTCAGAAAGAATTACATGAAGAAATCCAAAACCGGATGTGTCCGGAGCAATTACAAGCGGGGGGTGCACAAGGAAAACATTATGTGATAAAAGATCAGTTGCCCTACTTCAGGAATCATTTATTCTTACCAAACCAAGAACTACGAGAACACGTCATGTCCGGTTATCATGATTCCTTGATCGAGGGCCACCCCGGAATCGCTAAGCCAAGGTAAAATGAAATTATTGGTGGCCCACGTGGCATAAAGACATTATCCAATTCATCCTATCTCGTGGAGTGTGTGCTCAAAACAAGTCATCCAAGCAGAAACCGGCTGGGCTCTTACAACCATTGGAAATCCCAGCACCCTGGCACACGTTGTCCCTCGATTTTATTACTGATTTACCACCCAGTCAAGGGTTTAACACTATTCTTGTGGTTGTGGACCTATTTTCAAAAATGGCACATTTCATTCCTCTTAAGGGCGTCCCAAATTCTTCCACTCTGGCAAAGGTATTTCTTGAAGGCATCATACGGCTCCATGGGTTTCCTTCAGTTTTGGTCTCAGACCGAGGTACTCAATTTGTATCTAACTTCTGGAGAAAATGCTGCTCTATGGCCCAGATCGACATCCGGCTATCCACCAGTCACCATCCCCAAATGGATGGTCAAACTGAGAGGACAAATCAGACGCTCGAGCAGTATCTACGTTGCATGTTACACCAAGCTGAAGGAAGGTGGTTCGACCTATTATGGATAGCTGAATATGCTTATAATAATTCCCTACACACCAGCACTGGGCAGACACCCTTTTATACCATGTAAGGCTGGCACTCACGTACTTCTGAGTTGGATGTTCCTACAACCCTGGAAATGCCAGCAGTCAAAACCTTGCACACGACCATTTCTCAAACCTTTAAAAGGGCAGCTGAACACCTACTTCAAGCTAAGAATCGCCAAAAGAAGTTTGCTGATCAACACCGAGCAAAGGCCCCCAACTACCAAGTGGGAGACAAAGTCTGGCTGTTGTCTAAACACGTGTCCATTAAAGGAGCTGGAACTTTCGGTCCAAGATACCTGGGTCCATTCACCGTCACCTCTGTGATAAATCCTGTGGCGGTCAGACTAACTTTTCCGTCAAACATGCAAATTCATCCTGTGTTCCACGTGTCTCTCCTTAAACCTGTTCAACCTGGGACCCGGGTAGCAACGCCACCGCAGCCAGTAGTAGTCACTGGGGATCCAGAATTCGAACTCAAGGACATCCTAGATTCAAAGTACATCAGATCCAAATTATACTACTTAGTAGACTGGAAGGGGTATGGTCCACAAGACAGGACATGGGAGCCTTGTGAGTACATCCATGCACCTCGCTTGCTTAGACAATTTCATCAAAACCATCCAACCAAACCAGGACCAGACAGAAGAGCCACCTTGAGAGGGGCCTTGGGGGGAGAGTGCTGTCATGATTCCTGCCCCTCATGTCCCCAGCCCTCCAAGATGTCAGGCTGGAGCCAGGCCACAATCACCTACATGGCCCTCAAGGGCCTCTGCATCCCTCCAAAGACCCACGTCGAGTCAGACTTGGCACTTGTGGCACCAGACTCACTCACTCCCATAGGATAACATTGGGGATTGGACTTGTAGTGCATTGATGGGGACAAGATGGATGCCCCCACATATTTCGGTTTCCAGAACTGCATGTGCGGTCTAGTCTTTTGGGTGTGGTTCAGCCCAGAGGCAACTGGGATACCCAGAGACTATTTAAGCCACACCTAGGCTGATAAACATGCTTTGCGTTTTCTGCACCTGCAGCGTGACACTCACCGTGTTCTGATCGGTCTGCAGTAGGCCTGCATCTTTCTTCTGTGCTCAGCTCCTGCAAGAACAAGTACACCGTTAGGAACAGCCTTACCTTGCGGCGCTTCTGCCCATCAGTCATCGCTCCTTCTGTTCTGCGGGCATCTTCGGCGGTGTCATTCCCAACCCGGCACGCCGCTTCCTAAGGAAAAGGGAAAAGAACAGAAAAAAGGCATTAGTAAGCATTCTGCAAATCTTCGCTTATTTTTAAATACTGTACGAGCTTCAAACGCTTACCTGAATCCCAGCCGCTCTGGGGGAACTCTGTCTCCAGAACTTCTCATCCATCTGCAAGAGGGAAAAGACACTCCGGGTTAGCGTGGAAACATCTAGAGGCGCCGCATACTGCGCTTACCCATCGCTTTTGTTCTTCATAACTGGCATCCACGCTGAAAACGTTGTGGCACCTAAAAGACACAGAAAAAGAACTCAGTTCAATGCAAATACGAAAGGGGTGCATCGCGCATCGTGCTCTCACTCACCTTCAGCGCTACTCATCTCAGCAGCACGCCGCCATCCCCGGACGCCGGCCATCATCTAAGGAAGGAAAGGAACGAAGTTAGAGAACTGTTCAAAAGACGCATTATACTTACCTGTCGGACTCTTGCCAGTGAAGTAACTAGGCAGCAACGAGCCTGCATCAATCAACGCGCCCCTGTGCTGAAGGCAGGATGGAGATCACACTATCCAAGAAAACAAGGTCAGTTGTGGATCAAAGGGAAGGGTTGGACCCCGGGGAAGAAGGGGTTCAGGCACACAGAGACAATAGGGAGTTAAACTCTACCAATCCTGTGTTTCAGGCCCAGTCTCCAGTCGAATAGCCTCCAGGGAAGGGTTCGAAGTCGTAAGAGGTCAGAACAGGCTGAGTGACGTCCCTGTGTATACCAGGTGAGCGTTACAGGTAGGGAGAGGATCTCGGATTGCGTGGTTGATCTCCTGAGAAACAATATAAAAGAGAAGAATGGGAAATATGTAATGAGAGAAAATTTAAGGAGAGGAAAGAAAGAGTTGAGAGTAGAATGTGGTGATTGGGTGAGGATCAGGAAGGATCTTGTAAAAAGGAAAGGTGATGTATTGTATTTGTATCCGGTTAGGGTCGTAACAATGATGAGGGGTGCGGTCAGAGTGACGGGTGGCCAGGTGTGAAATAAGAATCGCATTGCCATTGTTAAGAGAGGTTTGAGGGGTGATTGTGGAAAACCTCAGATATGTATGAGCACATTGTAAATTATATTGTAAATAGTTCACCCTGTCAGGGCGGTGTAACGTTTAGGGAAGATCATTGTAAATAGTTCTGCATAGACAAAGGAGGGAGATGTGTTATATTGTTGTTGCTCTTCAACAAGAGAGTACATAGAGTTGAATGTATAGTGATGTCATGGGTGAACAATCTGTGTGGAATCTTTATATATGATTCTAAGGCCAACGCAGTCGTCGGTTGTTCTTTGATGAAGATGGATTGCTCGGGGTTTGTGCGTGTAGTTAACTTGAATAAATACGTATAAAAAGAAGAAAAAAAGAAGACAAGGTGTGAAGAGCCTTCCTCACACAAAGACTTTGAACTGCCTTTTTAAATAACTGAAGCTTGGGTTTTAGTATCATTTAAGCACTGAAGAGTTATCTGAATAGTGTTCGAGTGAAAATAAACTGCCTTTCTACACAGGAGGTTTAAATTTAACTTCAGGAAACCCTTAAGTGGTTTCCAGGACTGGCGCCAGCACATTCTTGACAGCACTCACTGGCCGTCAGGAAAAAGGAACATATTTCCATTTTTATGATTAGGTTTAATTTTTTCGTTGTGTGGCAGCTTAACCGTGCGCATATTTCGATTATTTTCCCAAATATTGTTTCATGTTGGGAAAAGAACTTGTCTTCTAGCATGGTTTGCACAGAGACTTTGGTAACTGACATTCATGTGTGCATCTTTTAAAGCGCAGGTTGCGCACTGACTTTGCTTCAATAGTTCTTTCATTGGAGACAGCAGGGTGCAGGTAGCGCGGTGACTGGAATTAAAGGTTTGGAAACAGGAACCTCTTCTAGCAGCTCAGGTTCACTTCAAACCCAAAACTCAAGCTTCAGGAGGATTTCAGAGACAGTGTTTATGGAGTACTTCATCTGAATGCTTTTTTCAGTTTAAAACTAAGCCACAAGCTCATGTAGAGTTGAACTAAATTACATTAGTGAATCAGCCAACTCTTTTGTAGATTTTTCAAGAACCACAGACTTTCAGTTTTGGTTAACAAGTTACAAGTGAATTAAAAGGAACAGACAAGAAATAAAGACTTCCTCTGGGCAGTTTGCGGAGGAGTACCAGGTTTTTACCTTTTTATTTTTTTCGAAGGGGTCAGGTGATGTAGGGGGCAGGAATATATGTAGGAGTGTAGTAATTAGGCATTATCTCTTTTCCTTCTTTCCTCTACAGATCCACAAGAAGTAGTTGAAGGAGATCTGGGATTTTATTATTTTATCCACTTCCCCTTTCCCCATGGAGTGTGACATGCTCAACTGTTAGTTTGGTAGTTGAGGGCATGACACTCTGGAGGGACTGTTGGGGTTCAGCTGCTTCTGCTGACAACTTTTTAAGTCTCAACCTGACACAAACCAAACAGAAGTGGGAGAACAAGAGGGACACCAGAACGTGGATGCAGCAGATTTCACCTGTGTGTTCTGAGAGAGTGTCCTCTAAAACTGTGAAGTGCATAGGTTGCGGAGCGGAACACATGGAGGAGAAATGGGTTACCTCATGTGAGCCTGATTGTTGTGGTTGCCGAGCTGCTGGCATGTCGGAGTAGAGGGTCTCAGGAGTAGAGGAGATTCCCAATATTCATCAAAGGCGGGTCACCTGGCTATTCACTGTCCCTTCCAGGCATCAATATACTGTTAAGTAACAAACCTGGACAGGGTGATTCCGAATATACTATATACCCCTTCTAAATACTTTCTGATTGATTCATATTCGATTGATTTTTAAACCATGTCAATATAAACACTACACATTTGTAATTTCAAAAGTTATACAGTGTAAAACTCATAAACCTAATAACACAGGTGAACATACAATACATTACACATATATTTGATTGTAACTCAAAACAGGGGTGAAGCTCATCCCATTTCACTCGCCTAACTCTTTGATAGGGTTATCTAAATTTCTACTCGTGATTGTTCCGATGGATGTAGTAGTGTACTTTTAGCACTACTCATGTTTTTGGTTTGGCGACACACAGGTGTTTCAGCCTCTGGAGCAATTCACATGTTCTCAGCTTTAACCCACCTTCATCAGGACGGAAGAATCATTTGGTTCCCCTCTTAGAGGGTTCCTGTGTTCTTTAAAATGTTATTGTGCGTGTGTCTTCAAGCACGTGTGGTTAAGTGGACCTTGCTCAGTATCCAATATCAACATTGTATCTACATTGAACTCAGATTTTTCTTTAGTGAAATGTACAAAAGTTCTCTGACCGTTTAGTTCATATTAAGGTCAATCAGTCTCTCTCCAGAGTCCATCCACAATACCTAAACATGAAAAAATATGAGAAATCTTGCAAATAAATAGCCTTAGCCTACAGTAACCTTCCTACAATAATACATCTACTTTAACATTTGTCAGTTTAGGTTTTTTTTCAAGAAAAGCCCAACACACAAATGTTTTGCAAACATTGTGGAGAGGCGGGGGGCGATTCACTGTGTATTTGTACTCGGCGAGGGACAATGAGCTTGTTACAAGCAAGCGCATTGTCCCACGCCGGGTCACTACCAGCCCGACAATGCCTTTGTCGGGCCAGTCGCAGCCGCATACTGGCCACCACGGAAAGGGAGAAGGGACTATGCATAGTCCCTTCTCCCATGGCAGCATCTTTTTTGTTTACTGTTTTTTTCATTTTTCACTGGCCGCAATGGACAGGGAGAAGGGACTATGCATAATCCCTTCTTCCCTTTCTGTGGCAGCCATTTTTTTAAAAAAAATGTCTTCAGTTCCACAAGCGTGCACCAGAGCTTTCTAGCATAACACTGCCCTCTAAGGTAAAGAAATTGCCACCACAGTACACGTAGCTGGCCTCTGAAATGCAGCGACGTCACTGCTCACAGCATGAAGTAGAAATGTAAGCCTTTGCTCCCCAGCAACAGTTCCCAGGGTGGAAAATAGATAAGCAGACGCAAAGCTCACAAGCTGCAACTAACACTCGCTTGAGCAAGGGGTTAGATATTGGATCAAGAGCTTTGCTGACACCGCAGATATGGAAACATAAATGCTAAGGCTGTCCACAGAACAGACACCAGGAATAAGGAGCATTTTAAAGGACATGCACTTCACTTGACAGAAGGCTGTACCCGTACTGTACCTCTATTGATTGAAAATTACACCTGCATTGAACAATGATAAAAGGTTGCCAATGCTAAGACCACACACGCGATTCACAGTGTCAAGGAAACAGGCATAGTATATTGTTTGTCATTTTTCTTTTTGATTGGATGGGAAATTAAATGAGTTCCGAAAAGGACAGTTTTATCTTTGTGAAGGTTTTTTGTAAAACGGCTGCAAGAAAAACAAGCATTGGCAGAGACAAATGATTTTTTTTTCTGTTAAATGTTATGATATGCTATGTTATAAAGCTTTTACAGTGCGCCAGTCACCACTGTAATGGTCTTACAGCACCAGTACCTTGCAGGGAAATCGGGCATCTGGCCTTTCCCATGAAATGGATAGCAGAAGTGACCAATCACAATGCCAGAAACATAGTAATGAGGGGAACAATATCTCATAATTATGGTGAATGGGCGTCCAAACACAATTACCTCCTACCACCATCAATACCAATAATATTTGCACAACTATCGATGTGCCATAACCTAAAAAAGCACACGTGGTTGGGTCAAGTATCCATGGGAAAGGTAGACGGAAGCTCTTTATCTGGGGTATCCTCGTGGTCTTCCACCTGTCACATTTCTTTGGCTATTTTTAAAAATTGAAGTCTACAACTCCTAAGTGTTACAAGGATTTGAGGGTGGTGGGGGCTCCAACAAGTGGGCGTGCCATAGAGGGGTGGGAGGTCATTGCTTGACATGGAACTTGGACAGGCAGTGTGAGCCAGACAGGAGAGGTGAGGTGCACTGCTATCAATCATTTTTTTTTTTTGGTGCGCCTCTCCATTTCTTTCATAATCACTGAGTAAAAGGTTCAGGGCACAACAAAAGAAAAATAATTGATAGCAGTGCGCCTTGCCTCTCCTGTTTCTTTGTGAGAGGCGCCAGCCCCCTCATGCAGCCCTTTAACCCAACAGACCATCCTGGTTAAAGGCCTGCTTTCGAGGTTGATGCCTCTCCGTTTTTTTTCTCGATCAGAAGCACAGACCCTGCAGGCATCCCTTTAACCATGCAGCTATGTTGAGTTAAGGCGCTGGCCACTGGGGGTGTTGGTGCCTACAGCTCTGACTCAGGAGCACGTTTTTGAATACTGCCAGGACACCACCCTGGCTAGCCGCGGCCCACTTAAAGGCCTGGGAGCCTCTAACATTAGACAGGCTGCAGATTAGAAGTTGGTTTTGAAAAGAATTCCCCGTGTTGTATCCTCTCACACTCTGCAATCACCGTCCCTTGTGACTTTATGTAGCTTCTGCTAGTAAGCGCCATCTTGTGTTTATAATAATTATTATTTTTGATTCTGAAGGAAGAAAATACAGTCGCCTATAACTACATCCACTGGAGAGGTGCACAACGTGACACCTCAGTACACTGTGCTTGCAGCAACAAGGCATGCTGAACTGAAAAGCCTTCTGTAACCCCGAGCTCACCAAAGACACGCAGCAGTAAATGGACAAGTGTCGAATCTCTCCTCGAATGGTTGAGTACAATAAATATATTATTTTTCTAGCGTCTGGGGTGTGGACAATTTCATACTATGTAATGCATGTCTGATTAATCATGTGTGTGGGATAGTTGATAAACAACATCACCATTTTCTGTTCGTTTTAAATATAGCTCCAGGAGGCAGGCTCAATTTCTCACTGCCTAGAGCATAGAGAGACATATCGCGAGTCTTGCTACGTGAACTGACTTGTTTCAACAATAAGCGCGTCCTGGTTCATGCAAGTAGACCCGCCTGGATATCAAAGGCCTTGCTGAAGGGGGTTGATGGGGAGGGGCGGCGCGGGGGATATACAGGGTATTTAGCACCGGGTCTTTTGGTTGTAGACCTGGATTAAAGCTCAGGGGCTACAACCAATCTGCTGGTTAGCCCCCAGTCCCGACATTTGCGTAGCCACTGATCTTTTCTAGGCCCAGCAACACACCCTGCTGGATATGATTGTTGTCCGAATGAATTAGGTCAAGGGGATGTCAGGTCGTATCCGGAAGAAGAACAACCGTCATTTCCAGTTGTGTCCCGCACGAGATGAGGCGCAGCGTTGCTATGGCCGTTTTTCAGATGGAATCTAGTTTGGCTCTGATCGTAGGGGGCGTAAATCATTGAGGTAAATTTCTCTCTCAATTCTGTCCTGTGTTGCTGGGGATGATCTGCCCTCTGCTGGACGTAAGGAGCTTTGTCCTGGCCATAATAGGAACAAATAGATTACAGCAGTTATTCGTTTTGATGACAGCGTGGTGGCCAACTTTAGAAAATGGTTTCCCAGGTCAGTTTTGACGCAGAAGCAGATTGTGGTGGACGCGACTGTGCAGCATCATCACAACCTTATTCCCCACGTGTCCACTTTTATGGTAACCTTCGATGCATAGGCATTTTAACAGATAAAAGGCACAACCAAAATAAAACTGCCAAGCATACGGGGGTCTGACGGATAGATTTGTCTCCTGGGCCTGTCACGTGGCTTCACAGGCCCTGCGTGGCAAAAACCAAATAGACCCCCTGATTTGCATATGTATTGCCAACACTGGAAGTCACATCACAGAAAATAAATAAGTGTCTTCAATCTTTGATAAACTACAGCATCACTGTTAACATTAAAAGAAGTTTCCATCATTCCATGTGTAGGAAACGAGAAAAACATATGACTGGTCTCCGTGATTGTATATTTAGGCCCTCTATGGTCTATGAAACTATAAGAGAGGATTTTTTATACAGCAAAATCTGCAAAGTGTATCACTTATCAAGCCTCCCAAATGTGCCTGATAAACCACAGTGAGATCAAATAATTTGTCCAGGATCACAAACTTGGGTAAAGTGGTGAAATCGGGATCTGGGCCCAGTCTGCGATTTAAGCATTTGACAACATGCCTTTTACATCTTTATTTGATATCAGTATTAGTTACCCTTTGGGTTTTAAGAGCTTAATAATAATACTATTTAAATCAATGCAATGCCTCGAAAAGTACCCAATGGCATAAGAATTTACCGGACAATATTGTTAAAAAAACATGACAAGCAAAATATAAATAAATAAAATATGTTCATAGATTTAATTTCCTTAACCTGAAGGGAAAATGGCGGTAGCAGCCTGCACACATATATCAACATAAGCACATCTCGCTTGGGCTTTCAAAACGGTATTCATTGCGAAAGAAAATGCAAAATAATATGAGGTCAACTGCGTGCTGCCCTGTGCTCCCATCCCATTTATTCAACAACCATTTGCACCTCTTAGGGGAGGGCAACTCCTCCTAATCAACTTGTAACACTGATCAAAGTGAGCGGGAACTGTCAGGAACTGTGTACCACTACTTTTGTTTTTTTCTGTTTACCATTCCTCTACTTTTTACGACCATATTCACCATTCATTATAGAGGATTTGTCCATTCATGTCCTTGTGCAAGTGTAAAGTTGTAATAGGAGCCTTAGTTAATAGTCAATTTGGCCTATTGCAAGGCCCCGGGCGCCACACCTTGTCACATGTCACACTATGCTTCCGCCTACCCTCTTCCATGCCGAGACCACAGTTCCACTACTTTTTTCACCTATAAATGATCTTTTCGTAAAGCTCCGCTCATACAGAGAAACCCGCTGGGCTACCCTGTGCTTTGAGCAATCACAGAAAAGTCTGTGAACTCCTAGCCAGGAAGTCTTTGGACAACTGATGCACTAGAGAGACACCGACGGGAAGATTTGCTGTATCCGGCACACACAGCCATTAAAATGGGAGAGTCAGAATTAGGGGACATGTGGACAACCAAAATCAGACACAACTAAAACAGATGACTGTCTTCTTTTGATCCTGAGCAGACAGCAAGGCGGAATTGCACGCTGATCGTCTGCATGCTGGGACTTGTAGTTCTGGCAAGCCTGAGTATGGCTGATCGTTTGAGGAATTGTTAAATGCTGGGCCTGTAGCTGAGTCAATAGTTTTCCGGGAGGGCAACATTACTGATTCAAGTGTACTTCCAGTACACACAAACTCGACACTTTTCCTTTATTGCACAAATCAAGCATACCCCCATTGTACTATTTCACATTTAGTCGACTACTCCTAACCTGTTAGTAGACAATCCCACTTCCCGTGAAGTTTGCTGTGAAACATTTCTAAAACACTTCACATTTTCTTTGCACAATATCAGAATAGTCCCAGTTTGCATAATTCCTCTACATATCCAGTCACGTGCTACCAAATTGACATTTCTAGTTTTTATAATCCAAGTATATTCTGAGTGTTATGAACCAAGCACATGTCCAGTTTGACAACTGGGTATTCTGCCAGCTTGGCAGCCCCACTATAAACCCACTTTAAAAAATCCCTCTTTCACAATCCCTCTATATTCCACTTTTTTGCGAACCCAGTTTAGCTAAAAAAGTATATATCTAGTTAAGCAAACCCGGTATAATGCCATTTTGTACAGAATAATCCCAGTGTATGCCCAGTATGAACATCCCAGTATACTTCCCTTATGAGACCCTCATATGTGACAACCCAATTTGCCCAACCACCATATATTCAGTTAGCAATCCCAATTCACTTCCAATATGGCAACCAGGTATTTCCCCATTTGCACATATTCAGCATATGCCCTCCCTGGAGAATCCAATGTACACACAGTTTGGCAGTCCCAGTATACTCCCAGTGTTTACAAGACAAATATACTATGTAAGGAATCTGAGGGCGTCCTCACTTCTTTCCCAATGTATCTCCCTCCCAGGTGACCAAGGAAAGGCCATCGGTATCAGATCCTGACCCTGGGGGGGGTGAATATTTGAGGGAGGGTCATCTGGGTGACAGAGGCTTGGGGAGTGGGGGATGAGGCGTCCTTAGGTAAGACATGGTAACCCACTTTTTCCTTTCACCATGATTCCAATGTCCTCCAAGAGTTTATAGGCTGCTGTCAATCCCTTCCCCACTTTTCCTGCAAAACAAACCCTAAAATACACCAGTTATATACTGGGATCGAGGAAGAGACCAACTAGAAACACACAGCCTCTCTTTAATGATACATAGTTATGTACTGGGATGAGGAGGAGGCAACTAAGAGTTCCACTGAACTCCCAAACCAGCAATGAGCAGTCTAGTCTTTTTTTGAGCAATCAGCCTGGCATGAGCTTTAAAAGCAGGAAGATTGAAGAACATGGGGGCAGCTGTGGAAGCAGTTATCTGTACTGTGGGACAAAGGCAGACCTCTCCAGGAAGACAGCGTGGCAGAAGGAGTGCTTGAGGAACCAGAGAAGATGCAGAGTGTTTGCAGCGTCAAGTGCAGCTAAAGGAAGCTGCTTGCCAGTGGCAGAGTGCGGAAAATGTACTGGCGTGAGCAGGAGAAGCTGATGAGTGAGGCCCGAGCTGCAAGAGATGCATCATTGGTGGAAGCAAAGCCATGGAGAGCCGCGGCTTCCCTGCGGAGATGGAGCGAGGAGCTGCATGAGAGAGAGGACATGTGACAGCCGGAAGTCTCGCTGGAACGCCGTAAGAACCGATCCGTGAGTCAGCCTAGAGAAGGGGACACCAGGCTGGCAGGTGAGCATGTAAAACTGATGAGAAAGCTGATGATTTAAATAAAAGTAAGCATTTTGATGAAAGAAAGAATCTTGAATACTGATTTAAGTGAAAACAAGCACTTTAATGAAAATAAGTATTTTGAATACCGATTTACATGAAAGCAAGAGCTTTGGAACTTTGAATACTGATTTGAATGAATGCAAGCATGGTTGAATACTGTTATGAATGAAAGTTGTCTTGTGGACTCACATGAGTTAAAGGAACTGTGAAAGCATTGGCAGGAGACACAAGGATATCATTGTGAACTGTGCAGATCAAGAGAATAAGCATTGGCAAAAGCCATAAATTAACTGTGCAAACATTGGCAAGAGCCATGAGAGTATGTGAAGTGCAACAAGCAAATGGTGGCAAAACAGGCAATGGTAACGCATTATAAGGATGGGGAATAAGAATAAGTCAAGCACCACTGTAGAGATAAGACACAGAAGGGCAACATGGCGGCACTATTACACAAGTTAGTGTAGAGATGGATCTATCGACTGAACACAGTCAACCAGGGACTCAACATTTCAGTTGAGTGGAATAACCACATAATATACTTGACTTGGAAGTAGAGATGAAGGGCTGAGGAAATAGATACATCATAGCTCCATCAGACGACCCTACAGGTCTTACACAGAAACTATGGAGACCTAGTTATGTGCCGACCTGTTTTGAGCCATTAAGCAGAGAAGAGCATGGTGCATTGGATCTAGCCCGGGAGATACCGAGGGATTTGGGGTAAGTCATTGATTATAATGTTTCACGATTTGAGTATTATAATTTTCCATTCACTTTTCCTAGTTTTACTATGGGGTTCTTTGCCATGCGACCTGTCTCTGTACGTACTGAAGCAAACGCTTGACACACACCCCCTAGTTTCGGGGGAATGTGGAAATCCTGCATTCACAGGTCTGAGATAGCGCAAACGATTGGTGAGTACTTGTAATTATTTCTTTTATCTTCATGATTGGGGCAGATGTAGTCTGTTTTTGGTGTCCAGTATTAAAACCATTACCAGAAACGCAGGTGTTTCTAGTTGGAACCCGAAAAAAATCTCCAGAGCAATATTACTTAGTGTGCAACATCTGAATACAGTTAAGCTTTGTGTTCCGAGACAGTAGCGTTCCTTGTAACAGCACGCCGAGTCAGAAGGGGTGCATAGCACAGAGCAGCAAATAATGTGCAAAGGAAGCCGACCTTTCTTAAATGCCGAAACAGACCGAGCTTGATGCCATGCGCTGGCGCTCACCCGCCGGACAGCAAATAATTATTAAAAAACGTGAACTACAATCCAGAAGGGAGTTGTAGTTCTAAGCACAACGTTCTTAGAAACAAAGGTCTCAAGGATGCAGCAAGTTTCTGGGACACAATCTGTTTCCCTTAAAATGGGACTAAAGCTCAGCTTAAGGAGGAGCAGAGGGTGGAGTCGTTCACTACCGTGGCTATTTTATCTTTGTGGGAGAAGGGGCTCTGGAGATTGTGCAGGTGCATTGGCCTCCTTTTGCAGTTTGATGGGCAGGCTGGGGATCCTGCTGGCACCTGAGAAGACACACGGTCAGGCGGCAGAGATCACATTCCTGGGCATTGAAATAGACACGGTCACGGGGACCTGCAGTTTGCCAGCTGACAAGGTAATGGGACTGCATGCAGAGATTGAAAATAACGTCGCCAAAGAGAGGACCACAGTTGTAAAATGCAGCAGTTGTTGGGCAAGGTGAATTTTGCTTCAAGGGTTATCCCTGTGGGCAGAGCATTTGCTAGGAGGTTTGGCGAGGGCAACGGCAGGGGTCATGCAGAAGCATCGCGTCAGGCTCAGTTCAGCCCTAAAAGAGGATTTTCTGCATGTGGCGGGCATTCCTAATAGGATTTGACGGGATAAGGTTGTGGAGGGCAACCAGCAAGGAGCTCCAAATGTACTCTGATGCATCAGGAAGGGATGGATTTGGGAGGATTCTAGGTCAGGTATGGTGTTCACAGAAGTGGTCAACACAATTGCGGAAAAAAGGACGGACCAAGAATATCATGGCTCTAGAGCAGTTCCTGATTGTGGTAGCTCTCTTGCTGTGGTCAGGTGAGCTGAGTAACAGCAGGGTGCATTTGTGGTCCGATAACAGGGCGGTGGTGCAGTCCATTAACTTACGGTCAGCATCATGTCCGGTTGTACTAAGGCTGCTGAGAAAACGAGTGGAAATCTGCATGTACCAGAATACTGAATTTAGGGTGTGCCATGTGCAGGGTACTGTTAAAACCGCAGCTGATGCTCTTTCTCGTTTTCAGTGGGACAAGTTCCAGAAGGCCCATTCCGCAGCATGGGAAGTGGGGGTGCAGTTCACCAATGAATGGTGGCAGCGGGTGACGTGGACCGGACGCTCTGGGACCTTCGGGGAGTGATCACTCACGGCAGGAGCTAAATCCTGGTACCAGTGAGGCTATGGTTAGTGCCTAAGTGTGTCGCATACACAAGGGTGCGCGGATGAACAGCTGGAAGAGCATGTGCACACATTTTGTGTCTGGGCACACAAAAGTGGTAAGACAAGGAGCTGGGAAGTGGCCATCTGGCGGCAATAGCTTTCTACAGCAAGCTTTTGGGTCGGGTTGATTCTACCAAGGGTTTTGGGGTACAAGCCATGCTGAAAGGATGGGGCAGGATAGAGGGGCCTAGGAAGGATGGGCACAGGCCCATTGATTTCAGGGTATTAATTAAACTACTGAAAGGGTTGCCTGCGGTTTGTTATGATTCATTCGCGGTGACACTGTTTAGGGCGTCCTTTGCTCTGGCTTTTTTTAAGGCGTTTTGCATCAGCGGGCTGGTCGCGACTGGCAAAGGTGACCGGTCACGAAGGGCGCTGCTAGCAGAGGATGACGTGTTCACGGACGTTGGGATGAGCAAAAGGTTGAGAATATCCAAGATGGATCAGGATGGGATGGGCAAATGGGTTTCTTTATTTAGTTCCCAGCGCAAAGAAATTTGCCCCACCGCGTTGTTTTCGCAGTACTTGAGCAGTAGGCCAACGGGGGGGTATTACCTACTAGTGCATGGTGACGGGCCTCCCTTGACCCTGTTTCAATTTTGCAAGGTATTGGCAGCAGCACTGCCCAAGGGTGGCTACCATGGTATGGGTTAGTCCTCCAAAAGCTTCAGGATAGGGGCGGCTATGACTGCTTTCCAGCTAGGGATGCCTGGGCCAGCAATACAGGAAGTGGGATTCTGACCACTCCAGGTTATACGTAAGGCCTGGCGTGGTTGCCATTGCAAGCCTAGGTTCTGGTCAAAGAGGATCATGGATTGGTGGACGGTAATGGAGTGGGAACAGGAAAACCTGCGCTTTACTGATCACGGTGTTTACTGTTTTAATTTATACGTACAGATATATAAAAGATTTTTTAAAATAATAATTTTAATACATCTAATTGTATTTCGGACAAGGGGCTGTTTGGCTCATGGGATTTTCATTTGTGTTGCGGGCGGAGAAGAGAGCACAGCAGTGGCGGAGAAGTGACAGCATGGGTCTGAGGAACATGAAATTGGTCTGGCTGGGCACACCAGGCATGCAATGGCATTTTTTGCTGCCCACGGTTCGCAGACAGCTGGGGAGGATGCCGGCACCCGCAATTGGGGTCTTGCACGGGGGGGGGTGATCTTGTCACCTTAGAGAAAGGATGGCTAATAGCCCACATGCAGAATTTCAGGCGAAAGGCTGCCAGCCACAGAAATGGTTTGGTCCGAGTTTCCACTACTGCCCCTCGAAAAATACAGAAAAAGACTGAATAAGAGTTTGGAGAAATGTATGAAAATAGGGCAAGAGTTTTACCAGGCACAAGATGCTGTGCAAGAAGGATCCCATGAATTTTGCTAACAATGGGGTTCACCTATCAGAGGAGGGGTGCAATGTTTTCCTCCTGGCTGGCTGTGAGTGAGGTTATATGGTGAGTATCAGTAGTGGGAGCTGCAGGGGAGCCACCCCCAAAGCATGGCAGAGTTACTGGCCGGTCCTAGCCGGAGAGGAGTCACGCTGCGGATGCTACCGCAAGCATTACCCGGTGCCCACACAAGCCAGGTTGAGGTTAGATGGGCTCTGACACCCTTACATACCGTTGAGACTCCTCGACAACTAAATGCAGTGCTCCTGGGTTATTCTCTCCACGGGAGAGCATGGGCGACTTACTGGCCTGGCAGTAATAACAGTCGCTAGGAAATAAACCGGAAGTGACAGGGTCATCCGGAAGGACATTAAGCCGAAGTGCTGGTGCACGGGTTGTGGAATACCGGGAATGGCAAAGGGCCACCCAGTGAGTGTTGTAGGCCAAGTACACTGAGCAAGGATGGAACCGCCCATTATGTTGACTCCAATAAATGTGATCTGTTTTCCAACATAAAAAATGGTCCTCTCAGATTATTATGATGGTAATATTTGGTATGTTGTGTTATTGGGGGGCCTCAGTAGGAGTTAGCCCCGGCTATTTATTTAGATAGAGCCAAAGCTCAAATTATTTTTCTGCAAGACATTACAAGCTGCATGTTACCGTTTATCGATCCAAACACATTCTACGTGAATTATATGGCACAGCAAATGGAAGATCTCTTACATTCGATTAAGCAGGAGACCAGGTAGTAAAGGAGATGACAGTGTGTGACCATGTATTATAAGGAATAAAATACCGCCTACTGTACGTAAAAAATTATATTTACGAGTCAAAAGGAGTTCCATGCCCTTATAAAGGAATTCGGACTTCGGCCTCGTTTCTCTATTTGGTCACAAACTCCTCTGTGACAAGGTGGTTAGGGGTACTTTATCGCATATATCAGCATTTGAGCTTCCCGAGCAGAAACACACCGGCGACAATATGTGCGTTGTCGTTTCTTCGTCATTTAACAGGCCCAGCACGCAGAAGTGAGAGGGGGAGAGCCGCAGAGCCGGGAAGCGGTGCCAACTGCCAAACCTTCCTGGTTGTATTTGTTCAAGTTTGGATAGCCCCCAAGCAAGCAAACTCTAAAGGAGCAGGGGGGCCGAGGGGTGCAGGGCTCATGTCAAGGATACACGCTGATGGACAGAGTCCCCCCACTTTTGTCAGAGGGCACCTTGATATGCTAATTTCTGGTGACGCCACATTCAGTTGGTATGTTAATGAGCCCCCCCCCCCCCACTTTTTTTTAGGACTTGGCCCCGTGGTGGTAGTGTGAAGAAGCACATCCTGATCTCACAGGGCACCGAGGACGCCCTTGGAAAGCAGGCGGCTTGTGTTGCCCTGCAGAGGTCCGGCGTGCACAAAGGAGCAGTCTTCGCCTGCGAGCAGTTTCCCCACCCTGCTCTCTCAAGCCAGTGCAGCGGTGGCAGTGCTACAAATAGGCCACAGGAAAGAGCTGGGGCTTATTCTGCAGCGGCCCCGAATCCCCCAATGGATAGACTGTGAACAAGGGCCCAGCCTCGGATTACTGTGGCTTGCGAGGAGCTGCAATTCGCCATGTTTAGCAAATGCAAAGGCGAGCTGCGTAAATGGGAGAAATCGCCACGGGCCTCTGGAAGGCCTGGAGGCCTTGGGGAGAGTAAGTCACATGCTAAGCGTGGCAATTGCACTACGCAGACCAATAGAGAGCGACAGAAATCCAGGAGGCCTCAGAAGGGCTGTTGGGGCTGGGACCGAGTCAGTCACGTGTCAACCGATGCTGCTGTGATTAATATAGCAGTATAAACAAATCAGTCCGAGCCTTCACCCTGAAGGGAGAGGAGCCCAGAAGGCTGTCTGTTATGTTATATGGTATTTGTATAGTGCCTAATGACATTGGTATGGCCTCAAAGCGCTGTGGGTGAACTCCCTTGGAGGATTAAAGTCCAAAGTATGAGAATTATGAAGAGGATTTAGAATGCCTGTGTGCATTGTCGTAGCCAGTAAGAAAGTCCATAGGGGCGACTAAGCCCCTGCAAGCGACCCATGGAGGCCTGGCTAGTGAATGGGTCCTGTGATAGACTGATGGGAGGGTATGTGAGTCAAGGAGACTGATTATGTGTCAAGCTGGACCTATCAAAAGAAGTCTGTTCCCATGGTTCACCAATCTTAAACAGGACATGTCATGATATATTATGGCATGCTGCTGGGGCTCTAAACTTATTGCCTGTCTGTTGACAAGTTTCTGCTCCGATCAATTCCTCCTGACAGACTTTGTGTTCACTGTGGCATACAGAGTGTGTGTGTTCACAACAGCACAACTGTAGCATTCTCACCTGTCTATGGGGATTACATTTATCATGTGGAATAGCAAAAGTTGAAATGCATATTGATCAATGTGAGTGCCGCGATGGCGCAGAAGATAGCGCAGCGTGTTAAGCACTCATTGCAGTGCTCTTTGTTCATATGCAGGATTACAATGCCAAATTCCATGAAGGCTGACTCAGCCTTTCCTATGTCTGAAGTTGATAAACCTGCATGCCTGTGTACTTTGTTTTGTAGCAGAACAGGTGCTATTATCACCAATGCACCTGCACCAGATAGCAGTTGCTATAGAAACTAACATAGCATCTGTATGTTGAAGGTCTAGACATTGGTTTGTTTAGATTGGGAGTTGTAAAACCTAGGCAGCCACCTGCAATGATCAGGGTAAAGTGTTAGTCCAGAGAGGTGATTAGGTATCCAAATTCAAGATGGTGAAACCAAGATGTTCACTACAGCACACGAAATGGTGATCCTGGACCAATCATCTTATATCACTGACAGTACGGTGCTGCCTTTTGTGAAAAAGGTTTGCCTTCATACCGGCTGGTGGCATTGTTAGCCAATGACCTGCTCCTTCTTTTTAAGTAGGCCATTTGAGTGGCAGAAGATACCAGCTATTGCAGGCCTTTGGCAAGCATATTTTAAGGCCTGCTTACTTGACACACAAAAAACGGTCTGTTTTTTGTACATCAAAGGTTTTCCTGCATGTGTTAAATAATTTCACAACTCTGATTTATTTTAAGGTCACATCAGTTAGTATGCTGGTACTCACATATTTCCCTTTGTGATGGAGACAATGAAGCTAGAATCATTCAGATTTTGCATAATATGCTTCTATAACGTTTGGTTTTTTAAGAATGGTCATGCTGGGTTTTGTGATTCTTGTGCTTATCATTTATATTCTACAAAATGGGATCATTTTAGTTTATGGCATGAACTGGAAAAGAAAGTGGTAAAGTGGAGACATTGCAGGGTGGGTGAAAATCCCAGCATCACCTCTTACCCAATGTGTGATCCTGGGCATCCCATTTAATCTCATATTGCCTAACCTGCTAAAATTGCCAGTGCCTAAACCTTTCAAAATTGTCAGCCTTTCAGAATGATTTCTTTCTCGGGGTAAGAACTTCAAAAAAGCCTCACTCGTGGTTTCTCTGGCTATAGTGTTGCTTCCGCTATAATAATAGTGAACATCGATATATTGTGCACTACCGCCAGTTGAGTCTTTTCTCTCTAATGGCAACATTACTGGAAAACCACATCCCTCTTCTAATCTCACGTTCCTGGTAGCTTCTAATCTTCCTTCTATGTCTATGCTGTGGTATGTGCAGCTTTTTCCTTGCTTCCAAGTGGTCTCCTGTTTCCATGCTTGAGCACTGTTGCATTCTGCAAGGCAGCTAATCTGAGTCGTCTGTCTATGCTGGATTGCAGGCACCTTGTTCATGCAATCTGTGCCCTACATTTAAGCCAGTATATCTTCCTTGTGGCCGCTATTCTTGAAATGTTTCCAGTACCTATGCTAGAGCACAAGTACCCTCATTATGGACTGCTAATGTTGTCCTTGGAATTCTACTTGTTTATCATTTTGATTATAGCAAGAATGTAAAGGGTAACAGGATGCTTATTTTGATCACTGCGAGGCAGCATATCAAACTGTGTAACTGATCGCAACAAGGGGGACGCAACCAGATATTCGGGATCCCTTCATTCCGTCGAGGGGGCCCAAAAGGTGTCTGTTTCCCAAGCCCCAAAAGTGCTTAAGATGGCCCGAGTATGAATACATTTTTACATTACCTCAGATTGCAGTGCACAATGCCTTGGTGCTAGAGCATTGATTGGCAACCTGTGGCTCTCCAGATGTTTTAGACTATAACTCCCACGATCCCTTACTATTGACACTGCTTGCTAGGGGTGATGGGAGATGTAGTCCCAAACATCTGGAGCGCCAAAGGTTACAGACACTTGTTCAAGAGTCGCCAGGCTTTTCACGATTCACCCTCGTTTTGCAACAGGCTAGGCCTTTGGTCTCAGCAATCAGAGAGCGCTTCCTTGGTCAGTACACTTCCTGCCCCAGAGAAAGCAACCCATCAGTCGACCAATCTGGACGACTAATAGCCATGAGACCTGAACTTCCGCCTTTACACTACCCACAAGGCGGCACGAAATAACGCTAAAAAGCGTCCATCAAAAGGACCCGAATGGCACACAGTATGTTTGGAATTGTTAACCTCACAGACCATGCTTCGTTTATTACAAGATACAGCAAAGTGCGCACACATTTGACAGTCACTAACTCACACATTCCTGTTTGTGTCTGTCCTGAGGGCTAATACTTCCCTAGTTCTACGTGTGTCGTTGTCGCGCCCCCACAGATTTAGGCGTTCGAATCCTCTGCTCCTTTTCTGGCTGAGTTCCTACTGATTTTTATGAAGTCCTGCACACATTCGAGGAGCGCTGCTCACGCCTTTTTTTTACGCCTTGAGATAACTACACACAGAAAGGAAGTGTGGGAACTTCTATATGCAGAGGAGTCCCAGAAGAACTTAGCACTGGCTTAAGAGAGCTCCTGTCTTTAAAACACACGTGGAACCTCAAAAGTAAGCTGGCATGGGAACGAGGCCGGGCTGCTGCCAGAGCAGGGCCACCCATCTTTCGCGAAAATGAAACAGGGCTAAAGAGGGCTCTCGGCCGTCTCAGAATAAGGGCTATAGCCTCCAGGGCTTAATTTGTGGGGGTGTTTGCCAGGGCTCAGCTCTGGCACTTATTTTTGAGCCCGGCACTTATTGTCTCAGACTCACTTTAATTATGAAGGGATGATAGTCCATACATCCATCAATCACTATGAGCAGGTGTGAGGTGTAGTGTAAACCCAAATTTGTCGACACTGCGCACAGCAGCATTGGGTGGTGGCAGCAGTGGTGCCCACCTGCAGCGTCACAGGAGCGCTAGAAAATATTTCAGCCCTGGCACTTATTTTTTTTCAAACTAAGCAATGATAGCCTCTACAAACACCCCAGGGTGAACTAACGTTTTACCACCGCTGTGTAAAACGTGCCTTCTTTTTCTGTCATTGCCTCATGCAGCTGTGTCTCACAGCGCCTGGAAGCAGCTAGGAACTAGCATGGCAGCACTCTGCGTAACATCAGAACAAACATCTAGAGCGAGCATGGCTCTAGAATGGTGTCCCGAAACCAGACTCTTCAGTTCGTATGATCACTTTCTTCAACTGGGGCGTGTGATAGCTTTGGACGTCGAAAGATGTTTCAAGGCATACCCATCAGTACACAGAGCTGTCACAAGGAGTTTACATGACTGTGGGGCTTGTCTTGTCTAAAGAGCCCACTGCCCAGGTCTGGTTTAGATTGGATGGGTTTCTAACTGAACCTCCACTTTATTCTTTGGCATCCAGGTGGGCAACGTGGCGCCTGCTTCCAATGGACTAGGGCCAGCATTTGTAACCTTTCCGATGTTTTGGACTACCATCAGCTCAGCCAGCGTAGTCAATGGTGGGGGATCATTGGAGTCATAGTCCAGAGCATCCGGAGAGCCTGGGCATGATGACCCCGGGACACGGGCATGATGACCTAGCTGGGCACTGCAGGGGCACTGTAAATGCACAGCACGGTCACATGGAAAATAACACAACAGTATATACTTGGTAAGGGTGTGAAACTATAAGCCCATAGGTGCGGGTTAATCGTCGTGCATCTGTACCTTGAATGCACTTATCCCGTGGCAGGGATAACCAAGGCAGCACCTCATTAGGCCTATAGCAGACGTGAGACCTTCTCCACCTCAGCCACTGTCATGCATTATTGCTGCTACATTGCCTCAAAAAGAAGATCCCTCATGGGTGGTATATATCAATTTACCTCAGTATAAAGACGGTGTATGTCCGTGGTGAGCCACCTGCGGCCTTCCTGGTTTACAGGTCTTTATATCAAAACATTATATAAAAAATGAACATATATCAAAACTTTTAGAACTAAAAATATAACAACATTTTCTTTCGGGGAGTCCGCCCAAACACCCATTTCCCACCCCTAAAAACCCACCCCAACCACTTCCCCACAAGATTTATCCCTTTACTCCACCCCTAAGTGCATTCTTCATCAAATGTTTCGCTATAAAATATTCAACATATGTTCATTCTTTAAGATTGTTGAAATAAACTCTGCATGCCGCCCTCCTGATGTGTTAGCCTACGACTCCCATGATCCCTCACCATTGACCGTATTGGCGAATGCCGATGGGCTTTGTAGGCCAAAACAACTGGAGGGCCAGCGGTTAACAAGAACATTTCAAAATGTACAATGTTCCTGAAGGGGCATTTATGGGCAGGTTGCTCAGAAAGCAATAACAGCAAGGTTTGCGGGTTAGTTTTAGTAGATAGTAAGGTATATGCAAATGAGATTTAGTGAACAATAGACTGGAGAGAGGAGTAAAAACCAAAATGTGATGGTACATAGAGTGCTGAACGTAATCCACGTTTGGCTGTGAATGTGCGCATTACACATCGCTCCCCTCACAAGTGTAGATCCGAAATTCACACTACACAACTTACAAAATGTAGAAGAATATAAAAGTATATACATGAAATCTTTAAGACAAGGGGGTATCCAGGATCATGTTTCTAGAATGATCTTCAATTTGAGGATTAACATCTGATATCTGTCAAAAGCGCTACAAATGCACGTTTTATATTATGATCTGGTAGCCAATGAATTCCTTTATAAGGAATCTGTGGGATGGGACAATGTATTTTCGTTATAAGCATTACTTATGCGCGGACCATAATATTTCAAGAAAAGGCTCGCTGGCTCATAGTAATTAGAAATGAAGGTGTCTCTAATTGATCGCGGAATCTAATGCAAAGCTCACAGAATATGGCTAATGCACTCCACAGGGACATTAAAATGAACCACTGTTCGCAGAGACGTGCTGTCAGGCTGAGAGGTCCTGTATCCGCGGAAGCTGCTGAACCCCCGACAATCCCCCTGAGATGTATTTCCCAGAACTAGTTTTCAATACAGCTCTGTAAACTACAC
The DNA here is from genome assembly GCF_040938575.1 of Ambystoma mexicanum. Classification (NCBI taxonomy): domain Eukaryota; kingdom Metazoa; phylum Chordata; class Amphibia; order Caudata; family Ambystomatidae; genus Ambystoma; species Ambystoma mexicanum. The sequence continues at coordinate 1,273,192,582 of NC_090934.1, forward strand.
CCCAAAGGGAAAGGGGGAATGGGACAACAAAACAACACCAGGCAGACTGCGTCAAGGCTAATCAGTGCTGAACCTGCAGAGGATAAAGAATAACATATACACTTTCTTAATTCACTTACTTAACCTTATGAATGGGAAGTAATTAATCCTTAACTAATAATTGAGAATCCTACCTGGTTCTTCTCTTGAAATTTCTTAGAGAAGCGGATAAGAAGCTGAAAATCTCTCTTACTTGCGATACTAGAAATTCCCAGCAACTTCTTACATTAGGCAAAACTGGAAGTTTTAGTTCTTTGTTTGTCTTATTTCCAACTTGCACTGGTAGTTCAATTAGATTGTCTTTAAAATGTTCTTTCTTGTAATATCAAAACTTTTCAAACTATTTATAATTATCTTGAGTCTTTGAATCCTTGAAGAAAGAGGAAAAAACGTGCTAACTGCACACGCAGGTTATTTCCATTAATCGTTGAACTTCACATAGAAATCTTCCTGGTTGAAGAACACGCGCAAACGGATGAAGACGCGCGATCCAAGTAATCCACACGCGCAAAAAATCCACACGCGCAACAATTCACACGCGCAATGGTCCACACGCGCAATAATATTCTCCTGCGAGACACGCGAAATAAGAACACCCGCGCTATTGAGTTCAAAAGCAACGAAGTGATTGTCACGCGCAAAATTACTCGCGATGGAAAAAACACACGCGCACTCAGAAGGCACGCGACGAACAGATTCTCGCGCTTAAAATCACACGCGCTTTGTATTTCACACGCGCTTTGTACACACGCGATAAAAATCACACGCGCTTTATATTTCACACGCGAATTGTATTTCACACGCGCATTGTACACACGTGATAAAAATCACACGCGCATTGTATTTCACACGCACTTTATACTTCACACGCGCTTTGTATACTCGTGCTAAAAATCACACGCGCATTGTATTTCACACGCGCTTTATATTTCACACGCGCTTTGTATTTCACACGCGCTTTGTAGTTTTCACGCTGCGTATAGCTTTTGGCGAAAAGGATCTCTCGCGCAATAAAACACACGCGCTTTTAAAATGGCACGAGACCAACCTCTGCTCGCGCTCGGAATACAAACGCTAGAAAGCACGCGCTCACTTGAATACGCACGTTACAGTCAAAATCTCGCGCTAAGGAACACCGCACTGGAAACACAAGCGCACACCGATAGTTCAATTGTTTTAGTTGAAACACTACTTTTAACGAATTTTCAAGGAGACTGTATTTAAGATGAACAGATTTACAGTAGAAATAAAGTCACTTATCTCCTTAGCGAATTCACAAAGATTTCCTGCTTTTCCTATCTTCCAAAACGAATTCCTGCCAGCTGAAGACTTCTCCTGAACCCCCAAGAAAGTAGCCGCTCAACTGCTGAGATCTGAAGGATAAAATCCACCAGGCCTAATACTAAAGCAGGAGCAGCCACTGAACACGTCCTCTCAGATGGGGTTTTGATGATGAAAGGCACAGAGTGACAGTTTAGAATGTTCATTGTTGTTCAGCATTGTCTTCTAGCCAATCAGAGCTGTCACTGTGAGGCTCCATCTTGCCTTGGGTCAGAACCAGGATTCTGAATCATCAAGTTAAGGCCTAACCAACTATAATGGAAAACTTCCCACCCACACAAAGCTAATCTGAAAAGGATAAATAATGAAAAGGAAACTTGAATAAGAGAAGGAAACCTGACAGTACCCCCCTCCTAATGCCCAGTCTCTGGGCCTATTTTGTGTGGGTATTTAGCGTGAAACTTAGCAACTAAACGGGGGGCATGTACATCAACTGAATCTTCCCAAGAGCGTTCCTCCGGTCCATATCCCTCCCAATCAATCAAATACTGCAATCTTCCCCTCACTTTCCTAGAATCCAAAATTTGTTTAACCACAAATTCCTCAGATGAATCCTCCAAAATCACAGGGGAAGGTGGTGTTCTGAATCTAGCTCCTGAACAAACTGGTTTTAAAAGACTAACATGAAAGGTAGGATGTACCTTCAACTGCTTGGGTAATTTCAATCGTACTGCCACAGGGTTGATGATTTTCTCTACCTCAAAAGGGCCTACAAATCTTGGACTGAACTTATTCTTCCCCTTAATTTTCAGGTATCGGGTAGAAAGCCAAACTAAGTCTCCCACCTTATATTCAGGACCAGTTTTTCTTCTCAAATCGGCATATCTCTTATATTTCAACTTATTTTCTCCCAGAACCTTTTTTGCTCTATCCAAGTTATTTTTCATTATCAACAAGCGATCTTCCACTCTAGGATTCCCTGAATCCTCCTCCAACACCTCAAAACTCAGAAAGCGAGGATGAAACCCACGACCCAACAAGAAAGGGGACATAGAAGTAGCATCTTTTCCACAATTATTGTAAGAGAATTCTGCCAACCACACCAAATCCACCCATTCCTCTCTAGCTTGTAAATAACACCTTAAAAACTTCTCCAATTCTTGATTTACTCTCTCCACTTGTCCATTACTTTCCGGATGATACCCAGAAGTCAAACTAACTTCCACTCCAAGTTTCTTACAGAAGGCCCTCCAGAATTTTGAAATAAATTGAGATCCCCTGTCAGAGATAACTTGACTTGGGAGTCCATGTAGTCGAACTACACCTTGCAAAAAACTATGAGCCAGTTTTTCCGCGGTAACCTCTCCCTCTATTGGTAAAAAATGTGCTTCTTTAGTAAGAAGATCGACCACAACAAGAATGGTAGTACAACCCTTATCTTGAGGGAGATCTACTATGAAATCCATAGAAATTGTGTGCCAAGGACGAGGAGGAACAGGTAACGGCTCCAATAAACCATGCGGCTTCCCAACTTGACTTTTCGCTTGTGCACAGACTACACAAGTTTTAACAAAATTCAATGTGTCTTGGCGAATTTTTTCCCACCAAAAATTTCTTCGAACCAGTTCCAGAGTTTTTCTGAACCCAGGATGTCCTGCTAAAATGGATTCATGACAATTTCTCAAAACCTTTTCTCTCAACTCATCAGTAGGTACATAAAGCTTATTATCAAAAAAAGGAAGATTGTCTTTCAACTTTCTAGCTGGATCCAGTCTCACCCACTCCTCCATCTTCTGCAAGGACATATTTTGACGAACTTCATTCAAAAAATCCATTTCTTTAATGGCTCCAGCTAACAAAAAACGTTCTGGAGCAATTATAGGTTCTGGTTCTATAATCTCTTTGTCTTCACTTCCAGGAAATTGGCGAGATAACGCATCAGCTTTTTTGTTCTGACTTCCAGGTTTAAAAGTCACAATGAAATCATAATCTGCAAAGAACAAAGACCAACGAAGTTGTCGTGGAGACAAAGTTCTTGCAGATTTTAAAAACAATAAATTTCTGTGATCAGTAAGGACCGTTACTGTATGTCTTGCTCCTTTAAGAAAATGTCTCCATTCTTCAAAAGCGGACTTTATTGCTAACAGTTCCCGATCAGCAATTGTGTAGTTCACTTCAGCAGCAGAAAACTTTCTAGAAAAGAATGCAACTGGATGTATTTGACCAGTAGTTTCATTCCTTTGAGAAAGTACCGCCCCCAACGCTAAATTTGAAGCATCCGCCTCCACAAAAAAAGGTTTAGAAAGATCTGGATGAATTAGAATTGGACTAGAAGTAAATCTTTGTTTTAACTCTTGAAAAGCCTTTTCTGCTTCAAGGTCCCAGTCAAATTTCACTCCTTTTTTCAAAAGTCTCGTTATAGGAGCAACCAGTCGAGAAAAACCTTCTATAAATCTCCTATAAAAATTGGCAAACCCTAAGAAACTTTGTATTTCCTTAACCTTAGTAGGAGGGGGCCATTCAAGAACGGCTTGCACCTTTTTAGGATTCATTTCTAAACCCTTAGGTGAAATTATAAAACCTAAAAACTCCACAGAATCGGTATGGAATTGACTTTTTTCCAATTTGGCAAACAAATGATTTTCTCGCAATTTTTGTAACACCAAGCGCACATGTTTCTGATGTTGATCTAGGTCAGAAGAGAAAATCAAAATATCATCGATATAAACGACAACAAAAATATCCAAGAATTCTCTAAAAACCTCATCAATGAAAAATTGGAAAGCCGCTGGAGCATTACATAGACCGAATGGCATAACTTGATATTCAAACAGCCCAAATCTGGTCTTAAACGCTGTCTTCCATTCGTCCCCTTCCTGCACACGTACAAGATGGTAAGCTCCTCTCAGATCTAATTTAGAGAAAATATTTGCTCCTTGTATTTGATTAAGCATTTCTGAGATGAGAGGAAGAGGATACCGGTTCTTAATAGTGACTTTATTAACTGCTCGATAATCTATGCAAGTTCTAAGCGAGCCATCCGGTTTTGGTACAAAAAATAAAGGAGAGGCCGCAGGTGACTTAGAATGACGAATAAATCCTTTGGCCAAATTTTCCGACAAATATTCTTTTAAATAATCATTCTCTTTCTCAGTAAGAGCATATACCCTACTACTAGGCAAAATTGTTCCTGGCTCCAGTTCAATTTTACAATCAAAGGATCTATGGGGTGGTAATTCTCCTGCCACTTTCTCATCAAATACGTCCCAGAAATCTTTGTAACACTGGGGAAGTTGACCCACTACAGCTCCCACATCATGACCTCCAATTCCAGTCTCAGCCAGAAAACTAGATACAGAATTACTTTGTTTTACCTCTTCCTCTAAGAGACTTCCTGAAAAGCAATTCTCTTTACAAAAATCAGATTGCATGTCAATTGTCCTAGCACTCCAATCAATTAGGGGATTATGAAGAGTAAGCCAAGGCATGCCTAAGATAATCTTCAACAAAGGGGCATCAATTAACTCAAATGAAATTATCTCTCTGTGACCTCCTGATAACTCCAAAGTTAAAGAACCAGTTCTATGAGTAATAGGACCAGAAGATAAACATGTACCATCAACAGCCCTAGCCTGCTCTACAACCTCCTTCAGAATAATTGGAATTCCCAACGATTTGGCCAGACCCCAATCCATGAAATTCCCAGTCGCACCAGAGTCAATCATTACAGGACCATTTCCCTTACACTCCAAATCAAAAAATAAGAATACATTTATGGTTATATGAGGAACCGCTGTCTGCACCGTATTGGCGATCTGTTGTACCTTGACTGCTGAGGAAGAAGTCTTCTTGGGAGTGTAAGGATAGTTTCCTAAAAAATGCCCACCTCTTCCACAGTATAAACACAAATTATTCTCTCTCCTCCTAGTCTTTTCCTCCACTGTTAACGGGCCTCTGATTCTTGGAGATGAATTATTCCCTTTGGGTCTACTCTCTATTTTGGGTCTATCTACTCTAAGTATAGACTTTACATCACTCTGACCATGACGTCTCTCTGCCTTCCTTTCACTCAAACGGAAATCCAATTGAATAACCAAATCAATCAGACCTTCACAAGTAGGAGGGCGTTCAACTACTCCAGACAAGGCATCCTTTAACTCATCTCTAAGGCCCCAATAAAACAACGAGGCTTGTTTAGCCTCGGGCCACTTGCTTTCTAACACAAGGGACTTAAATTGTGTTATATAAGCAATCAAGTCTCTATTACCTTGTTTTAATTCTAAAAGTTCACCATCCACTTCCAGAGATAGCTGTCTTCTATCAAACATTTTTCGGAATATCTCTAAAAAGTTGGTATAATTTTCTAAAACCGCACTCTTTTGACTCACCAACAACCCAGCCCAAGCAGATGCTTCCCCAGAAAGATATGACAACATAAATGTTATCTTAGAAGCATCCGATGGAAATAATTCTGGTCTACTCATAAAATGTAATTCACATTGTGTTAAAAACACCCTAAATCTCTTGGAATCCCCATGATAACGTTCTGGGGACGCCAAAGGCACTGGCATAATTATACTCCTTACCCCTTCTGCCACTGTAGGCGCCCGTTGTATGTGTGGTAACTGATCTTCTCTTTCTAACTCTGGTGGAGAACCTGCGCCCCCTGAAACCTCATCCTCTCTCCTTTCTCCCCTCTGTTGAATTTGTGTAACTTTAACACTTAAGTCATCCACCTTTTGACTAAGTAAAGCATTCTCATCCCGAGAAATTTTCAACTCCTCCCGTAACTCCCTAATCAAAGATCCTAACATCTCCATGGATTCGTCGGGGTTCATGACAGCTCGGGCGGACTAAATTATTGGCCTTTCATTCTGTCAGGCTGAGAGGTCCTGTATTCGCAGAAGCTGCTGAACCCCCGACAATCCCCCTGAGATGTATTTCCCAGAACTAGTTTTCAATACAGCTCTGTAAACTACACCCCAAAGGGAAAGGGGGAATGGGACAACAAAACAACACCAGGCAGACTGCGTCAAGGCTAATCAGTGCTGAACCTGCAGAGGATAAAGAATAACATATACACTTTCTTAATTCACTTACTTAACCTTATGAATGGGAAGTAATTAATCCTTAACTAATAATTGAGAATCCTACCTGGTTCTTCTCTTGAAATTTCTTAGAGAAGCGGATAAGAAGCTGAAAATCTCTCTTACTTGCGATACTAGAAATTCCCAGCAACTTCTTACATTAGGCAAAACTGGAAGTTTTAGTTCTTTGTTTGTCTTATTTCCAACTTGCACTGGTAGTTCAATTAGATTGTCTTTAAAATGTTCTTTCTTGTAATATCAAAACTTTTCAAACTATTTATAATTATCTTGAGTCTTTGAATCCTTGAAGAAAGAGGAAAAAACGTGCTAACTGCACACGCAGGTTATTTCCATTAATCGTTGAACTTCACATAGAAATCTTCCTGGTTGAAGAACACGCGCAAACGGATGAAGACGCGCGATCCAAGTAATCCACACGCGCAAAAAATCCACACGCGCAACAATTCACACGCGCAATGGTCCACACGCGCAATAATATTCTCCTGCGAGACACGCGAAATAAGAACACCCGCGCTATTGAGTTCAAAAGCAACGAAGTGATTGTCACGCGCAAAATTACTCGCGATGGAAAAAACACACGCGCACTCACAAGGCACGCGACGAACAGATTCTCGCGCTTAAAATCACACGCGCTTTGTATTTCACACGCGCTTTGTACACACGCGATAAAAATCACACGCGCTTTATATTTCACACGCGAATTGTATTTCACACGCGCATTGTACACACGCGATAAAAATCACACGCGCATTGTATTTCACACGCGCTTTATACTTCACACGCGCTTTGTATACTCGCGCTAAAAATCACACGCGCATTGTATTTCACACGCGCTTTATATTTCACACGCGCTTTGTATTTCACACGCGCTTTGTAGTTTTCACGCTGCGTATAGCTTTTGGCGAAAAGGATCTCTCGCGCAATAAAACACACGCGCTTTTAAAATGGCACGAGACCAACCTCTGCTCGCGCTCGGAATACAAACGCTAGAAAGCACGCGCTCACTTGAATACGCACGTTACAGTCAAAATCTCGCGCTAAGGAACACCGCACTGGAAACACAAGCGCACACCGATAGTTCAATTGTTTTAGTTGAAACACTACTTTTAACGAATTTTCAAGGAGACTGTATTTAAGATGAACAGATTTACAGTAGAAATAAAGTCACTTATCTCCTTAGCGAATTCACAAAGATTTCCTGCTTTTCCTATCTTCCAAAACGAATTCCTGCCAGCTGAAGACTTCTCCTGAACCCCCAAGAAAGTAGCCGCTCAACTGCTGAGATCTGAAGGATAAAATCCACCAGGCCTAATACTAAAGCAGGAGCAGCCACTGAACACGTCCTCTCAGATGGGGTTTTGATGATGAAAGGCACAGAGTGACAGTTTAGAATGTTCATTGTTGTTCAGCATTGTCTTCTAGCCAATCAGAGCTGTCACTGTGAGGCTCCATCTTGCCTTGGGTCAGAACCAGGATTCTGAATCATCAAGTTAAGGCCTAACCAACTATAATGGAAAACTTCCCACCCACACAAAGCTAATCTGAAAAGGATAAATAATGAAAAGGAAACTTGAATAAGAGAAGGAAACCTGACACGTGCACATTGACAGGTGAGTCACCGGGGGAATTGGTGGAGCCGGGTCCTCAATGATCCCACTGTGAGAGCCTATGGCATGATAGCAGTCGGGTACAGACTCGCCTGTTCATCTTGGGGTTAGCGAGAAGCTTAGAAGAGGTGGAAAGGGCATTTGACTGAGTAGAGCGTGGTGCAGCAGGCTTCCTCTAGGGCAGCTTGGGTGAAGCCTGCACATAGGAATCTGGACAGGGCGCAGGAAAATATTATTGAGACTCAATCAAAACTGAGGTTGCGCGACCTGCACAGCCTGAGGAATGCGTCCTAGGAAGTAAATGGCTTGCCCTACTCATCACAGAATACCAAATATAATGTATGGCGAGGTGTGAATGAAGAAGTATATGGTGTCAGATGGCCCTGTAATACAAGAGTATCGCTATATCCATAAAGTGTGCCACAGACTGGGTGAGAATAACTCATTTGTGGTTGTAGTAATGAGGTCAAAAAGGTCTGCATGAAGTCAGTATTTCCTGTGGGGTCATTATCAGAGGATAATTGCCTGCCTTCAGTAATGGTTCAACATAAAGCCTGGGGACATAAGTGAGGAATGGCAATTAACTACACCACAATAGCCACACAGGTTAGCACCTCCTGCTTACTTCAGTTGATCGTGGTGAGACTGTGCCCTGCCAACTCACCTCATTTGTTTAAATGAAATACATCTCTATGAAAAGCAAACTAAAAAAAAAACAGACCTTGCAAATTCTTAAACATCACACTAGACCTGCAGGTCGAGTTCCTTAGCTTACATACTCGACCTAAGAAAAATGCACTCGCCGCATGGTGACCGGTGTCAACAAATTTACCAGTGCTTTCTGTAAAAAGGAGGAAAGACATCACGGCACACATCACATTTGGCACAATGATGCCAACCAAAGGCCCGCCGCGTGCAGGGAAACTTTCCTTCTCCTTTTACTGCAAAATTTGTTTGCAGTAACTGTCAAATGCAAGTTTCAAACATCCCCATACTCACCAGAAAGGTTGAATAACATGCAAATGGCACTAGTAGGTCATAAAACCTCCTTGATGATGCGGGTGAGCGAGTAGATTTTGTAAGCTCTCTACCTTTTCAACGAAAAGGCACTCATGGAAGTGCAAAGTGTACCGATGTTTCAAACCAAGATATTAGTCAATAACAAGTGCATATTCATACTAAAATCAAAAGGGCAATTACACAATAAATTTTAAGAGTTCATGGAAAACACAAAGAGACAAAACGTCAAAGCTGGGTGATTTAAATGGGCGGAAGTAATTAAGTAGTGGAAAAAAGCGGAGGGTAGCCACCGTCTCTTAACTTAAAGAAAATATTATTGCAAATTTTAAAAAATAACAGTGTGATGTGCTGATGTGAAATGCACATAAAGACCCATCTAATAGGACTCTGGAAATAAATGCCCTGACTTGCCTGTCGGTGAGTCGTCTTGAGGCGAAGTGTCATAGATTGAGGGACACTGTGTCGCTTGCTCACAGCATGTTGTCCCAATGGTGGTTCGCTGTCCCTAGTTCATACCTGCCCCCCTTATAACGCCTGAGCGTTTAACGTCTGCATTACAGGCCAATGTCAAGGGGTTACATGTCATTACAACGGATACAAAAAAATGAATGAAATAATACTGAAAAGAAACCCTGAATTTTTTGTTTTTAAATTGGGGCGGGGGTTGCCCCCAAAAACCTCCCTTTTCCCCACCTTCTAGTCCCACCCAGAACCACCCCCAACACTGTATAACCCCTTACCCCCAATCACCATATATTTTTCATTTTTTTCGTATAATCACTGCATACCATGTCAAGGGGCAGTGATGGCAAACGTTTTTCTTTGAGCACACACAGGAAGTACATATTTTCTGTCACAAAAATGAGCAGGTCAGTTTACACTGGCATGATAAATGTTTTATTGAAGTGCAACTTTTTGAAGAGAGATGTTTGTCAAGTGCTTTCTCTGCGGCACCGTTTGATCAGAATGGCTGTGCCCTTGGACAGCAGCTGTCACTTGCTGTTTGCTGCGTGGGACAGCAGCTGACACTTGCTGTTTGATGCGCGGGACAGCTGTTTGTCACATTGCCTCGAATGCAGTCAGTGTCATGCCACGAGTGCAGTCAGAGCCCTGGGATTGGCTGAAAAGCGGTCAACAATAAAGCCAACGTTAAAAAAGGGTTAGCTGCCAGCAGGTCTGTTTCTTGTGCAGGGTGTACAATGTGATGGCACTGGGAAGGGGCGGACTGGCCCTTAAACAGGTCGAGCGTTCCCCTGCTGGGCCAACGACATCAAAGACTCCAAGGCTGGTCTCTTGCTGGTTTAGGGCTCCGTGTGTACACTACCCCCCCCCCCCCCCCCAAGCACCCACTCTCAAGCTCGGGCTGCCTCAACAGTGAGAAAATAATTCATATCACACATTTGCTTTACTTAAGAACCTTGTGCAGCAAGCATGCTCACTACTCAGCTACGCAGCGCATGCTCAGTTGCAGGACGGATAGCTCACTCTGCTAGGCGCTTGCTGATGAGATCTGGGGGAGCCAAGAATGAAGAAGGGCAGAAAACAGAAACATCTAAAGAAGAAAAGGGCGTAGGGTGTGAAATGAAGAAGGTAAACAGGGCTGAGAGAAAGAGCGTTGAACAACGGGAATAGACAGAGGAAGAAAAACAGCAGTGGGGCAAAGAAATGAGTTCAAGGGGTCAGGGAGAAGGGGAGATATGGTGATGGAGTGGGGCAGAGGCTAAGAAACAGTAAAAGAGAAAAAAGTGTGACAGACAGAAGGTGCTGGTTGAGATAGAGTGAGATGGCGGAAAGACGGGCGGGTAGAGAACTAGAGGAAACAGTGGAGAGACAGACACGACAGTTACAGTGGCAAAGCCAGAGTAGAGAAACGAACTGCCTGGGGTAGAAAGAAAAAACTAGATGCAGAAAGAAAAAGGCATATAGATAAGTGGACAGAGGGAGCAGAGACAGAGGGAGAATGCAAACACAGAAAAGGACCTGTGTGGTCAAATGTACGAGTGATAGAAGAAAAGAGACAGCAAGGATGAGGGAGACTAAGAAGAAGAAAGAATTGTGAGACAAAGGGAAAAAGAAAGGGAAAGGAGCGTACAGTGAGGGAGACAGCTGGAGAAACAGCCAACAGAAACAGTAGGAGTTTCTGGAAGATCAAGAAAGGGGCGGAAATGAACGGAAGACATAAACGAGGTGATAGAGGGATGGGGAGAAAACGGAAGATGGAATGAGAGATGATGAAAGCAGCTGTGAGAGGGAAAGAGGTCAAAAGGAGAGTAAATGTGTGGGGTGAGTGTAGAAACATGTGGCAGCGCCTGGATCTGAGCATCTACACACGTGTTGTGGTAAAGTGCAGCACCTGCAGGAAATCACCTGGCTACATGTAGGACAGGGGCAGGCAACCTCTCCAGATGTTTTGACTTGTATCTCCCATTAGCCAATGGTGATGGCACATGGAAGCCCGAGTCCAAAATAGTCCCAGCCCTGCAGTAGGACCTCCGTTAGATGCCAGCAGGAGCAATGCTGGGTGTTTGCAGCATCGCTGTGGGAATCCTGCAGGACCTCAGTGCAGTGCCTGCAGGAGCTCTGCTGGGTGACTGCAGGAACTCAGTGCAGTGCCCGCAGGGGCTCTGTTAGATGAACTGTATGAACTCCGTGCAGTGCCTACAGGAGCTCTGTTAGATGAACTGTAGGAACTCTGTGCAGTGCCTACATGAGCTCTGTTAGATGAACTGCAGGAACTCAGTGCAGTGGCTGCAGTAGCTCTTTTGGGTGACTGTAGGAACTCTGTTGGATTACTGTGGGAACTCAATGCAGTGCCTGCATGAGCTCTGCTGATGGCTGAAGGTACTCAAGTGAGTGCCTGTAGGAGCTCTGTTAGATGAACTGTGGGAACTCAGTGCAGTGCCTGCATGAGCTCTGTTTGATGGCAATAGGAACAGGAGCTCTGTTAGATGACTTTAGGAACTCGGTTCAGTGCCTGCAGGAGCTCGGTTGGTGGCCCTAGGTACTCAGTGCAGTGCCTGCAGGAACTCTGTTGGATGACTATATGAACTCGGTGCAGTGCCTACGGGAGCTCTGTTAGATGAACTGTAGGGACGCAATGCAGTGTCTGCAGGAGCTCTGTTTGATGACTATAGGAACAGGAGCTCTGTTAGATGACCTTAGGAACTCAGTGCAGTGCCTGCAGGAGCTCTGTTTGATGACTATAGGAACATGAGCTCTGTTAGATGACTTTAGGAACTCAGTTCAGTGCCTGCAGGAGCTCTGTTGGTGGCCCTAGGTACTCAGTGCAGTGCCTGCAGGAACTCTGTTGGATGACTATAGGAACTCAGTGCAGTGCCTGCAGGAGCTCTGTTGATGGCCCTAGGTACTCAGTGCAGTGCCTGCAGGAACTCGGTTGGATGAATATATGAACGCGGTGCAGTGCCTACGGGAGCTCTGTTAAATGAACTGTAGGGACACAATGCAGTGCCTGCAGCAGCTCTGTTAGATGAACTGTAGGATCTCAATGCAGTGCCTGCAGGAGCTCTGTTTGATGACTATAGGAACAGGAGCTCTGTTAGATGACCTTAGGAACTCAGTTCAGTGCCTGCAGGAGCTCTGTTGGTGGCCCTAGGTACTCAGTGCAGTGCCTGCAGGAACTCTGTTGGATGACTATAGGAACTCGGTGCAGTGCCTACGGGAGCTCTGTTAAATGAACTGTAGGGACGCAATGCAGTGCCTGCAGGAGCACTGTTAGATGAACTGTAGGATCTCAATGCAGTGCCTGCAGGAGCTCTGTTTGATCACTATAGGAACAGTAGCTGTGTTAGATGACCTTAGGAACCCAGTTCAGTGCCTGCAGGAGCTCTGTTGGTGGCCCTAGGTACTCAGTGCAGTGCCTGCAGGAACTCTGTTGGATGACTATAGGAACTCAGTGCAGTGCCTGCAGGAGCTCTGTTGATGGACCTAGGTACTCAGTGCAGTGCCTGCAGGAACTCTGTTGGATGACTATATGAACTCGGTGCAGTGCCTGCAGGAGCTGTTAGATGAACTGTAGGAACGCAATGCAGTGCCTGCAGGAGCTCTGTTGGATGAACTGTTGGAACTCAATGCAGTGCCTGCAGGAGCTATGTTGGGTGACTACAGGAACTCTGTTGGATGACTATAGGAACAGGATCTCTGTTAAATGACTTTAGGTACTCAGTGCAGTGCTTGCAAGAACTCTGTTGGGTGACTGCAGGAACTCAGTGCAGTGCCTACGGGAGCCCTGTTAGATTAACTGTATGAACTCAGTGCAGTGCCTGTAGGAGCTCTGTTGATGGCCGTATGAACTCAGTGCAGTCCCTGCAGGAGCTCTGTTGATGGACCTAGGTACTCAGTGCAGTGCCTGCAGGAACTCTGTTGGATGACTATATGAACTCGGTGCAGTGCCTACGGGAGCTCTGTTAAATGAACTGTAGGGACGCAATGCAGTGCCTGCAGGAGCTATGTTGGGTGGCTGTAGGAATTCTTTTGGATGACTGTTGGAACTCAATGCACTGCCTACAGGAGCTCTGTTAGATGCACTGTAGGAACTCAGTGCAGTGCCTGCAAGAGCTCTGTTGGGGGACTGTAGGAACTCAGTGCAGTGCCTTCAGGAGGTCTGGTGGGTGACTACAGGAACTCGGTGCAGTGCCTGCAGGAGCTGTTAGATGAACTGTAGGAATGCAATGCAGTGCCTGCAAGAGCTCTGTTAGATGAACTATTGGAACTCAATGCAGTGCCTGCATGTTGGGTGACTACAGGAACTCTGTTGGATGACCATAGGAACTCAGTGCAGTGCCTACGGGAGCTTTGCTGGATGAATATAGGAACGGGAGCTCTATTGAATGACTTTAGGAAGTCAGTAAAGTGCCTGCAGGAACTCTGTTGCGTCACTGCAGGATCTCTGTTGGATGAGAACTCAGTACAGTGCCTGCTGGAGCTCTGTTGATGGCCCTAGGTACCCAGTGCAGTCCCTGCAGAAACTCTGTTGGATGACTATAGGAACTCAGTGCAATGCCTGCAGGAGCTCTGGTGATGGCCCTGGGAGGTACTCCGTGCAGTGCCTGCGGGAACTCTGTTGGATGACTATAGGAACTCAGTGCAGTGCCTGCAGGAGCTATGTTGGGTGACTATAGAAACTCAGTGCAGTGCCTACAGGAGCTCTGTTGGGGGACTGTAGGAACTCAGTGCAGTGCCTTCAGAAGGTATTATGGGTGACTATAGAAACTCATTGCAGTGCCTGCAGGAGCTGTTAGATGAACTGTAGGAACGCAATGCAGTGCCTGCAGGAGCTCTGTTGGATGAACTGTTGGAACTCAATGCAGTGCCTGCAGGAGCTATGTTGGGTGACTACAGGAATTCTGTTGGATGACTATAGGAACAGGATCTCTGTTAAATGACTTTAGGAACTCAGTGCAGTGCTTGCAAGAACTCTGTTGGGTGACTGCAGGAACTCAGTGCAGTGCCTACAGGAGCCCTGTTAGATTAACTGTATGAACTCAGTGCAGTGCCTGTAGGAGCTCTGTTGATGGCCGTAGGTACTCAGTGCAGTGCCTGCGGGAACTCTGTTGGATGACTATAGGAACTCAGTGCAGTGCCTGCAGGAGCTCTGTTGATGGACCTAGGTACTCAGTGCAGTGCCTGCAGGAACTCTGTTGGATGACTATATGAACTCGGTGCAGTGCCTACGGGAGCTCTGTTAAATGAACTGTAGGGACGCAATGCAGTGCCTGCAGGAGCTATGTTGGGTGGCTGTGGGAACTCTTTTGGATGACTGTTGGAACTCAATGCACTGCCTACAGGAGCTCTGTTAGATGCACTGTAGGAACTCAGTGCAGTGCCTGCAGGAGCTCTGTTGGGGGACTGTAGGAACTCAGTGCAGTGCCTTCAGGAGGTCTGGTGGGTGACTACAGGAACTCGGTGCAGTGCCTGCAGGAGCTGTTAGATGAACTGTAGGAATGCAATGCAGTGCCTGCAGGAGCTCTGTTAGATGAACTATTGGAACTCAATGCAGTGCCTGCATGTTGGGTGACTACAGGAACTCTGTTGGATGACCATAGGAACTCAGTGCAGTGCCTACGGGAGCTTTGCTGGATGAATATAGGAACGGGAGCTCTATTGAATGACTTTAGGAAGTCAGTACAGTGCCTGCAGGAACTCTGTTGCGTCACTGCAGGAACTCGGTGCAGTGCCTGCAGGATCTCTGTTGGATGAGAACTCAGTACAGTGCCTGCTGGAGCTCTGTTGATGGCCCTAGGTATCCAGTGCAGTCCCTGCAGAAACTCTGTTGGATGACTATAGGAACTCAGTGCAATGCCTGCAGGAGCTCTGGTGATGGCCCTGGGAGGTACTCCGTGCAGTGCCTGCGGGAACTCTGTTGGATGACTATAGGAACTCAGTGCAGTGCCTGCAGGAGCTATGTTGGGTGACTATAGAAACTCAGTGCAGTGCCTACAGGAGCTCTGTTGGGGGACTGTAGGAACTCGGTGCAGTGCCTTCAGGAGGTATGTTGGATGACTATAGAAACTCAGTGCAGTGCCTACAGGAGCTCTCTTGGGGGACTGTAGGAACTCAGTGCAGTACCTTCAGGAGGTCTGGTGGATGACTACAGGAACTCATTGCAGTGCCTGCAGGAGCTGTTAGATGAACTGTAGGAACGCAATGCAGTGCCTGCAGGAGCTCTGTTGGATGAACTGTTGGAACTCAATGCAGTGCCTGCAGGAGCTATGTTGGGTGACTACAGGAACTCTGTTGGATGACTATAGGAACAGGATCTCTGTTAAATGACTTTAGGAACTCAGTGCAGTGCTTGCAAGAACTCTGTTGGGTGACTGCAGGAACTCAGTGCAGTGCCTACGGGAGCCCTGTTAGATTAACTGTATGAACTCAGTGCAGTGCCTGTAGGAGCTCTGTTGATGGCCGTAGGTACTCAGTGCAGTGCCTGCAGCAACTCTGTTGGATGACTATATGAACTCGGTGCAGTGCCTGCAGAAGCTCTGTTGGGTGACTGCAGGAACTCGGTGCAGTGCCTGCAGGAGCTCTGTTGGGTGACTGTAGGATCTCAGTGCAGTGCCTGCAGGAGCTCAGTTGATGGCCATAGGTACTCAGTGCAGTGCCTGCAGGAACTAGGCTGGATGACTATATGAACTCGGTGCAGTGCCTACAGGAGCTCTGTTAGATGAACTGTAGGGACGCAATGCAGTGCCTGCAGGAGCTCTTTTAAATGAACTGTGGGATATCTATGCAGTGCCTGCAGGAGCTATGTTGGGTGACTACAGGAACTCTGTTGGATGATTATAGGAACTCAGTGCAGTGCCTACGGGAGCTCTGTTAAATGAACTGTAGGAACTCAGAGCAGTGCCTGCAAGATCTCTGTTGGGTGACTATAGGAACTCAGTGCAGTGCCTGCAGGAGCTCTATTTGATTACTATAGTAACAGGAGCTCTGTTAGATGACTTTAGGAACTCAGGTCAGTGCCTGCAGGAGCTCTGTTGATGGCCCTAGGTACCCAGTGCAGTCCTGCAGAAATCCTGGATGACTATAGGAACTCAGTGCAGTGCCTGCAGGAGCTCTGTTGATGGCCCTAGGAGGTACTCCGTGCAGTGCCTGCGGGAACTCTGTTGGATGACTATAGGAATTGAGTGCAGTGCCTACAGGAGCTCTGTTAGATGAACTGTAGGAACTCAATGCAGTGCCTACAGGAGCCATGTTGGGTGACTATAGGAACTCAGTGCAGTGCCTACAGGAGCTGTTTTGGATGAACTGTAGGAACTCAATGCAGTGCCTGTAGGAGCTCTGTTGGGTGACTATAGGAACTCAGTGCAGTGACTACAGGAGCTCTGTTAGATAAACTGTAGGAACTCTGTGCAGTGCCTACAGGAGCTGTGTTGGATGAACTGTAGGAACTCAATGCAGTGCCTGTAGGAGCTCTGTTGGGTGACTATAGGAACTCAGTGAAGTGCCTACAGGAGCTGTGTTAGATGAACTGCAGGAACTCTGTGCAGTGCCTACAGGAGTTCTGTTAGATGAACTGTAGGAATTCTGTGCAGTGCCCACAGGAGCTCTGTTGGGTGAACTGTAGGAACTCAATGCAGTGCCTGCAGGAGCTCTGTTGGGTGACTGCGCAGGAACTCTTTTGAATGATTATAGGAACTCAGTGCAGTGCCTACGGGAACTCTGCTGGGTGACTGCAGGAACTCTGTTTTATGACTATAGGAACTCAGTTCAGTGCCTACGGGAACTTTGCTGGGTGACTGCAGGAACTCTGTTAGATGAACTATAGGAACTCAGTGCAGTGCCTACAGGAGCTCTGTTAGATGAACTGTAGGAACTCAATGCAGTGCCTGCAGGAGCTCTGTTAGATGAACTGCAGGAACTCTGTGCAGTGCCTACAGGAGCTCTGTTAGATGAACTGTAGGAACTCCGTGCAGTGCCTTCCGGAGCTCTGTTAGATGAACTGTAGGAACTCAATGCAGGGCCTGCAGGAGCTATGTTGGGTGACTATGGGATCTCAGTGCAGTGCCTACAGGAGCTCTGTTAGAGGAACTGTAGGAACTCAGTGCAGTGCCTGCATGAGCTCTGTTGGGTGATTATAGGAACTCAGTGCAGTGCCCACAGGAACTCTGTTAGATAAACTGTAGGAACGCAGTGCAGTGCCTGCAGGAGCTCTGTTGGGTGACTATAGGAACTCAAGTGAAGTGCCTACAGGAGCTCTGTTAGATGAACTGCAAGAACTCCGTGCAGTGCCTACAGGAGCTCTGTTAGATGGACTGTAGGAACTCAATGCAGTGCCTGCAGGGGCTCTGTTGGGTGACTATAGAAACTCAGTGCAGTGCCTACAGGAGCTCTGTTAGATGAACTGTAGGAACTCCGTGCAGTGCCTTCCGGAGCTCTGTTAGATGAACTGTAGGAACTCAATGCAGGGCCTGCAGGAGCTATGTTGGGTGACTATAGGAACTCAGTGAAGTTCCTACAGGAGCTGTGTTAGATGAACTGCAGGAACTCTGTGCAGTGCCTCCAGGAGTTCTGTTAGATGAACTGTAGGAATTCTGTGCAGTGCCCACAGGAGCTCTGTTGGGTGAACTGTAGGAACTCAATGCAGTGCCTGCAGGAGCTCTGTTGGGTGACTGCGCAGGAACTCTTTTGAATGATTATAGGAACTCAGTGCAGTGCCTACGGGAACTCTGCTGGGTGACTGCAGGAACTCTGTTTTATGACTATAGGAACTCAGTGCAGTGCCTACGGGAACTTTGCTGGGTGACTGCAGGAACTCTGTTAGATGAACTATAGGAACTCAGTGCAGTGCCTACAGGAGCTCTGTTAGATGAACTGTAGGAACTCAATGCAGTGCCTGCAGGAGCTCTGTTAGATGAACTGCAGGAACTCCGTGCAGTGCCTACAGGAGCTCTGTTAGATGAACTGTAGGAACTCCGTGCAGTGCCTTCCGGAGCTCTGTTAGATGAACTGTAGGAACTCAATGCAGGGCCTGCAGGAGCTATGTTGGGTGACTATAGGATCTCAGTGCAGTGACTACAGGAGCTCTGTTAGAGGAACTGTAGGAACTCAGGTCAGTGCCTGCATGAGCTCTGTTGGGTGATTATAGGAACTCAGTGCGGTGCCCACAGGAACTCTGTTAGATAAACTGTAGGAACGCAGTGCAGTGCCTGCAGGAGCTCTGTTGGGTGACTATAGGAACTCAGTGAAGTGCCTACAGGAGCTCTGTTAGATGAACTGCAGGAACTCCGTGCAGTGCCTACAGGAGCTCTGTTAGATGGACTGTAGGAACTCAATGCAGTGCCTGCAGGGGCTCTGTTGGGTGACTATAGAAACTCAGTGCAGTGCCTACAGGAGCTCTGTTAGATACACTGTAGGAACTCTGTGCAGTGCCTACAGGAGCTGTGTTGGATGAACTGTAGGAACTCAATGCAGTGCCTGCAGGGGCTCTGTTGGGTGACTATAGGAACTCAGTGCAGTGCCTACAGGAGCTCTGTTAGATAAACTGTAGGAACTCTGTGCAGTGCCTACAGGAGCTGTGTTGGATGAACTGTAGGAACTCAATGCAGTGCCTGTAGGAGCTCTGTTGGGTGAATATAGTAACTCAGTGAAGTGCCTACAGGAGCTGTGTTAGATGAACTGCAGGAACTCCGTGCAGTGCCTACAGGAGCTCTGTTAGATGGACTGTAGGAACTCAATGCAGTGCCTGCAGGGGCTCTGTTGGGTGACTATAGAAACTCAGTGCAGTGCCTACAGGAGCTCTGTTAGATACACTGTAGGAACTCTGTGCAGTGCCTACAGGAGCTGTGTTGGATGAACTGTAGGAACTCAATGCAGTGCCTGCAGGGGCTCTGTTGGGTGACTATAGGAACTCAGTGCAGTGCCTACAGGAGCTCTGTTAGATAAACTGTAGGAACTCTGTGCAGTGCCTACAGGAGCTGTGTTGGATGAACTGTAGGAACTCAATGCAGTGCCTGTAGGAGCTCTGTTGGGTGAATATAGTAACTCAGTGAAGTGCCTACAGGAGCTGTGTTAGATGAACTGCAGGAAATATGTGCAGTGCCTACAGGAGCTCTGTTGGGTGAACTGTAGGAACTCAATGCAGTGCCTGCAGGAGCTCTGTTGGGTGACTGCGCAGGAACTCTGTTGGATGATTATAGGAACTCAGTGCAGTGCCTACAGGAACTCTGCTGGGTGACTGCAGGAACTCTGTTGGATGACTATAGGAACTCGGTGCAGTGCCTACGGGAACTCTGCTGGGTGACTGCAGGAACTCTGTTAGATGAACTATAGGAACTCAGTGCAGTGCCTACAGGAGCTAATGTTGGGTGACTATAGGAACTCAGTGAAGTGCCTACAGGAGCTGTGTTAGATGAACTGCAGGAACTCCGTTCAGTGCCTACAGGAGCTCTGTTAGATGAACTGTAGGAATTATGTGCAGTGCCTACAGGAGCTCTGTTGGGTGAACTGTAGGAACTCAATGCAGTGCCTGAAGGAGCTCTGTTGGGTGACTGCGCAGGAACTCTGTTGGATGATTATAGGAACTCAGTGCAGTGCCTACGGGAACTCTGCTGGGTGACTGCAGGAACTCTGTTAGATGAACTATAGGAACTCAGTGCAGTGCCTACAGGAGCTAATGTTGGGTGACTATAGGAACTCAGTGCAGTGCCTACAGGATCTCTGTTAGATGAACTGCATGAACTCTGTGCAGTGCCTACGGGAGCTCTGTTAGATGAACTGTAGGAACTCTGTGCAGTGCCTACCGGAGCTCTGTTGGGTGAACTGTAGGAACTCAATGCAGTGCCTGCAGGAGCTCTGTTGGGTGACTGCGTAGGCACTCCGTTGGATGACTATAGGAACGCAGTACAGTGCCTACGGGAACTCTGTTGGGTGACTGCACAGGAACTCTGTTAGAATAACTATAGGTACTCAGTGCAATGCCTACAGGAGCTGTGTTAGATGAACTATAGGTACTCAGTGCAGTGCTGTGCAGGAGCTCTGATGGACCACTCAGCTCAGCGGGGCAGCTAATTGAGGTGCCACGAGGAGCTCAGTGAATTAATTGCAAATTAGGAAAAGCGGCTGAGCTGTATGCACCATTTATCTCGTCCCTAACCCCACGTCCACTCCATTTCACAACATTGTACACGGACCACTACATCACCTCGAAGCAGCCCTGACTGCCAGCCCTTTCTTTTAAACTATATCATTTATGCTGAACTGTAATATACTTTTTTTGGCTGGGTCTCTCAGTTGCTTAGCAACAAACACAGTGCTTAGAAGTAGCCCTAGCCCGCATCCAGCGTCGTGTAACACAACAACGTGCGTAAAAAGAAAATAAAGAATGTTTTCGCACTGGCCCTTCTAAACTTTTTTTTTAGAGGCGTGAGAAAGGCGACAGCTCTCCATTTAAAGGCTGGCTCTGCTTTGTACTGGCGGGGTTACTCTCGGCCAATTCCTGGCTTCTAAAAAGCCTATTCCGTGCCCGCTCAGAAGAGCCGTGTTCACGGATGGTGTCCCCTCCTTGGCCACATGCAGGGGGCAACTGGGCTAACATTTCGGGGTGGGGGATTGGGGGTCTAGCTTTTCCAATGTTGGGAGAGGGGCTAATTTCGGAGACTGTGGCGAGAGGCGTGCATGCAACATCTATACACATTCTAATGAGGTTATTCTAGTGCAGCTTCAATGTTACTAGCAGTTAACTCTCTCCTTCACTTCTGAAACAACACACTTAAGAACTGTTCTGAGAATGAGCGGTCTCCTCTCCCCCATCCTCTTACCCTTCCAATCACTCCCCTGACATGCCAGCACTAACACCTCGTCACGATTTCAATTGCCTACAAATGCAGGCCTATGAACGCAGGTGCTAACAATGAAATATTTGACATCAGTAATTGCCGTGCCTTTAGTGTCTGTGTACTGTTCTGCTGCGGCTCTGTAGGTCAGCCAGGTCAAGTCATCACAACCCAGAATGTCGGGGTAGGGGCTAAAACCTGGTCTGCGCCACTGGCCACAAATACATTTTCACTTCCAGTTCTGTCGAGATAACACTATTTCTGGGGAGTCTTTTGGACCCCTAAAAAGGTAAAGCTTGAGACACAGATACTGAGTATTATTAGGAGAGGCACAAAAAAGAAATCGGGTTGGTGGCAACAAAGACTAACTGACCCGAATACAGACGGCTCATTAGTGGACAACAGCAGATGCCGGCTGAGACATCAGACCACCGAGCATCAGCGTCACCAGTGGGCGGGAAAACGGGAAGATGTGCACGCGCTGCCTCAGCCGTCATGCGTCATGTCACGTTGTGCGCCATTAAGGCAGTTGCCATCAGCCGCAGGGTAGGGGAGCATCTAACATTGCAAGAGGATTGAGGTGTGGGGGAGACACGGGAAAAGTACTGCTACTTCTTTCCCCAAATGCAGTGCGCGCGATACCATTTCCATACGCTCTCATTCCACCCTCGCCCCCCTGCCCAATCAACGTGTTGCTAATATAAGTGGCAGATGGCATTTTAACAAATGCACATAACAAAACAAAAAAAACTGCAATACCATTACAGATGCTGAAAACTCAACTATTACAGCTCTGTCCAGGTTCTGTGGGGGAAAATACATGCAGGCCTCCTAATTTGTCTATGGATTGCACCAACAAGTGACTTCACAGAAAATGACATTGCAAGGAGCATCAGCAGTGTTTGATACTTGGAGGCGCCATAGAAATGACTTTAGAGTAAGGTGCCATAAGTAAGCCAATTGGCAGATAACTTTGTGGTGCAAAATGAAAAGATGACACTATTATTATATATGGAGAAACTCTACAGCCATTCAACTTTTTTTAATAATAGTATTGATATATTAACATAAACTATCAAGTGAATCACTTACGGAGCTGCAGATAAGCCAGTGTGAATAAATGATCTGCCCAGGATCACACACTTTCATTTGGACAATTTAAGGAACTGAACACATCTTCACAGGTTTAGTAGATATAGTTATTTATTACGGACGTGCTTTGTATTTTTATGTGCTTAATGCTTTATTTAAGCAAACCACATTGCATAATAAACTAGCCTTTCCACACTATATACATGTGTTGAGCAAAGAGAGTATGGCTTTAGTTTTATTCTCCCCATCCTGCATGCAAAAGTCCCAATAGGATCATGCAGATTAATGTGAGCCTAACAAATCCCCCTTGGGTTTTAAAGCATTATTTCGTAAAGCATGCAGCATTATGCACCCCTTTCACTTCTGATCAGCCCCATTTACAGTTCCTAAGGGGCAAAAGGCCCCCTTACAAGTTTGACGGTACCTGAGCGGTTAATCTGCCCAAATACCACCAAACTGTATTATCATTACCAGCAATCTGTCCACTGGATTACGAGTGCTGGCAACGCTTGTACATCCCCATTGCATGGAGCCCGATTGCACTCCGTGGGGGGATTTGCCGGTATTACCAGCACCGTTATTAAAGGCGACTTTTGCTGGTAAGGCCCCTGACTTACCTTCAGCTCTAAGCTGCAGGTAAATCAGGTGCTCCACCAGCAAGCTTGCACTTTGCTGGTGCGGTAACGTGCTGGTAAACGGAATTACTGGCACGTTATTACCGCACCAGCAAAGTCATAATGCGACCCAAAGTCCCATCTAATAGTCCCTCCACCCTCCCATCAATGTCTAATGGCTCCCATTGTAATGCTATGTTGATACAGAACAACGTGTCAGGTCCCTGGGAGAGCCTCTGTTGTCCAGAGGCCGAACTTAGTGTGAGCCCTGCAGAGGCTGAAACCACAAGGTGGGTCCCGCAGGCGCCCTGACAGGCAGCCCGAAGCAAAAGTAGGACACATGTCATCCTGATGAGAGGGCCTGCAGATCGCAGGACCCAACCTGTCATTTCAGTGCTGAACGGGAAAGGTGTCCCTCTGCCAAATGTCCCGGTCTGGCTATTAAAAGAGCCACTGGTGGGGGGGGCGGAGGGGGGCAAGCTTCCCCCATACTCGGTACGCCACTGATCAGGCCACTTGAATTCCGGGCTCGAGGTGAGACCGAGGGCACATAAGGTAAAGGACAGTAACATCTGTTACAGCCTCGCACACAGGGCTGTAATTCTATCATAATGGGACACACAAACAAACCAAAACAGTTGGAGAAGGTGTTTGGCTCTTGGCCAATGGAGACACCAATCATTGAGGGAGAAAGTTGGGAGTGAAATATCAGGCCTTTAACAGTGATTAAGGCCCTCTGGTGACACAATGTTTTTATTCCAAAGTTATGATAGTTGCTTCATTGCATACCCAGGTGGTAGGTATAGCTGTGCCGAAAACATCCTGGGGGCAAGGAGGTGAATGTCACTTTCATCCATTTAGAAAGTTGATCAAAGACAGGTGCACTTGCAAGCATTCTATATGCTTTCAAGCTTGTCTGGTGACAAAAGGATTAGCGTTTTCTCGTATCTTTAACCGGAACGCGTGCAGGGGTGCAGCAATCTCATCTCAACCCTCACGCTCATCACTGCATTTCCAAACCCAATAACCTCCTACTAAAAGGTCCGAGAAATCATGCACCTGCATGGCACCCGGCACACCAAACCCTCACAAACACTTGCACCCACTCCCAGCGAGATAACACACGCAAATGCTAAACCATGCCAACCCACTGCCCGTCCTCGATGGCTGAGTCCAGCCAGGGGTGGGGTCCTCACAGTGTATATCGATTATTAAAATGTTGCATACAATTCATCTGAACATGTTGAGAGGGTTCCATGTGTTAATATCCCTGCAAAAATATCGCCATACAAGAATATCGCCATATTTTTTGCGACCATATTAAGCCATGGAACCTGCAGGGGACACCCCTGCAACGCCTGTCATTTTTTTAATGGAGCGGGGGACACCCCCACAACCCCTGGTCCCATTAACCCCATAAAGTATCCCCACAAATAATATCGCCTATGGCCTCACCCCACGACCATATATATGGCGATATTATTGGTGGGGATAATATTACCTGATACCATTGAGAGAGGGTAATTTCCTAGTTCGATGGTTACACAGAAAAACGGACATGTCACAGCCCTCGCTGACTGGCAGTGAGCACCCCGGCATCATACTACACACATATGACAGTAACCGTGCTTAGACGTGCAATCATATTTACAACATGCTCTCTGCTTTACAACAATAGTCATTCACTGTTCAACTTCTGCGATACAGTTACATTGGTCATTCATTTAGCGGCAACAACTTTCCGATCAATTCTCCCACAGCTGCAGGGTCAAGAACCGGTAATGCTAAGGAAAGTGATCAATTTGGTCAAATAAACTGGCCATGCATTTTCCTGCACTGGAGGCAATCATTATGCATGCACTTAGATCACTGTGCAAACATTGCAATTCTGCATTAAATCCGAGGCGCTGAATGGCTAGGTTAGTAGAGTTAATGAAACAGGTCCACAGTGCCTTTGCTGCACTATTTCAGAAGCGCCCATTACCTTTATTACTGTCCTAATCTATGTCATTTATGTGGAAGTGAGCTCTCATCGGTCCTTCTCCTCTGCATTTCGCTCTGTTGGAGAGACACTCTCATCGTACAAAGAATCCATGCAACGGCTGATGCGGCATGTTCCGTTGGGGGTAACGGGCTCTAGGTAACCCTTGGCTGGTCCAAACTCTGCATGCGTCCCAAATAGTTTGTCCCAGTGGGCGAAGTGCGGTGCGTAGTTGCTCATGGGCTTTTGATGGTGCACATCATGCTTGATGGGTCCTCCGTAGATGCCCAACGGGACCAGGCGCGAGGTGGTCCAAGGGAAGTCATAGCCACAGTGGTCCTCCACCGACACGTAGACATGGAAGAGCATGAAAGCCCAAGTGGTGAGCAGGTGGCAATGCAGAAGGATGGGATTGGCGGTGGTCCAGAACCCAACAGTGATAAGTTCCCAGCCTCCCAGGCATTGGGTGGCCAAGGAAAATGGAGCGATGTAGTCGTGGTGGAGGGCGTGAAACGTCTTGTAGAGCCAGCGATTCTTGTGATGGATGAAGTGCCAGATGAAGTACTGGAAATCAAATAGCAACAGGCTTCCTACCACCCCCGCCGCCATCTCTGGAATGCTCGGAGCATCTTCTGGGAGCGGCGTCGGCGGTCTCCAGTACCACTGCGCCACCGAGGCTGGAAAGATGAAGAACAAGTGATTGGACAACGTCACCCCGAGACAGTGCATGATCATGCCGGCCGTTGGGTTCCGGTTCTGCTGGATTTTGTACTTGTGGACGAGAGGCCACCTCCTGCCCATGATGTTGAAGACAAGGTACGGGAGACAGAAGACGGCATAGGAGGATACGGTCAGGACCACGGGGAAGAGAGGTGACCGCAAAGCGTCCGAGTAGTTGAACCGCAGGTAGTCCCACAAAGGCTGAAGCAAAGGCCCCCTGGCAAGAAAAGTCTCCAAAAGTTGAGAAGAATAAGGAACTAAATCCATCTTGGCGAGACCCTCGGTCAATACAAGAGTGGGATGTTCAAATCAGCATCCTCAGAGTGCTGGAGAGCTCTTGAATCCCCGGAGAGGAATGTCTCCCTTTCTTGCAGCCGGCAGCTCAGCAACAGCAGACAGTCAAGCGCTCCTCCCACACCCCCACACTTCTGGGCTCCCTGACAACGCAAGCTGGCACCGGCGGGCTCATGTAGCGCTCCCGGGCTGCGCTCGAGGCATGCTGATGTCAGAGCATTCATTTTTCACAAGCCAGGGGGACAGGCATGGGTCACATGATACCCAGGGCTCACCTTGCATCACCTGGTGGATGGATGCCTGATGGTGCAGCTGCAGGATAAAGGCCTCTCGATCCTTCCCCTGTAATGCAAGTGTAAACAGTTACAATGGAGGCTCAGAAGGAGTCAGTCAATAATGGTAACAAGAGGGTGCATTTCCAATGACGCCGATTTTTACCGTCCAGTAACACCGCATGCGGTAAATAGCACATGATAAGGAGGTTGAACACCGCCTCAAAAGTTCCCGTAGTGCTACAATCACCCAAAAGATGGGGGTCATGATAGTCGCTCTGTGCCAGCATGTGCCTGGGACCTTCACAGGGAGCACAATTATACCCCCTGTATGCACAAATAGCAAGCACGTGTGTATAGGCGCGTTATAACTGCCATATCATATCATATCAAAATGCACAGAAGACAATTACTATTAAGGGGGACCTGGCTCATTCCCCGATCTCCCAGGTGGTCATACCAATATAATCAAGAAATGATCAGGGACATTTCCCAGAGAGATCACCCAATGTGTGTCACTCACTCCCATAACTCTTTTGGTTCCAAAAATAAATTCTTCTCTATGTATTCAATACATGTGGTAAAAACATATACACTCAACCTAACACATAAGACATCACACATGTACATAGACACAGGGTGAGATGGCCAACAACTCATTCTCTGCACCCTCTTTCTACACAATATAACACTTTGTGCATTCAGATTGTCCCTCATGGGAAGGGGGCGACACATTAAAAACTGTTACTGTGTTGAATGAGGGTGAACGGAATGAGTTGTTGGCCACCTCATTCCGGTGTCTTTATACATGTGTGATGTCTGATGTGTTAGGTTGAGTGTATACGTTTTTTTAACAAATGTATTGAATACATAAAATGTGTGAATCCAAATGAGTTGTGGCAGTGAGTGCCAGACACTAGGTGGTCTCTCCGGGAAATGGCCCTGATCATTTCCTGATTATATTGCAATGCACAGAAGGGTCGTTCCTCATCGTTCTGTGCATTGTTTCTCCAAATGGGACAGTAGGAATGGGTAGCGCTGACCCATCCCTTAAGCAGGGAAGAACGCTGCTCTTCGTATATTTTACCAACACGAAACAGGGTGTTTCTGAAGTGCTGCATGTCTGGTGTGACTTTACCACCCGAGCGGTGATCACCTCAAAAACCCATGCAGACCCTCTGAATACTGCACTGTGAAGCACTCCACTGCCCGCCAAAAGGGGTTGTGCTTCACAAATTCCCTTCCATACAAGAAGACTGGAAATTACCAAATGCGGCATTCCGATACTGAATACCGCGAAACGCGAAATTCTCCAAAATGTCAACCTGTGAGAACAGCCCTTTATTTTGTAGCTGTTCGTGTTGAACGTTTCCTCATTAAACATTTAAAAAACGCATTTTTCGTTCTCTAGAGCTACCGGTATTTTTTTACAAGGAGGATCTCAATTAATCCCCCCTAGTTACTAATTATTTATTTTTCATTGATCACACATATCTGCGTTATTTTGCCAACAAGGAGGCGGTTGCGCCTCTTTCGAACAGAACTTACTGTCCTAGTTGCGTTAATAGAATTTTTGACACACGCCGAATTCAACTCGTCATCCCTAGACGCGCAAGACCCGCTTGCATCTGACGTCATTGCGGCCTTTTGCACAACTTGCTGAAAGCTAGCCTCGTGTTAGTGGGTACACGATTCACTTTGCCAAGCGTACACCCGAGTGCCTTGATGCCTCTGCAGATGTAATACGGAGCGCTGTACAAGGCAGCAATACAAAACCAAACGCATCCAGAGTATGGCGTTGCCTACACCTCTACATTTGGCCTTTTTGGTTCAAAACAGATAAGGTACCCGGGTAACCAGGGTGATTAATTACCTGTGCGCTGGATCACCCAAACGATGAACCCCCTATAGGCTCCTTTGGATAAAAGTAATCTCCCCCTCTTATGGTCATAGCCTACCCACTTCCCTCCATCTGAGCGGGAGTCAAGGCCGCATCCTAACAGGATCGGAAACATTGAGTACAATGTAATGACCATGGGGTAGAGCAGCACAGATAGACCGCACCAGCCAAGGCCTGAGAAGTTTGTGTCACGTGACCTACAAGCGTTCGGCCAAAGAGGCGACTTCACACACCTCCTTTCCTGGACAAGGCCTGGCGGAAGCTACTGTGGCTGCTTAGGGGGAAACAGTGTATCTGCAGAGAGCTGGGACAAGGTCAAAGGACAGGGCTTGGCACACTAGCGACCGGCAACAACATGATCTGCTTGGAGAGCGCTATCAGAAAAAGGGCATGGCATTGGGACTCATTCTAACTGGTAACAATGGTGCTGGTAAGCCTGCTGGCATCGGTGTTACAGGACCAGCACACTACGACTCTGCGGGCGGGTGCCGTCCCACCTGCCAGGGTCAGACCTGGTGGACGGACGGCACCCACCCGCAGAGTTTCACTGAAACGGAGCCGGTGCTTCCGTGGTCCCCATTCCCATTGAGTCCCAAAATGGGAATGGGGATTTACAATTACTGGCATCTTACTTGCCAGAACGCCAGGGTTGTAATCCCCCAGCGTTTCCGGTAAGCCAGGTGCTGGTAAAATGCGCAAGTCAGCCGGCAACCTGACGGTTTTACCGGCACGGTTACCGCCAGACTTGTGATGAGGCCCATTGCTCCTGGTACTGACTCACTTGGTAACGCCAGTGCTTGGCATGCAGTCAATAATCTCTGTTATTGACCAATTCCAAACATTCTGAACTCAGCAAGCAGCCTAACAGCTGACACTGCATACACAATTATATTTATTTTCGCAGAAGTACTAATAGCCCTGTAGACCTCAGGTGGGGTCATTATCGCTCCACCCTTATTTATATCCCAGGGCATCCTCTTGGGCAATCATTTGGGGGTGGGAATTATCCTGCGATAATGACTCGAACACCACACTTTTGCTACTGTGCAGTTTCTCAACATTCGAATGCTGCTACTGTGGAGGTTCCTCCACCTTTAAACTTTGCTACTGGGAGGCTTTGCCACATCCGAGCTTTGCTTCTGAGGTTTCACCACATTTGACTGTTGCTACTGCTGGGTTTCGGGACTTTTGCATTTTACCACTGTGAGGTTTCACCACACTTGCATTTTGCTACTGTGAAGTTTTGTCACACTCGGGTCTTCCTACTGTGATATTTCACAACATCTGACTGTGGGGTTTCGGGACATTTGCACGTTGTCACTGTGAAGTTTTCTCCACTTTTGAATTTTGCTACTGTGAGGGTTCACCTCATTTGGATTTTGATACTGTGGGGCCCCTCCGCATTTGGGTTTTGCTACTGTGAGGTTTCACCACATTTAAACTCTGCTGCCCTGAGGATTCACCACATTTGAGCTCTGCTGCTCAGAGGTTTCACCACATTTGAGCTCTGCTGCCCCGAGTTTTGACCACATTTGAGCTTTACTACCACATTTGACTTTTGCTACTGTGGGGCTTCACGGCATTCCCATTTTGCCACTGTGAGGTTTCACCACACTTTGCTACTGTGGTGTTTCTCCACATTTGAGTTCTACTGTGAGGTTTCCACCACACTTGAGTTTTTGCTGTTGTGTGTTTTATAGGTAGCCCCAAAACAAAAGGAAACTGCCTACGGCTGACTGGCGCCTAAATATGCGGAAATACTGTCCTGGAATTTGAAAGCACACCTTTGACTCACAGACTGAAATGCCAGCATGGAAAGTTCAACGCTGACAAATACACCAGCAGTGTTGTCAGGAACAGGAAGACTAAAACTAAGTGTGCCATGTGTGAACGACAAGGCTGATAGAAAATAGGCCTATATTCCATTTCAGGCTATGGAGGCACTGAAATGCATTCTTCCCAAAGAGGAAAGCTGCCATAAAAATGAAGACAATTGTAGCTGGATTGAAAGGAACTGTTTACCAGTGAAACTCCAGTGCCTGTGCCAGTTTAATATAACGTGCCATTTAAAGATGGACATTGATGGCATGGTGCAGGAGAAAAAAAAGAAGTTTGTATGCTGTAAGATATTTATGCATGCCTCCTGCCTCTTCTGTGAGGTTCCACCTCATCTGAGCTCGCTACGGTGGGCTTTCGCAACATCAGAGTTTCTGGCTACTGAGGGGTTTTGTTGCTGTGAGGTTTCATCACATTTGAATCCTGCCTCTGTGGAGTTTCACCACATCAGAACTTTTCAGCTGTGAGGCTTCTACCGATTTGAACTGTGATACTGTGAGATTTGCACCATTTTGAGCTCTGCTGTTTTTGAATCTTTCCCACTCTGAATCCTGCCACTGTGCCGTTTCATCACATTTGAATTTTGCTGTTGCTGCTGTTTCACCAGATGTTCTGTGGGCTTTGCACCACACCTGAGTACCTGAGTTCTGCTTCTGTGGGATTTCTCCACACCTTGATTTTGCTACTGAGGGGTTTCGCCGCATTAGAGTTGTGTTGCTGTGAGGTTTCAACATGTCACCATTTTGAGCTCAGCTGTTTTTGAATCTTACCCACTCCGAATTCTATAACCACAAAAGTGATGGGTGGAAGGTTTTGAATTAATCTGACCCACTGTGGCGTTTTATTATTATTATTATTGTGGAGTTTCGCCGCATTTGAATTATGCTACTGTTAGGTTTCACCAGCTGGAATTTAGCAAACCTGAATTTGCCTCGTTGATTTTTGCCCCTGTGAAGCATAAACACTTGGGAACTTTATTACCACGACCATTCACCACCTTGAATTCTTGCCACTGTGAGATTTTCCCCACTCCTTGATTTTGACTACTTTGCAGTTTCCTCCACCTTTAAACTGTTGCTACTGCGAGGTCTCACCATTGTTGAACTCTCTGTTCTGTATCTTGCCAATTTGAACTTTGCTACTGTGAAGTCTCGCCAGTTGGGAATATTGCTACTGTGCGGTTTCCACAACCTTGATTTCTACTGGGAGGTTTCCACCACCTCATTTTACTACCATAAGGCTTTACCTCTTGGAACTATAAAAAATACTGTGCTGCCGTTAACTCTACTGCTTGAATCTAGCTGCATATGAATTACCCTCACAAAAAGCATAATAAAAAGAAATTTAACCACCCTAATAACAGTACCGACTTGTTCCTGGTGCTCTTAAATTTGCTTTTTGGAGCACCCACCACTCAGCCATTTTAAAACTATACTAATTCGATTCTGCTGCTACTAAACCTAACCACTTCTAAAATCCACCTACTTGAATCCTACAGTGCTGGAATCTCTTCCTTCTAAACTCCTTGCTACTGGATCAAAGCACTTTGCGGCTGGTCTTAACTTATGCTACTTTGAAATTAGCTGCTTCAAACTTTACTAATTGGTTCCTGACTGCCCCCGACATGTTGTAAATTCCGAACACTTGCTACCTTGAACGCCTCCACTCTGAAAACCAGACTCTGCTTTGCTGCTCTGAATTTCAACAATCTGAACGGTGACGTCTCAAACTTAACCACTTGGAATCTTCCAATCTAATCCTTACCATTTCCTGAACCCTGAAACCTGTTACTCCTACCTCGAACGCAAGTCCTCATGAACGCTAACTCATGGAATGTTTACCCCCTCGGATCCTACTACTTTGAATATTGCAGCCCGACCCTTAATCACTCTAACCTGGATACTTCCTTCAAGCTAACCACTCAGAACGCTGCCACTTTAAACTCTTACCGCCTGAATTTCTCTTTATCAAACCCCCACCCACACCAAAATCCAGAGACCCCCCAACCTAAGAAAATGTTCCAGCGACACAATAAGCTGCATAGGGAGGCGTCCGCCCCTGGGAGCTCCCCAAAATAATGGCTATTTCAGTACCCTGACTCCAAGAATTGGCTATTTCAGTACTGCGTCACCAATAATCTCAGAGAAATTCCCCACCATAAGGATAATTGTCCTCAAAATAACAGATCACACAAAGAAGCTCTGCCCCGGGAAACCCAAACTTGCTTGCAACAAACCTTACCGCCTGGCGTCTATCACCAAGAACTACGGAGAGACCAAAAAAAGAAAGAAAAACAACCCTGGGAGGGTTTTCGCCCTAGAACAAAGGACAAGTCTGTAACCACTGTGACAAAGCAAGTCGCCTGAGGCCTATAACCCAAGGAAGGCACCCGCCACTGTGTATAGCACCAAATCGATCAACTCCTGAGATAAAAATGAAGCCACCACAGGAGGGCTTTCGCCCCTGGAACAAGTGACAAATCTGTGACCCCAGTGACAAAGCAAGCCATCACAAACCTATGACCACAGCGAGGCATCCACCACTGTGCGTAGCCCCCCCTTCAGTCTATTCAGTCAACAATCATCTAACACTTCGGCTTACATGCAGTGATCAAAATCAACAGTAACTATCAACAAGAAAGAGCACCTCAACTAGGGAGCCTACTACCAAAGCAGCTTACCACACAACCAGATCTACAGTAGAACACCAACCCACAACACTCACACAACACTGCAAGCACAAACATGCCCAAAACAAGAAGAACAAAGCAACAAGATAGGAAAACAGAACAAGAAAGACAAATGAAACCTCATCCCCATCAAACAGAAGCTACCTACCAGAATTCACAACACCTCAAAATCACCATCAACCACCTCTAAAAGATCTAAAGATACGGAAAAAAACAAAGACATGGTACATCTCCCACTACCTCGCCACCTACTACACTGGAAAACAAACAACCCAAAACAAAGTGCCCAAGGAACACTAGAGCGGACCCCACTAGACTATCAAACCACCCACCACAACACTCTGAACTCAACAACGTGGAAAACAGCTTAGAAAACACACCTATAAGAACCAGAACTGAGCTAGAATCCCTAACCATACTCATACCTACATAATCTGAGATTGTAAAAAGGGACCACAAGGACAACAAACCACCCCACTAAAAGGAATCAGAACAGAAAGATCTATTTGAACAACTTAATGGAACTCCTCAACGAAAGGACAGAGGATTCAACCACACACCCAGCAAAAAACAGGCTTATCCAAGAGAGAGCCAAAGAATCAACAGTCACTGCCCCAAGCAAAACAAGAAAAAAGGACACTTAAAGCACAAGCCCACTCGCACACACTACATTGTAGCTTACTCAATGTACGATCCATGACAAAGCACAATACAAATGTACAACCTTTTAAGCGAAGGCGAAACAGACACACAATTTCTCACAAAAACTTTCCTATCTGACAACTACCAAAGTAATCACCCACTGTGAGACAGGCATGGTATCAAGAGAGAAGACACAGGCAACAGATGTGCAGTTCTAAACAAATCTTTATTAATGATCAGGATGGTGATGTCCTAACTTGCCCTATACTATAGTGGGATTTTCCCTACCTACAGAAACTAAGGAAAGCCTGTGTCTGCAAGACCAAAATAAAAGTCTGTCTGTGTCAAAAACTATGCTTGTCCTCACAACTATAACTAAAGATGATGTGGGAATCTTCTCAGCAAACATAAAAGTGTTCAAAAGTGAAGGCTAGGCTACTTTCAGCTTGAGTTCTTCTTGGGTTCCCTATCTCAAGTTCAATACAGTTCCAATAGAGGTTCACTTCAATAGTGTTTTGTCAAATTCTGAAATTACCTTCTCCAAGTTTGAATGTACCACAATTCACGCACAACAGAGTTCCTCGGACTCCCTTCCCCAAGACAGCGTTCTCAGCTTCTTTGACTATCAGGGTGCACTTCCCCAAGACATTAACATAGCAGTCACATTGGTTTCATCGGCTCAAAGTTCAAAAGAAAACACTGGTACATTTGACCCCCCTTCAGGTTTGCTTCACCAATTGCTTCACAGTTCTTTACAGCTTGTTTGCCATTCAGGGTTTCCTGGTCTATGTGCACTCGTCAGACCACACGGTCCACCCATCCTAGGTCACACAACCAGTAACCCTATAATTTTATTTGGCTTGATTCTTGATTTTCTTAACTTTCACAGTAGGAGACTTTCTGGTCTAGGCGTAGTTGTCGGACCGCACGGTCGACCTAACACAGGTCACGCAAACATATGTCTCCCCAAAGCTGTTGGACTTCTCAAAGGCTCTTTTGCCATGGGCTTTCACTTTCCACACTTGTATTAATTGTAACACTCTTTTATACCAGTTCTTGTCTTGTCATGTACTTGTGACTCTTTCTCACAATTGCAGTTTTAATTGACAATCTTTCTTATCTTTGCACTTGTAATACTCAAAACAACTCTTCAATTCATCACATGACTTTAGTTCGGTTCACACTGAGTTTTACTAGCAGTGGGCCATTTGATATGTCTATTTGACTTGGACCGTTTATTCACCATTCAGCACATTGTAGTTTACTCAAATACCAGATTTCTTTCAGTTCGGTATTCAATAGATGTAGCATTTACTTGTGCTAGTGAACTGTTACTTATTTGCGGTCCCTTCAGAGTGCTCCGGTCTCCCCAGTGTCTTCTGACACTTAACAGTTCTTTGCAGTTCCTCCCAGGGGCTCTCCCCGAACGGGAAACAGACGGCCAGTCCCCTGGACACGTCCCCACACACACACCAGCTTCTCTGCTCTGCTCCACATGTGACCCGCGACCCCTATGGGCCCGGCGACATCTGCAGCTCCAGCTGCACTCGGGGTTGGGCGCGGACAGCTTTTCTCATTCCTCTGCTGTACGGCAGCACCTGTTGCCTGCCCTCCAATAGGAGAGCTCCCGATCCTGCAAAGTCCCTCTTGCAGGTCTCCCGGGATCGTTGCAGGCATTTCAGCTTCCTGGTCTTGTTCCAACACGGTGGATTCTCTCCTCTGTCTCTCAATGGATGATTTTGGGCTCCGCCTTTTATACTCTTTACCATTATTAACAGGCTGCAGGTGAAGTGGGTTAAACTCAGCGGGTTGAGCGCTCACTGCTGCGATCTGAGCGTGATCTACAGGTCGCAGGTTCGAATCCCGACAAGGCCAACTCAGCCTTTCATCCTTCTGAGGAAGATGAGCATGATCTGCAGGTCACAGGTTTGAATCCCGGCAAGGCCAACTCAGCCTTTCATCCTTCCGAGGTCGATAAATGAGTACCAATTTTGGTTGGGTGATATTGTATGTAAATATGTGCTCTGTAAAGCGCTTTGGATTAAGGTGCTATATAAATAAAACATCATAATCAATATTATTATTGCATAAGCCTGTTAATGTGACAGCAGGGCCATCATGCCTTACAATGGAGAGCCACAACCATGGCTTTCCCCCTACCCCCATCAAGGGAAAAATTTGTGCTATGGAGGGAGTTGTTTCCAGCCACCTGCAAGAAAAATCAAGTACCCGAATCCTTAGAGTGAATTAACTTGCCACACCTGAAAAGGAAATGAAGACATGCCTGAAAAAGCAAAGAAACACAGCCTCCCTGAAGATTGATGGAGTCATGAAAACGTGCGTTTGGAGGAGAAGTTAACGCAGGAAAACTTGACTGGCAACAGAGCGCGCGCCTTGTCACTATTTCTTAATCATTGTTCCAGGAGTCCCGGGCTCAAAAGGCAGCAGCAGCAGCAGGGCAAACATGCCTTACAATGGAAAGCCACAACCATGGCTTTCCCCCTCCCCCATCAAGGGGAAGATTTGTGCTATGGAGGGAGTTGTTTCCAGCCACCTGCAAGAAGAATAAAGTGCGAAAAATACAAGTACCAGAATCCTTAGAGTCAATTAACTTGCCACACCTGAAAAGGAAATTAAGACATGCCTGAAAAAGCAAAGAAACACAGCATCCCTGAAGATTGATGGAGTCATGAAAACGTGCGTTTGGAGGAGAAGTTAACACAGGAAAACTTGACTGGCAACAGAGCGCGCGCCTTGTCACTATTTATTAAACACTGTTAGTGTGACATGCCTGATCTTCATTCCTGGATGCCTCCAGGCCCCTCTTCTTCATTCCAGTAGTAGAGTGGTGTTTGCAATAGAAAGTGCACACTATTATTAGCTGCCTCTTCGTCTTCTCAGTAGATGGTGGGAAACTACATGGAAAAATGGGATAAGATTGACAATATCCCATGAAGACTGAGGTAGGGTAGGTCAGTGATAGTGAAGGGGAGATACCATGTCTCGCCTTCAGGCACCCTCTCCCCAATCCCCAATGACCCTCCACCAAGGTGATCCTCCCTCGCTTGTCCACCCCCAGGGTCTGAATCCAAAAGCGATAGCCCTTTCCTGGCCACCTGAGCAGAAGATCCCTGGGGAGATGTTGTGAGAGTACCTTCAGGTTTCACACACCACAAATCCATACAAACTAAGACACTCAAACAGACAAAATGGAAGAGGAGAAGGAATCGCTGTGGTGCACACAAGTCACATCTGCTCAACACTCCTCCCATCAATCGACATAGAAGACTGTGAATCACTCCTAGTCAAACACAAGCTCAACAACCAATCAAACCTACTGTTCCTTCTGATCTACAGACCACCCACCTACAACCACAACTTTGCCACAAATATCATTGACACCATAGCCAACCGTTCTACGAACCATGACATCATAATTGTTCTGGGGGACTTCATTTGATTCTAAAGAGAAAATGAAACCACTACAAACTCCATTAGCGCCCTAATGGAAACCCTTTTCTTCCCAAAAATTGTAAATGATCCCACCTATAGAGCAGGACATACCTTAGATGCAATTGTCTGCAGAGATGGACTCTCAACTGCTGCCCCACCGATATCATTCATATCGAGCGACCATCATATGATCCCCGCTCACCATCAAAATCTCGAGCCACATGATGCCCACAAACTGAAAAATCCTGCTGACAAACATAGAAACTGGAAACGACTTTACCTGGAAACCCTAAGAGATATATTTAAATCTACCAAATCCGGCACCTCCTAGCTAAATAGACTGATGCCAGACTCAATGGAAGAGTAGCTCTGCACCTGGATCATAGATGCGGTAGATCAATTAACACCCCTAAAACTCTTCAAACCTACTCCATAGAAAATCGCACCAATTGGACAAATCCAACTGCCAACGACCAATATACAAATCAGCAGTCCTGAAAGGCAAAAAAAGCATACTACACTGTAAGAATCTAATTGGCAACAAACCCACAAAAAGAAATGTTCAAAATCAACAAGGAAATAAAAAAAACAACTTCTTGCAACAACTGCATCCTACCATTGCAATCCCTATGTGACAATATCACAGCCCATCTAAGAGTAAAAATAGAAGCCGATGTACCATAAACACCCTCCCGGAAACCAGCACTCCATCAACCACCACAACACTTGATCGATTCTAACCCATAAGCGAGGACACTTTTGACAAACCAATATAAGACAGCAACACCGCCGGATCTCCCACTGACCTATGCCCACTGGGTATCTACTGTGTCGATTCAGATGATTTTGTCCTGGAATTAAGGATAAGAAATGAAATTCCCATACCAAAGCCTAGAAAACTAAAACAAACCCCCACTTTGTCTTACAAATAAAATACAAATATACCATATGTGTATATGTATTTGTGTAAAGCAAAAATACCATCTCAGGCTACTGCGACAAGGAGACTGCATTCAAAGGGAAAAGAAGTGGGATCTCAAATGCAAAACTTGAATCCCCTTTTTATTTCCTTGAGGAAGCCCAGCAACAAAAGAGAAGAATGACTGGGATCGGGAGTTGAAGGTGGTAGAAGAAGTGGCAGTATCAACAGCGACGTACGTGGTAGCAGAGATGGAGTGAAGCAGAAAGCTTGCCCTGTAAGCAGAGCGGAAAGGCAGCCAAGCAAGGAAGAAGAAAGCAGAGCACAAAGAATTTAGGCAGCCAGACCAGACAGTGCTTTTAACAGCTGCCCCAGCATGAGAAGAGGAGAGGAGGGGAGAGAACCTTGCGGACCAGCAACTATTAATAATAAACACTGATGCGGACGAACGCCGGTGGGGCTCTATGGCAGATCAACACAACAGGTAGGCCCCATGAGTGAGGAGGGCTGCCAAAAGCAAAACTACCGTAGAAGCAGCCTTGGTTCACGATGCCTGGAACACATCCGTGCGGAGCCGCCGAGCGAGGGAGAGCTGCAAAGGGTGACTTGTGGTTGCGGCGTGCAGTCTGTCATCCCGCTGCACGAGAACAGTTTTCCCAGATGATGCCGGCAGCGACAAGCACAAGAAGGAGGACAACTTTACCGGGAGTCACAATGCAGTAAGACGGTGAGCTGGAAAGGAAGCTGCGACCAAAACAGCTTAAACAGGTACCGCAAGGGGACAAAGGAGAGGGGTGGTTTGACAGTTTAAGAAAAAAACAACAGTATACATTTGTCTCAGATGCATTTAACCCTACAACATTTCTGAAAAGGCAGAGCAAAATATATACCTGCACAAGCGTGATTTAATGCACATTATCAGTACGCAAAAGTGCGTTTTGAACTTGAGGAGAGCCCAAGAGTAGGTAGAACATTCCGAGTAATGTTGGGAAAAGAAAGATCCAAGCTAGCACAGCTTAAAGGTACCAGAAGCAAACCACATCTGTTTACAAAAAGCCTTTCCCTAAAAGAGGGCTAAGGATCACAAGTAAGCCAATTTCACTTGCAACTTGTTAGCATTTCATTTGAATTGAAAATACTCTTATATAAAAACACATTGGAAAAGACATGGGGAAGTAGATTTTCCACCTTGGCACTAAGGAAAGACCAGGGAAGGGGAGTGTCCCCTATGGCATACTGGGTTCCGAAACTCTCATTATTGGAAAAGACCAGGGAAGGGGAGTGTCCCCCTGGCATATAAAATCCACTGCTGAGATAATGGGCTTGAGGACTATTACAAGTTTGCAAAAAGTTAGCCAAGTTTTGTTTATTTTCCACAATTATTAATTTGTGGTATATCAAGTGAGAAGGACAGAATAGGTTTTGGACACAGCACTGTGAACATTTACTTTGGACATCCTGACAAAGACGGGTCCAATAATTAGTTTTGATGCGGCATGGAAACCCCTCACAGAGTTAGTGCAAGGAAGGAAGCTCTCCAATCCCTTTTATTATTTGAATAAAAAGAATTGTGAAGCACTAAACCCTGTGTCCGTCTCTTATGGTCTGGTTTTTCACATATGGTGTCAAGAGTGGGATGTAGCCTGGCTGACACAAACCCAAATACCAATACGTTCCTCTGGCCGCAAACCATCTATGCTCCTGGCTATTAAGCAACTCCATGGACAAGAGTTTCAGATAGAAGTCTCTTCAGGGGAATTGGTACAAAACATGAAACATCTGGTGTTACAAAGAACCCACATTCCCATGTATCAACAGAGACTTCACTTGAAAGGATGACTTCTAGCCGATAACACCAGCCTCTCGGATTATGCGATAGGTCCTAATTGCAAACAATCTGTTTTTAAGGCTAAGTGACGACCTGCCTCCAATTGGGCTATTGTGGATAAAACCTAGTCTACGGAGACCCAGAAAAAACAGGGTAACTTCAGAGAACTTACCCATTGTAGGGGGTGTCTGAGAAAACCTCTTGGAAGGACCAATTGAACTCAATGGAACAACTAAGAGATTCAAGGAAGAATTATTCTCAGTGGTTTCAGAACCTAACATGGTTGTTAAAGAAACTACATTTGAGAACATGGCCACTTTGGAGGATTTAATCCAGTGCCGGGTTGACCATCAAATTCAGGCCAAACGAAGGTTCCAGGAAGATCTTGAGCAGGTGGCAGCCATCCACCACTGACCAGTCCTACCCCACAGAATTTTACAACCTTATCAGGAAGTGGAGGACTTGTGAAATCTCCTCCTGAACTTAACGGTTGGTTCAACAGTTTAGGTGGAATAAGGAAGTAAAAACATGCTACTTGGCGCCATTGCTAAAGGTAGAATTACACACGGCATATCAAAGGCAAAATCCCTTGGGCAGTATGACCTTTGCTGAGATCAAGGAAGGCTCACTTCAGCATGTCGGTAAAACCGAAACTTTTTACCAGAATTAATTCTGAGATCTCAAACTTGCCCCAGGAGAGACGCCCCTGGAACGATGAGCCTGGGTACAGAATACCTTGTCTCCATGGTTGGGGAATAAAACCCAGAATTAAATTATCGAAGCCTTAGCACTGGAACAGTTCATTGATAGCTTACCGCCATTCCTACAGAAAGCGGTACGACAGTTGACGAAACCAACTCTAACTGTTGCCACAGAAACAGCTCAAAGATTTTCAGAGGCTAATAAACAGGTAAGTACCTTACATAAGACAGAAGAAGTCCACAAGGAAATAAAACCGGCGCCCCGCCCTACTTCATCCATAGACAGTAAACAGGGACTAAAACGGCTCCCACCAGAAATTACTCCCAGAACATTCAAGTCTCGGCCTAGGGAACACAACGAAAAGTTTCCGCCCCCTAACACTTTAGGAGGGACGAAAACCGAAGAACAGACCACGTCTGGTTTTATGCTTTTCTTGTGGCAAAAATGGGCACTTGTACAGGCACTGCCCAAAGAACAGGAAGGAAGAACCTATGGAGGCTGGCTGGATGTCAGGAAATACCTGGGATGACGCACACTGACAAGAAGAATATGAAACGGGGAACATCACAAATTGTCTTTCATTACCCATCCTGGTAAAAACCCATGAGAAGGCCACAGTGAATGGCATTGCAGTAATTGCTATGGTGGTTTCTGGTAGCCGACAAACAGCCGTTGGGTCAGATTTCATTTATCAGAAAGAGGTACAGGAACGGACCCAGTTCAAATCACTTGTGTCCACGGAGACCAAAAAGTGTATCACCGAACCCCAGTGGTAATTAAAATCTGTGACAAGGAGGCAACAATGAACACAGTCGTAATGCCAGGAATTCCAGAGGAAACAATAATAGGGACTGACTTCCCAAATTTCAATAAAATCTTTCAAGAGCTTAATTCCATACAAGCCACTTATTCACCATTGATAAATGGGCCGAAAATGATTTGGTGGAGGAATTACACGCTTGGTCCTGGGAGGAAGGAACATTGACAAGACCAACCAGAAAGAACCTGGCCTCAGTTTTAGATGGGGGAGCCTTTGTCTTGTGGGGAAGAAAATGTGATGAATAAGATGATTTAAGGACAAGAAATGAAATTCCCATACCAAATCCTATAAAGCTAATACAAACCCCCAGTTCATCTTACAAATCAAATCCAAATATACAATGCAAGTATATGTATTTTTGTAAAGCAAAATCACCATCTCAGGTTACTGGGATGAAGAGACCGCATTCAAAGGGAAAGGGAGTAGAATCTATGATAAACCTCATGGTATTGTCTCACCTACTCCTCTGGGATCCTTCATTCAGGTGGCCAGGCAAGGGCCATTGCTTTTGGATCCCGGCCTAGGGGGTGGACAAGTGAGGGAGGATCACCTGAGTGGAGGGTCACAGGGGATGGGGAGGAGAATGCACAAGGGTGAAACATGGAATACCCCCTTTCCCCATTATCCATCTAAACACTTTCCCTCAGCTTTTATGCGATATTCCCAATCCATTCCATCTCCACTTTCTCATTTCCTGTCATGTCTCCTGTCACGAGACCCCGTTCTTGCAGCCTCGGTGCCCCTTTAGGTACCCACGAATCCCCCTCTATATCCAGTTTACCTCCACATACCCGATGGCAGCAGTTTGGTGATCAGATCCGGCACACCCGGAAGAGGAGAGGTTTGAACGGTCACCCGAGATCCTTGCGACCGTTCCTCCACTGGCAAATACCATGGCGTTATTCAACGGTGTGCCGTGGACATCGGCACTACCTGGTTTTGCGTCGGTCTCCACATCGCGTGATCAGGAAGAAGCGCGTACCTGATATCAACACTGAACACATGACACGGAGCACACGTCATGTGACTCGGGTCACATGACTCATCAGTGCAGTTAAAAGGACCAGGTAAGCGCTCAAACAACACTTCACAGCTGCTTTACTATGAGTACTGTTTGGCGCTTCGTTCCTTTGATACCTACGGCTACTTTGACTACGGACAGCTTCACGGATTCCTTTGTCTCTCCCTCGAACTGTCATACTGTTTTGTCTTTCTTGGAACTTCCGACTCTTGGCTTCGTTACCTGGTTTTGATCTGGATTCCCCTGGACTTGTCGTAAACTGCTGGCTTCTGACTTTGGATTGTTTTTAGGACTGCTTACGGATCCACCTACTTGTCACACTGACCATTAGTCCTCGCTGACGGCTCAGGTGTTAATTCTCCATTCAGAGTGCTACTGAAGACTTACCCGCCTTCTGCTGCCGCCAGTTATCTGCAGGCTCCTGCCCCTATTTTCCCACCCGGGGTATGGTAGGCATCCTTTCCCCTCCATTTAAGTCAGCCTTATTGTGGTGCCTCTCTGGTGTTCCGATTACATACTGCATTGCCATTGTCTTATATGCACTCATTGCTTGTCTTGTAGTAGTCAGGGGTCCTTCTGGCGTTCCTGGTTCCATTCTGACAGCACTCAACAACTGTGGCCTCAAAGACTGCATGGCCATTTGTCTTACTATCTTCCCATGTGGTACTTGGGGACGGAGGTTCTAATAATCTACACGATCATCAAGACAGAACATTTCCACATGTACTGGGATGAGGAACAGGTGATCGAGAGTAGTGAGGATTACCCCTAAACATAACATTGGGAGGCAGAGAGAAGCCTACTACATTTCACAACTAGGCTGTACCACTAATAGAGTCAGGCAAGGTCAGGTACTTTACTTCGATCATTCACACCTGACTCCACTTGACTCTCAGTTAGGGTATAAAAGGTTTGGCTCTGCCCAAGAAGTTGAGTGAGCTGGGTTTGCTGGTTGGAACATGGAGGCTGAGCACGAGAAGCCTGGAAAGTCTGGAGGAGAGCAGTATGCCGAAATGCTGACCGTGTGTGGCTCGACGGTCACAGCGTGGCGAGGGAGCTGTGTCTCCATGGGACCGGAGTGAGGCGAGTTGCTAATTATTAGCCGTGTCCAGACCAGTGCTCGTTCCCCTGGGATGTGTGCCGGTACCAGGAGTATCTGAGGGGCAGGTGGTGAGACCCCGACCTCAGCACACAGATCCCAAGAAGCTGCCGGCCAGCGCTGTGCAATCTGGGTTAGTTTCGCAGCAGGAGAGAGAAACCCAGTGGCATGCATGTGGCTGGAGCAGAGATTTGAAAGTTGAAAGCGACACGGATAAAGGAACGCAAGGAAAAAATGGTGTGTGAACACCGCAAAGATAGAGAAATACAGAAGAGAGGGCGCAAGCGATCCGAAAACAGAAGAGAGGGTGCAAGCAACCCAAAAGACAGAAAGGGTGCATTTGAAAGCTGAAGGAAAGCAAGGAAAGGGTGGGAGCGACCAAAAAGCAGAAGAGATGGAGCAAGTATCTCGCAAATAAGAAAAGAAGGTGCAAGGGTACACAACAAAGTGAAAAGAGTGTGCCAGGTGCAGGACAAAGCAAGAGGAGTGTGCAAAAGACATAGCAAAGAGAAAGAAGGTGCAGGAGTGCACTGCAAAGTGGAAATAAAGGGGAAAGTGAAACATGACAGAAGAAAAGATGCAAAGCGTGAGGAGAGGGGTCAGAAGTCAGAGTGGTCACGCAGTGCTGGAGCAAAAGCTCAGCGCTTTTTAAAGTCTGTGACACTGCCCCATAGAATGAACTGTGTGAAATTGTGTTTGAGACCAGAGGGGCCTAAGTTTGGGCAAGGGAACTCTGAGGCCTGCAGAGACATTTTGAACCTTTGCAGCAGAGGCCTAGACTTTTGGAAGGGAACCCTGAGAGGCCTGACAAGAACTGTCTTTTTTTGTTTAGAACAGAAAGGAGTAAAGTTTGGGGAAGGGACCCTCAGGTGATCTAGACGTTGTGAACTTTATTTTCTGCAAGAGCCCTGGCTGGAAGGTTCCGAGGGCAACCCTGTTTGTTTTCAACTATCTTTTTTGAAACTGCCAGAACTACATCTGAAACCAGTCGTGCTTTACATCTCTTTTTGAGCCACCATTTTTCTTTAAGAAGACCCCAGAACACATTTTGTCTAAGAGTGATGGCAAGCATAGGTTTTGACACAGACATACTTTAGTTTTGGACTTATGGACATTGACAGATCTTAGAAACATCAGCTGAGGGAATAACCCCTTTAGAGTTAGGGCCACTGAGGCATTATACTAACTCAAGAAGATTTGACAATAACGGGTTTCAAATTGTTACTTATGAGTCTGTGTCTCTCTCGATATGATGCCTGTCTCACAGATCTCAGATGCAAACCTTTAGTCCCCTTTTTATTTCCAGAGGGAGCC
This sequence comes from Ambystoma mexicanum, assembly GCF_040938575.1. Lineage (NCBI taxonomy): Eukaryota > Metazoa > Chordata > Amphibia > Caudata > Ambystomatidae > Ambystoma > Ambystoma mexicanum. The sequence goes on from NC_090934.1 coordinate 1,273,237,123, forward strand.
CAGCAAGAAGAGAAGAAGGACTTGGATCGGGGGTTGATGTTGGTAGCAGTAGTGGCAGTATCGACATAGACAAACGTGGTAACAGAGATGGAGTGAAGCAGAAGGCTTGGCCTGGAAGCAGAGCGGAAAGGCAGCCTAGTAAGGAAGAAGAAAGCAGAGCCGGAAAAATTAAGGCAAGGAGACCAAACAGTGGTTGTAACAGCCACCACAACAAATAAGAGGAGAGGAGTGGAAAGAGTCTTGCGGTCAGGCACCTTTGGATAATAAACATAGACGCGGATGAACGCCAGTGGGTCTCTATGGCAGATTGAAAAAACAGGTATGCCCTGTGAGTGAGGAGGGCTGCAGAGAGCAAAACTACCGTAGAAGCAGCCTTGGTTCACGATACCCAAACACGTCCAAGCAGAGCCGCCGAGTGAGGGAGAGCTGCAGAGGGTGACTTGTAGTCACGGAATGCAGCCTGCCATCCCGCTGAAGGAGAACTGTTTTCCCAGATGGTGCCAGCAGTGACGAGCACAGGAAGGAGCACAACATTACCGGAAGTCACAATGCAGTGAGACCGTGAGCTGGAAAATAAGCAGAGACCAAAACAGCTGAAGCAGGTACCACAAGGGGAAAAAAGGGAGGGTGTGGTTTGACAGTTAAAGAAAAAAACGACGGTATACATTTTTCTGGAATGCATTTCACCCTACAATATTTCTGAAAAGGGCGAGCAAAAGGTATACTTGCCACAAGCCTCATTTAATGCACATTTTCAGTATGCAAATGTGTGTTTTGAACTTGGGGAGAGCCCGAGAGTAGGTGGAACATTGTGAGTAATGTTTGGAAAAGAAAGATCCAAGCTAGCACAGCTCAAAGGTACCAGAAGCAAACCACTTCTGTTTACAAAAAGGCTTTCCCTAAAATAGGACTAAGGACCACAAGTAAGCCAATATCACTTGCCACTTGTTAGCATTTCATTTGAATTGAACATACTCTTATATAATTACACATTGGAAAAGACATGGGCAAGTGGATTTTCCTCCTTGGCACTAAGGAAAGACCAGGGAAGTGGAGTATCCCTGTGGCATATAAAATCCACAGCTGCGGTAATGGGTTTGAGAACTATTACAAGTTTGCAAAACGTTAGCCAAGTATTGTTTATTTTCCCCAATTATTACTTTGTGGTATATTAACCCCTTAACTGTCAAGCCCCCCCCCCAGTGCCAAGGCCTTTTTTGGTGATGTTGGTATGTCGCCATTAAATCCCTTGTAACTTTTTTATTACATGAGATATCCCGGCCAAATTTGGCCCCTTTTCTTTCCACATGTAGACGGACATAATGCCAGCAAGGAATCCTAGTTTGCTGTAGGGGGGTGAGAGAAAATAACCAAAAAAGGAGAACATTTTCATTTTTTCCAGAAAATGACATTAAAATGATGTACAAAGACGCCTGTGGTTTTTTCCTTGTAAGAGCTAGGAACAAATGGTTTGCTGTGCTGAATTCACCATCTACCAGGTTTCCAAGAACAGGTTGAGTGGAAGCCAAAAACACATATTTTGATGTGGTTACCAGTCGTTTTGTGAGACACGGGTGATTTTGGTCTTTTTTTCCAATAGGACCTGCGTGGACGGAATGGAATAGGAGGGTAGGAAAGCTGAACAGGAAAACAGAAAGGCATACATTTCTGAAAAGTAGACAAAATTCCAAGTTTATGAAGGGGTGATTCGCGCAGGTCAGGCAACCACCATGTAGGGAGAATTTCCATAGTGTGGGGAAAAATTGGAAAAATGACAGAAATAAAGTATGTGGTGGACCTGGTTGGCTTGCTAAGGCAATTGCTTCTGTGGATTTTGAGGAAAGCAATGCTCCACTACATTTCCCCGACTCTTCCAGTTAGGAAATCACACATTTTTCGTAATGTTTCACAAAACAAGCAATACCACAAGCCAAAAACGGAGCCGTGCAACACAGGATTTTAATGCTTACTATCTAAACAGACGTACTTAGCATGTATAAATAAGGAAAACAAATGTGGTGAGGGAGGGCAAGCATAGATTTTTTGAAAGAGTACAGGCAGACCTTTTGAAGGGTAGGTGACTTGTGCAGGTTACAAAAGTGTATAGTGCCCAAAGCAGCAACTAAATGTAGGTCAAAATTGGGAAATGAAAGTGTTGTGTGACAAAGTGCAGCAGCAAATGTGTCAAAAAGTCTGAAACTTGGCGAAAAAAAGCAGATTTTTCTGACATTTCCCTCTGCCCACCCACCGAAACACACTGCCAACACCACCTGCCTTTCCGTATTTCTACAGGTGTTCCGACGAAAAAGGTACCTCACATGTGTGGGTGCAAAGGGAAAAGGCTAAACCACTGGTAACCCCAAGACTTTCGGCAGAGCAGATTTTGCGGGATTTTGCTCATGTGGACAACCTACAGATTTGGGCCTAGAGTGTCAAAGCCACCAAGGAAAACAGGGAAGCCCATGCCTTTCCGAAGATAAGACACCCGTAGGAATCCACAGAGGTCTGACTTGAGCAAATCGCCGGGAATTTATTACCCACAATCCACAGCAAAGTGTGAAATTTGGCAAATAAACCCACAATTTTCAGACATTTCCCTCTGCTCAGCCACCAACACCACATGTCCTACCTTTCCGTGTTCCCACAGGTGTCCTGATGAAAACAATACCTCATATGTGTGGGTGCACCTACCTGGGCGCACAAGGAAAAGGCTAAACCACTCTTAACCCCAAGTCTTTCGGGAAGAGCAGATTTTGCTCTTGTGGACACCCTACAGATTTGGGCCTGGGGTGTCGCAGCACCTAGGGAAAAGAGGGAACCCCATGCATTTCTAAAAAGAAGACAACCATCGGAATCCACAGAGAACTGAGTTGCGCAAATCGCCACAGAATGTATTACCCACAATCCTAAGCAAAGTCCAATATTGGGCAAAAAAAAGAAAAATGTTCAGATATTTCCCTCTGCCCAACTACTGAAACATGCCGCCAACACAACATGTCCTACCTTCTCGCATTTCCACAGGTGTCCCAATGAAAACGGTACCTCACATGTGTGGGTGCACCTACCTGGGCACAAAGGGATAAGGCTAAACCACTGGTAACCCCAACTCTTTCAGCAGAGCAGATTTTGAGGAATTCTCCTCTTGTGGACAACCTAGAGATTTGGGCCTAGGGTGCCGAACCCACCAAGGAAAACAGGGAACCCCATGCATTTCCGATAAGAAGACACCCGTGGGAATCCACAGAGGTCTGACTTGCACAAATCGCACCAGAATGTATTACCCTAAAAATCTGGCAAAGTAAGAAATTTGGCGAAAAAAACCCCACAATGTTCAGATATTTCCTTCTGCGCACCCACTGAAACACGCGCCAAGACCACGTGTCCTACCTTCCTGTATTTCCACAGGTGTCCCGACAAAAACAGTACCTCACATGTGTGGGTGCACCTACCTGGGCACAAAGGGATAAGGCTAAACCACTGGTACCCCCAACTCTTTCAGCAGAGCAGATTTTGAAGAATTTTGCTCTTGTGGACAACCTAGAGATTTGGGCCTAGAGTGTCGAAGCCACAAGGAAAACAGGGAACCCCATGCATTTCCGAAAAGAAGACACCTGTGGGAATCCACAGAGGTGTGACTTGCGCTAATCGCCCCAGAATGTTTTACCCCAATACACGGCAAAATCCGAAATTTGGCAAAAAATCCACAATTTTCAGACATTTCCCTCTGCCCACCCACTGAAACACGCCACCAACAACACATGTCCTACCTTCCCACGTTCCCACAAGGAAGAGCGCAGACTATCTTCCTACCGCAGCATCAGCTCACTAGCTATATACAGGCAGGGGGCACGGGTCTGGCCTGTAAGGAAGTCTCTATCATTAGCTAGACAGAGGCAGGGGGCACGGGTCTGGCCTGTAAGGAAGTCTCTATCACTAGCTAGATAGATGCAGGGGGCACGGATGGGGCCCGTAAGGAAGTCTCTATCACTAGCTAGATAGATAGATGCAGGGGGCACGGGTGTGGCCTGTAAGGAAGTCTCTATCACTAGCTAGATAGATGCAGGCGGCACGGGTCTGGCCTGTAAGGAAGTATCTCTCACTAGCTAGATAGATGAAGGGGGCACGGGTGTGGCCCGTAAGGAAGTCTCTATCACTAGCTAGATCATGGGTGCACAACATACGGCCCGCGGGCCAGTTGCAGCCCGCCATGCTCTTTTGTCCGGCCCGTGAGGCACAAAGACTTTCCTAATGGAGGGCGGCCCGCGGCTGCCCTCCATTAGGAAAGTCTTTGTTGTCTTCCGGGCCGGACAAAACACTGGCCCTCATTGGCTCAGCACACACACGCACCACGTCGCTCCTACGAGCCACGTAATGCGTGTGTGCTGCACCAATGGAGGGCCAGCACTACGGCAGGAGTCGTCCATAAGGCTTGATGCCGGAAGGCATTTCAGCCTTGGACCATGCCAGCTGTAGTACGATTCCAGCGTTCCAGCTTACCTGCCGCTTACCTGCCCGCCTTCCAGCACGTCTCCGGTAAGTGGTCTGTTTGTGTTTTTGTGTCGGGTCTGTTTTGCTTTATGTTTGTGTGTGTATGTTGTGATGAGGGGGGGGTCGGATGTGTGTCGGATGTGTATGAATGTTTGGCTTTGAATGTATTTTGTGTGTATGTTGAGATGCGGGGGTGGGGGGGTGTCGGATGTGTATGAATGTTTGGATTTGAATGTATTTTGTGTGTATGTTGAGATGCGGGGGTGGGGGGTGTCGGATGTGTATGAATGTTTGGATTTGAATGTATTTTGTGTGTATGTTGAGATGCGGGTGTGGGGGGGTGTCGGATGTGTATGAATGTTTGGATTTTAATGTTTTTTGTGTGTATGTTGAGATGCAGGGGTGGGGGGAGTGTCAGATGTGTATGAATGTTTGGATTTGAATGTTTTTTGTGTGTATGTTGAGATGCGGGGGTGGGGGGGTTGTCGGATGTGTATGAATGTTTTGATTTGAATGTTTTTTGTGTGCTGAGTTGGGGGGTTCAGGTCTGTATGGGTGCATGTTTGTGTGTGTGCTGAGTTGAGGGGTGGGGGGTTCGGGTCTGTATGTGTGCTGATTTGGGGGGTGGGGGTTCGGGTCTGTATGGGTGCATGTTTGTGTGTGTGCTGAGTTGGGGATGGGGGGTTCGGGTCTGTGTGTGTGCTGATTTGGGGGGTGGGGGTTCGGGTCTCTATGGGTGCATGCTTGAGAGTGTGTGCTGAGTTGGGGTGTGGGGGTTTGGGTCTGTATGTTTGCATGTTTGAGAGTGTGCTGAGTTGGGGGGTGGGGGTTCAGGTCTGGTTGGGTGCTTGTGTGTGTGTGCTGAGTTGGGGGTGGGGGGTTTGGAGTTAGGGGGATGGGGGGGTTCGGGTCTGTATGGGTGCTTGTTTGTGTGTGTGCTGAGTTGGGGGGTGGGGGGTTTGGGTCTGTGTGTGTGCTGATTTGGGGGGTGGGGGTTTGGGTCTGTATGGGTGCATGTTTGTGTGTGTGCTGAGTTGGGGGGTGGGGGGTTCGGGTCTGTGTGTGTGCTGATTTGGGGGTGGGGGTTTGGGTCTGTATGGGTGCATGCTTGAGAGTGTGTGTGTTGAGTTGGGGGTGGGGGTTTGGGTCTGCATGGGTGCTTGTGTGTGTGTGCTGAGTTGGTGTCAAACTCCGCAGTCTTAGAAGGAGTATCAGTTATATCCACTACCTCCTCCCCTTCCTCCTCACCTGAATCCTCTGAAGAAGTTACGCGGCGGCTAGCCTTCTTTCCGATCTTCTTCTTCTTTGAGAAGAGGTAGGGCCGTCCGCGGTGAGAAGCCACCCTGATTCCCTGCCAAGCAGGGAAGCAAGAGGCTTCCTTCCCGCAGGGACCGAATAAACGAGGGAAAAAAGCGGATGCTAAAAAAAACCCTTGGTGAACAGGAAAACAGTCCAACAGGTACGGAGAGTGATGCGATGAAAACCTGCAGATCCGGTGTCAGAAGTAGGACGTCTGATGGAAGGATCCTGGACCGGAGTCTGATGGTGAAGCAAGTCCATAGAAGTTTCCAGAAGAGGTGGACGAGGGAAACAATGAAGGAACAGGAGCGAACCTTAGTGCCAGCCGGAGAGGGGATGCAGCATAGAGAGAAAAGGAAAGAAACACAAGGGAACCAGAACGGCGAAGGGGAGCCGCGGGCGAGAGAGAAGAGAGAAAGAACGGCGAAGGGACGCCGACTGGAGGCCCAAGAGTCAGCAAGGTAAGCACGGAGGAAAAAAGCACACGGAGCAAGCAACAAGGAAAAGAAACAAAGTTGCAACGCGCCGAACCCGGAAGTGGGCAGTGCTTAAGTAGCGAAAACCAGGAAGACAGAGAAAGACTAGAGCGGGGAAGAACCCGGAAGTGGACAGGAAAACAAGGGACAACCTAATGGCGCCGCCAACGCCAGGCGTTCCATAGCCCCCACCGGCGACTAGACGCCGGCGGCATGACAGTATGCCCCCTTCCAATGGAGAACCCCCCCAGCTTGCCCGGAAAGAGACGATGAAACCTCTGAACCAAAGACGGGGCATGGACATGGGAGACAGGTTCCCAGGAGTCCTCAGAATGGGGGTAGCCCTTCCAATGGATGAGATATTCCAGGCGACCACCCCGCAAGCGGGAGTCTAACACGGAGGCCACCTCATACTCCTCCGGGGGCAAAGCAACCGGGGGCAGCACAGCCGGAATGGAGCGATGATAGGGATCAGGCCTAAACTCCCTCAAAAGAGAGGAATGAAAAACAGGGTGCAGGCGGTGCATGTGTTTGGGCAAAGAAAGCTGATAGGCAACAGGGTTGATCCTACGCAGTATGGGAAAAGGTCCCAGGAATCTGGGAGACAACTTAGAGGGGTGTAGCCAACGCGGAAGGTATTTGGTGGATAACCATACCTTAGTCCCCTTCTGCCAAGCGGGAGTGGGCAAGCGCTTGGGGTTACTCTGAGTACAATAGCGCTGGCTACTAGCCCGTAGACTATCGATGGCAGTCTTATGGGCCTCTGTCAAAGTGAGGAGAAGAGAGTCCACAGAAGGAACAGTAGAAGGAGCAAGAGACAAGGAAGGAGTAAAGCTGGGATGATAACCATAAGAGCAGTAGAAAGGACTAAGACCAGTGGCACTATGAACAGAATTATTGTAGGCAAACTCCGCAGTAGGGAGAAGGCTAACCCAATTGTCCTGCTGGTTGTTGGTGAAGCAGCGTAGATATTGCTCAAGAGTGGCATTTGTCCTTTCTGTCTGTCCATTGGTTTGGGGATGGAAACCTGATTATAAGGCACGGTCGATGCTCAGCCTCTTACAAAGTTCCCTCCAGAAGCGTGACGTATACTGAGAGCCCCTGTCCGAGATAATTTTACTGGGAGTGCCATGTAGGCGGAAGATCTCCCTGGCAAACATTGTTGCCATCTCAGCTGCGGTGGGTAACCCAGCCAAGGGTGTGAAATGGGCCATTTTAGAGAAACAGTCAATCGTGACCATAATACAGGAACATCCCTCTGAAGCAGGCAGTTCCACGATGAAGTCCGTCGAGATAATACTCCAGGGTCTCTTTGGTACCTCACTCTGCTGTAGGTAACCAATGGGTCGTTGGGTAGAATGCTTAGATCTACAGCATATAGGACAGGAGCGAACATACAAGTCCACCTCTTTAGACATTTCTGGCCACCAAAAACTCTGTCGAAGTAGTTCCAGGGTGTTCTTCGCCCCCCTGTGACCGGCCACAAGATCATCGTGGCACCCTCTTAGTGCGATGCGTCGAGTCTGGGAATCGGGCAGGTAGAGACGTTGTTGCTTGAATCCCAGGCCATTCTGGATGGTTATGTCATCTGAGTGGAGAACGGTAAGAGGAAAACCCTCAGACTGTGTGTCTTTACGTACCTTCTCCAAGAATGCATCTACAGTATATATGAATTTTACGTCCGAGAGAAGCAAACTGGGAAGTTCTCTGGGTGAACCACCGGAACATGGCCTTCGGGAAAGGGCATCTGCTAGGATACTCTTAGATCCCGGTAGATAGGTCAGGAGAAAGTCATATTGAGAGAAAAAATGGGCCCATCGGGCCTGGCGTGAATTGACGCACTCCATATTTTGCAGGACCTTGGGGTTTTTGTGATCCGTTCTTATCTCGAATGGATGAATGCCCCCCTGCAGAAGATGTCGCCATTCTTCACAAGCAGTCTTCATGGCCAGTAGCTCCTTCTCAATGACGGAGTAATGTGACTGACTGACATTCAAGGTCTTGGAAAGATAGGCTATTGGGTATTCGAGTCCAGCATGCTCCTGTAAGAGAACCGCACCCAAAGCAGCTGACGAGGCATCGGTCTCCACAATTAATCTTAATCCTTGGTCCGGTTGCCGGAGGATGGGGGCAGAGCAAAACTTCTCCTTTAACCGTAAGAAGGCTAGATCAGCTTCTTGAGTCCAGGAAAAAGGATTGGGAGTCTTCTTAAGTAGCCTGGTAATGGGGAGAACCGTTTCCGAGAATCCCTGAATAAATTTGCGATAAGAATTCGCAAGACCAAGGAACTTTTGGATATCCTTCACTGACTCCGGAGTAGGCCAATGCATGATAGCTTCGGTCTTAGCTGGGTCCATGCGGATGCCTTCCGCGGACAGGATGAAACCAAGGTAGGTTACCTGAGGAACTCCAAAGACACACTTCTATACATTGGCCTTGAGGTGGTGGTCCTGTAGCCTTTTAAGAACTTGAATGAGATGAGTACTATGGATCTGTGCGGTCTTCGAGTATATCAGGATATCATTGAGGTAGATAATGACACAATGAAAAAGGAGATCAGAGAATGTTCGGTCCATAAAGCGCTGGAAGATAGACGGCGCATTGACCAAACCGAACGGCATTACACAGTACTCGTAATGACCGAACGGAGTCCGGAACGCAGTCTTCCATTCGTCTCCTGGATGGATGCGCAGAAGATGGTAGGCTCTTCGAAGGTCGATTTTTGAAAAAATCCATGCTCCCTGCACCGCCTCTAGAATATCCTTTATGAGAGGCATGGGGTAACGGTCTCTTATTGTCACTTGATTGAGGCCCCGGTAATCGATGCACGGTCATAATTCATCCGAACCTTTTTTCGGAACAAAAAACAGAGATGCCCCTGCAGGAGAGTGGGAGTTTTGGATGAGACCGTGTTGTAAATTGGAGTCCAGGTAGTCCTTGAGAACTCTCTTCTCCTTGAGGGAAAGAGAAAACATACGGCCAAACGGTACCACCGCATTGGGCACCAGGGTGATATGGCAATCCTCAGGCCGATGTGGAGGTAGTTCTTGAGGACCTTCACCATGAAAAACTTCCTGATAACGAAGACACTCCTTGGGAATATTGTTCACGGATAGAACATCCGTCAGGGTAGGAGGATCAGGAAGAGTGTGGATCGTTGCAGCCAAGGGTTGTATCGAGCGGAACTTCTTACAAAAAATAGAAGAAAAAGACAGTTGGTTCTTGGTCCAATCAATAGTAGGATTATGTTTCCGGAGCCAGGAAACCCCCAGGATGACGGGAAAATGAGCTGCTCGGATCAAGTCGAATTGGATGGTCTCAGTATGATGGAGAACCTTCATAATCATGGGAGAGGTAGCGTGAGTGATGAGCCCGGAGCTTAGGGGCGTACCATCAACACCCTCAACCTTTTGGTCTTCCTCCTTCTCCAGACGACTGATGCCAGTCTTGTCTGCCCAGACTACGTCCATAAAGCATCCAGCTGCCCCACAGTCCAGTAGCGCTAGGACTTCGAATGTCTGATGTAAGTGGTTCAACTGGACTGCAATAACCATGAGGCGATTATCTTCGGTGGGGTTGATGGTAGGTGTGATAGACAGAGAGACGTAGGGACCGGAATAGCCCCCTCGGTAACTGGTCCCCACTAGTTCCGAGGTATGGCGGTTCCCGACCTGCGGGGAGGTACGTCTGGACAGTCCCTTAAGACATGGGTGTTGGAACAGCAGTACATGCATAGATTGAGGTCTCTGCGCCGCTTCCGTTGTTTGGGGGTAAGGGATCCCCTGGTGGTTCCGATCTGCATGGGCTCGTCTTTAGCTGAACTCGGGGGAACGGAGCAGGACGGAGCTGGGTTAGCAGAAATGGGGAACGCGCGTTGTCTCCGGCGCTCAGACCGTCTTTCGGATAACCGAAAATCGAGCTGGAGGACAGTAGCCCAGAGCTCCGAGAGTGTGGAAGGGTGGGTAACCCTAGCAAGTTCATCCTTAAGGTCCTCTCTCAGACCTCGATGAAAAATAGTGTACTGAGCATTCTCTTGCCAACCGGCATCAGCGCCCACCCTCTTAAAGCGGGAAATATAGGACAGAAGGTCCATGCTTCCCTGACGGATATCTAGTAGCTGTTCACTGGCTACTAATGTAGTCTCTTGTTGTTCAAACGCCAGTTTGAACTGGGCGGTGAACCCAGCATAGTCCTGAAGGAGAGGACTGGCACTGGTTACCAAAGGGGCTGCCCATGACAGGGCATTCCCGGTCAAATTAGAGATAAGGAACCCTATGCGGGCTTGGTCTGTAGCATAAGACTGAGGTCTAAATGTGAAACAAATCACGCAAGCTTCCATGAATTCCTTAAATTTGGTAGGTGATCCGTCGTATTTGCCGCAGGATAAAGGCATGGGAGGAAGGTCACTGCGGGACTGCTCGAAGCGGTCCAACCTTTGTCTGAGGGTAGTGTTTTCTGTTTTTACTGCCTGTAATTCTTGGGTGAGATTATGGACAGCTGTTAGCAGTTCTTGCACCTGCTCGGGAGAGGCCATGGTTCTTAACTGTCGGCGTTGCAAACTGTCAAACTCCGCAGTCTTAGAAGGAGTATCAGTTATATCCACTACCTCCTCCCCTTCCTCCTCACCTGAATCCTCTGAAGAAGTTACGCAGCGGCTAGCCTTCTTTCCGATCTTCTTCTTCTTCTTTGAGAAGACGTAGAGCCGTCCGCGGTGGGAAGCCACCCTGATTCCCTGCCAAGCAGGGAAGCAAGAGGCTTCCTTCCCGCAGGGACCGAATAAACGAGGGAAAACAGCGGATGCTAAAAAAAACCCTCGGTGAACAGGAAAACAGTCCAACAGGTCCGGAGAGTGAAGCGATGAAAACCCGCAGATCCGGTGTCAGAAGTAGGACGTCTGATGGAAGGATCCTGGACCGGAGTCTGAGGGTGAAGCAAGTCCATAGAAGTTTCCAGAAGAGGTGGACGAGGGAAACAATGAAGGAACAGGAGCGAACCTTAGTGCCAGCCGGAGAGGGGATGCAGCATAGAGAGAAAAGGAAAGAAAAACAAGGGAACCAGAACGGCGAAGGGGAGCCGCGGGCGAGTGAGAAGAGAGAAAGAACGGCGAAGGGACACCGACTGGAGGCCCAAGGGTCAGCAAGGTAAGCACGGAGGAAAAAAGTACACGGAGCAAGCAACAAGGAAAAGAAACAAAGTTGCAACGCGCCGAACCCAGAAGTGGGCGGTGCTTAAGTAGCGAAAACCAGGAAGGCAGAGAAAGACTAGAGCGGGGAAGAACCCGGAAGTGGACAGGAAAACAAGGGACAACCTAATGGTGCCGCCAACGCCAGACGTTCCATAGCCCCCACCGGCGACTAGACGCCGGCGGCATGACAGTTGGGGTGTGGGGGTTCGGGTCTGTATGTGTGCTGATTTGGGGGTGGGGGGTTTGGAGTTGGGGAGGTGGGGGGTTCGGGTCTGTATGGGTGCATGTTTGTGTGTGTGCTGAGTCGGGGGGTGGGGGGTTCGGGTCTGTATGGGTGCATGTTTGTGTGTGTGCTGAGTCGGGGGTGGGGGGTTCGGGTCTGTATGGGTGCATGCTTGAGAGTGTGTGTGCTGAGTTGGGGGGTGGGGGGTTTGGAGTTGGGGTCGTGGGGGGTTCGGGTCTTTATGGGTGCATGTTTGTGTGTGTGCTGAGTTGGGGGGTGGGGTTTCGGGTCTGTATGGGTGCTGGTTTGTGTGTGCTGATTGGGGGGGTGGGGGGTTTGGAGTTGGGTGGGGGGTTCGGGTCTGTATGGGTGCATGTTTGTGTGTGTACTGAGTTGGGGGGTGGGGGTTCGGGTCTGTATGGGTGCTGGTTTGTGTGTGTGCTGATTTGGGGGGTGGGGGGTTTGGAGTTGGGGGGTGGAGATTTCGGGTCTGTATGAGTGCATGTTTGTGTGTGTGCTGAGTTGGGGGTTGGGGGGTTCGGGTCTGTATGGGTGCTGGTTTGTGTGTGTGCTGATTTGGGGGGTGGGGGTTTGGAGTTGGGGAGGTGGGGGGTTCGGGTCTGTATGGGTGCTTGTTTGAGAGTGTGTGTGTGCTGAGTTGGGGGGTGAGGTGGGCCAGGGTGAATAACATCAGAGACAACGGGCATAGTGTTTGGTTGGGGGTGAGGGAGCCATGGGGCATTGTGTTTGGTTGGGTGTGAGGGGGCCATAGGGCATAGTGTTTGGTTGGAGGTAAGGGAGCCCTGGGGCATAGTGTTTGGTTGGGGGTGAGGGTGCCATGGGGCATAGTGTTTGGTTGGGGGTGAGGGGGCCATGGGGCATAGTGTTTGGTTGGGGGTGAGGGTGCCACTGGGCATAATGTTTGGTTGGGTGTGAGGGGGCCATGGGGCATAGTGTTTGGTTGGGGGTGAGGGACATGGGGCATAGTGTTTGGTTGGGGGTGAGATGGCCATGGGGCATAGTGTTTGGTTGGGGGTAAGGGGGCCATGGGGCATAGTGTTTGGTTGGGGTAAGAGGGCCCTGGGGCATAATGTTTGGTTGGGGGTGAGGGGGCCATGGGGCATAGTGTTTGGTTGGGGGTGAGGGGGCCATGGGGCATAGTGTTTGGTTAGGGGTAAGAGGGCCCTGGGGCATAATGTTTGGTTGGGGGTGAGGGACATGGGGCATAATGTTTGGTTGGCGGTGAGGGGGCCATGGGGCATAGTGTTTGGTTGGGGTGAGGGGGCCATGGGGCATTGTGTTTGGTTGGGGGTGAGGGACATGGGGCATAGTGTTTGGTTGGGGGTCAGGGTGTCATGGGGCATAGTGTTTGGTTGGGGGTGATGGGGCCATGGGGTATTGTGTTTGGTTGGGTGTGAGGGGGCCATGGGGCATAGTGTTTGGTTGGGGGTAAGAGGGCCCTGGGGCATAGTGTTTGGTTGGGGGTGAGGGTGCCATGGGGCATAGTGTTTGGTTAGGGTGAGGGGGCCATGGGGCATAGTGTTTGGCTGGGGGTAAGGGGGCCCTGGGGCATAATGTTTGGTTGGGGGTGAGGGACATGGGGCATAATGTTTGGTTGGGGTGAGGGGGCCATGGGGCATAGTGTTTGGTTGGGGGTGAGGGGGCCATGGGGCATTGTGTTTGGTTGGGGGTGAGGGACAAGGGGCATAGTGTTTGGTTGGGGGTCAGGGGGCCATGGGGCATAGTGTTTGGTTGGGGGTGATGGGGCCATGGGGCATTGTGTTTGGTTGGGTGTGAGGGGGCCATGGGGCATAGTGTTTGGTTGGGGGTAAGGGGGCCCTGGGGCATAGTGTTTGGTTGGGGGTGAGGGTGCCATGGGGCATAGTGTTTGGTTGGGGGTGAGGGGGCCATGGGGCATAGTGTTTGGTTGGGGGTGAGGGTGCCATGGGGCATAATGTTTGGTTGGGTGTGAGGGGGCCCTGGGGCATAGTGTTTGGTTGGGGGTGAGGGACATGGGGCATAGTGTTGCACTCCAAGAGTGAACCCAATAATAAAGCTAAAACAGGCACAGTTAGGAGATGTTCATCTTTGGCTTTTTGAGGAAACCTGACTCAACGAAGGCCATATGCCTCTTGGGCAACCCAAATAGCAAACTGTAGCAGTCCAAAATAAAGGCATGTCCAATCTAGGGTCAATAAAATATATATAAGTTAATTAAACAGGCAAGATACAATAACTAAATAGAAATAAATTATAACAATGGAAAATGTGTAGTACAAAATGTAAGTTTGAAATGCAAATAAAAATTGTTACCCCTCAAAAACATTCTTTTTCCATGTGTTTAGTACACATTGGGGGTTTAAAAAGCCTCCTGTCACGCCCCGCCTACCGCCCCGCCCAAATTTACTTTTCGGCCCACTATAGCCCTCATGTAAGGTACTTTCGGCCCTCTGTCAAAATCAGTTGTGCACCCCTGAGCTAAATAGATGCAGGGGGCACGGATGCAGGGGCCATGGATGCCGCCCATAAGGAAGTCTCTGTCACTAGCTAGATAGAGGCAGGGGCACGGGTCTGGCCTGTAAAGAAATCTCTCATTAGCTAGATAGATGCAGGGGGCACGGATGTGGCCGGTAAGGAAGTCTCTATCACTAGCTAGATAGATGCAGGGGCTACGGATGTGGCCCATAACGAAGTCTCTATCACTAGCTAGAAAGATGCAGGGGGCACGGGTCTGGCCTGTAAGGAAGTCTCTATCACTAGCTAGATAGATGCAGACGGCACGGGTCTGACCTGTAAGGAAGTCTCTATCACTAGCTAGATAGATGCAGGGGGCTACGGATGTGGCCCGTAAGGAAGTCTCTATCACTAGCTAGATAGAGGCAGGGGCACGGGTCTGGCCTGTAAGGAAGTCTCTATCACTAGCTAGATAGATGCAGGCGGCACGGGTCTGGCCTGTAAGGAAGTCTCATTAGCTAGATAGATGCAGGGGCTACGGATGTGGCCCGTAAGGAAGTCTCTATCACTAGCTAGATAGATGCAGGGGGCACGGGTGTGGCCTGTAAGGAAGTCTCTATCACTAGCTAGATAGATGCAGGGGCTACGGATGTGGCCCGTAAGGAAGTCTCTATCACTAGCTAGATAGATGAAGGGGGCACGGGTCTGGCCTGTAAGGAAGTCTCTATCACTAGCTAGATAGATGCAGGCGGCACGGGTCTGACCTGTAAGGCAGTCTCTATCATTAGTTAGATAGATGCAGGGGGCACGGATGGGGCCCGTAAGGAAGTCTCTATCACTAGCTAGATAGATGCAGGGGCTACGGATGTGGCCCGTAAGGAAGTCTCTATCACTAGCTAGATAGATGCAGGGGCTACGGATGTGGCCCGTAAGGAAGTCTCTATCACTAGCTAGATAGTTGCAGGGGGCACGGGTGTGGCCCGTAAGGAAGTCTCTATCACTAGCTAGATAGATGCAGGGTGCACGGGTGTGGCCCGTAAGGAAGTCTCTAGCCTGGCCCTTATGGTAGGTGGGGTGTAGGCCAGGCGGCACCACCTACCGTGTGGGATGGAGTATGAGAAAGTTAGAGATTACTGGAGAAAGAGGCTGTTGGAAATGAAGGACGGGAGGAGAAGTATGAGGTTAGGGAGAGAAGGGGAGAACATGCGTGAAGGAAGAGGCGGTGGTAGAGAGAGCTGGAGAGAAGGCTTGGGGAAACATCAAAGGAGTGAAGGAGATGGACGTGGCAGTGAGAGAGAAGCACAAGGGGTGGAGGAGATGGACATGGCAGAGAGAGTTGGGGAGCAGGATTTGAGGGACATCAAAAGGGCGAGCAGAGGAGGTGTTAAGAAGCGGAGGAGGGGCTGGAGGAAGATCCAAAGAGCAAAGGAGGAGGTAGAAGAAAGATGCGGAGCAGAACTGGGAGACTCTGAAGAGGAGCTGGGAAAGTTTACAGAAGAGGAGAGGTTGTAGATCATCCAAATGCTGCAGCGAGAAGACGCTTTTAGAAGGGGGCCAGGACTACGTAAAGTGGCGAGATCAGATGGTGTCCAGAAAGGGTGCACCAGGGATAGGTGGGGGAACAAACTGGCAATGCCTCGAGGGGGTGGAAAAAGGAGAGACAGAAGTGGCCAGTATAGAGGTCTGTAAATGAGGTTAAAATCGTTCATGGAGGATGACACATGACACCATCAAAATGAGGGTGAGTAAAAGAGTATGTTAACATTTTATGTGGATACAATATTGTACTCATGGCAGGCAGGGAAAATCTGACCGTGTGAATATTTCACACACCGGTGTTACCATCAGAATTTGTTTTCTATAAGTGAATATCTTTTACTGTATCGCCATCGTGTGGCCAAATTCCACATTGCACCTTAGCGTGCTAGGCCACTTGTTAAGGAGCAGCTTCACGGAGTTCGACTGGTAAATCCTTAATCTTTTCCAAATGTTCTTGTGGAGACGGAGAATCCCGGCCCAAGCCCTACGGGAGGGGTGGTTGTTTCTCGCTACATTTGCTCTCGCAGTGTAATGGAGCCACTTTGGAAAACGTTTACAGGGCCACTTTTGGTTCCTAGTTCATCCCTGCAAATAGCTTGATAGCTTTGCTGTTTTGCCTGCAGACCTGAAGTTCTGCGAGCTCTCTGTGTGGGTCTACTGCTAGGCATTCTGTGTCAAGAGCATGGAGGCATTTGTGTTTGAAGGGGTGCCTCGTGTGCCCATGCTGCTAGGATGCACTGGCTGGGGGTGTGGTGCGTAGGCCGGTTGTAGAGGAGTGGTGTTCTGATGTTTAATGTCGGTTGTGAAAGTGGTTCAATAGCCACGTGTGAGTGGCTTAGTTGTTGCATGTGTATTTTGTGTTGGAATGTAGAACTTGAGTGGGTTAGTGCAGGCATGGGTCAGAGACCACAATGGGCCAAAAAACTTAAAACAACATATAGCAGATCATAACATAGCATAAGAGAACATATTATAGCAAAACATTGTGTCTTATATGGGCAATTCATCCCTTCTTTAAGGCTAGGGAGGTGAACCCACTAAGCAAGACCCTACCTAGGGGTCATGGAAAGCCAGACTTCACTGGGAGTGACTCCCTCTAGGGGACAAGGACTACCATTCCTACAAGGCACTTCCTATGAAGACTACTCTGTCCGCATATATGGGTACAGAAGTGACTGATGTTACTTCTGTTTTTCATCCAACAAATACTGACATTGTTTTTACACCACTTGCTCAAGGTAATACTGGCATTTCCTTGAACTACGCAACTCATGAAAAGCAACTTGCCCATTGGAACTAAGGCAGCGAGAATAAAAGGGAGGAGGAAGATTCACACGCAGAGGTGAGCCTCCAACGTACAAATGTCCTGGAGGAGTGGAGCTGTGCTACACAGGGAAGGCAGTCGTAGCGTGGAGAGACACAGAGTGAAGGCAGAGATGACGGAAGACCGGCGCTGAGGAAAGTGATGCAGCCAAGTACAAGACAGGGATGGAAGGACCGTCTTATTTGGCGGCGTGACAATGCTGCAGCTGTGGTGGGTCTGGGTCCTACGAATCCATGGCTATTCAAGGATAGAACAAAGGAACTAATCCTCCACTTGGAATGTGATGACCTCAGAGACTGCCAAGTCAGGCAGAAGCAGATGCTTATGTGCCGGCGACGCTGAGGAGAGGGGCGAATGGAAACATCCATGCTCGGACGCCATCCCACTGGAGCACACCCAAAGGCAGAGAAGCTACCCAAGGTGGAGGGAGGCGGCAGAACCAAACAGAGAGAAAGAAACTGACGAAGAGGGTTACAGGCGCACTGGAAATACCAGAGTATTTAATATTGTCACAAAACACAGATACAACCACAGAGTTTAAGGAAACTAGAAAGCCAGAGGGGCCTGGACAGCCCTCAAGGAACCAGTAACATTTGTCAATCCAAAACTGACAAGCAGGGCTACAGGAGGTTTGGTATTGGCAAAGAGTACAGATATCACCACAAAGGTTAAGGAAACTTGAAAGCCAGAGGGGCCTGGAGAGCCCTTGAGGAATCAGCGGCATTTGTCAAAGGAGAAGGGAACCAGGAGGATTCAATCAATTGGTTCAAAATATAAAACCATTAGAGAAAGACTTGCCAAGGTGGTAGAAAAGGAATAAGGGAAGCTAGAGAAGTTGACACATTGCATTCATATAGAGAATGGACAAGGTGGTGGGGAAAGGACTAAGGAAATCATTCCCCCCTGTAAAGAATGTTCAATCTTTAGTTTGTATAGAGACTGGTAACATTTTCTGGAGAGACAGGCAGGACAGCGGAGAACATTTATTTTCTGAACAATATTTATGGGAACTGGTAACCATCTCCTGAGGGGAATCCAAAGGACAATTTTCTGGAGAAAGCCTAAGCTGAGAGGCTATTGCTTTGGCTTCTATTTCTATGCTCTTCTTTCACAGTGCTAGGGCCAGATGGCGATTAGGTTGGGACTGAGAACTACTTTTGATTTTGGCGATGGACGAGCACCCTGTCAGGATCCTACCCACCTACCACTCAGCATCTCTATGTGCGCACATTTAGAGACTCTGTTTATGGCATTATTGCGAAGTTAAAACCTACAAACTGCCTCTGCATTCATTTACTTGTTTTAGCGCTGCAGTTTTGGACCAATCTAATTTCATGTTCCATTCTGGGTTTTGGGTTAAACCAGCAGATGCATTCTGGTACACGTATGCTGTCCAAGAGGGAGAGGAGGCCTACTTAGTACGTTTGTTTGCAGCAAGCTACTGAGAGCTGGATAGGCGCTGGTTGCATTAGCCTGTTCCAATCTACTGCAGGCTAGGCTGCTGAGAGCTAAAGAGACGTTCATTACAATACACTGCTGCAGGCTACTGAAGCCTGGACTAGGGGTGATTGAACACAGCTGCCTCAGATTGCAATTTGCTCCACCCTGTTGGCTGGCAGGGCCTTCATAAGCTCACCTCGTAACAGCCGTACCACCTCCTGATATCCCGATGCCGCCGGGATATCACAAGTGGCAGCATTAACGGTTACTCCCCCCACGGAGTCGCCTGGAACTCCATGGAAATGGGGTACTGAAGCACTGGCACCGTTGCTAACGGTGCCCGTGCTTCAGTGAAAACAATGCCGGTAGGGGCCTGAATTCCGTGCAGGTCAGGCCTGCAGGGAGTTCTCTGCCCCTACCGGTATTGCTGTAGTATGGCGGTCTGGAAAGGGTGCCGGTATGTTGCCACCAGCACGCTTATTCCTGGACGCCATACTTGGAATGAGGCCCACGGTTTGTTTGCGTTAGGGAAATACTTCCTTTGGGCAGAGTGTTTCTACGTAAGCAATGGCGTACCCAAATCTGGTCAGTTACATTTGGTTACCTTTTGACTGGGGGTTTGCATTGCAACATTGGCTTTCCCAATATTTGTTGACTTTCTTTTGTTAGCAATCACCTTAAATGTGTTTTTAATGTTTGACTATATTTATCACACAAAAAGCAAGGGCGGCCAAATCGCTAGTTCAAGGGAATGACGTAATTCCAGCGACTTAAAGCAAATACCCTCACGCCTATGATTAGACAATCGGCAGTGGTTTCAAAGCAGTAGTTTATCAATAAAATAGTTCCCATACTGTATTGTGAATGATGGTATTCAACCAATGGCTAGCCTAAACAATGCATCGAATAGATTAAGTATATTGCAGAAGCAGCATGCATTAGGGTTAACTATTAATATCCCATGCTTCTGGTGACCTTCTCAGACAAGCATATTACATTTTTCACCATAGTTAGTACGCCAAACGCTGTAGTTCCAGGTCAGACGAGCACACGGCTGATGTCACCTTCATAAAGTCCAAGAAGTAATGACATATATGACATCATTAATGTGAATTACACATTTAAACCAGGGCAAAATAAAACCTTTAAGCTCGCTTTATTTGGAATCCCTAATTCACAGGTGGCCTTACCATTGCCCTATAGTGCCATAAATGGTTTCTCGCCAGAACAACTGGATGGCCTTGAAGTCCCCTAACACCCGGCTACCTGCCTATGTTGGATGAGCAGGCTGTATGGAGAAAATCCAACTGCTGCGGACAAAACTTACTTTTCAATAAAGCAAAATAAAAAGTAAAGCAAAATCGACACTAAAAGCCCAACCAACTACTTCCTGGGCAACTTTACTATTAAATGACCAGTAAAATAAAATATATAAACAGTCTATCAAATAGTAAATTACAAAATTGAAGTCAGCTTTTTCAATAATAAATGATCCATTTGAGAATGATTGATTTGCGCAACACTCAACTGAAGCACAGCTTAAAACACAAACAGGGATGATGCCTTCTGGAATTATTGTTTGAACACAGAGACCCAAAGTGTACATATCGCCATGTATCGCCCGTGGGACGTCATTAAAAAGCGTCTAACACAGAGAAGGAGAGGTGTAGGGAGATAGCAACATGTACATAAGCGTGACATGGACCTTGTGTATGTTGAACATTTTCGCTACGTTTTTAGATATATTTATATAAAGTTGGGTTTTACAATGCATCATATAGTATTTTATAAAAAGTTTTAAAGATGCTCTTATGATGTGTTTTTATGATATGTAATGTGGATATAATTAGTGCATTCGTAAAGATCCTTTGGAACTAAACAAATAAATAAATAAATAAAACACAAACAGGAGACATTGGGTTGTTCTGAATTACAAGCCAATGACAGCAGTAAACCATCCATCCTGTTGGTTTATGATGCACGCCCGGATAACATTGAAGGTGGTAATTCATAGTAACGCCAATTTAGTCAATATATACTGTAGATTACCTGGTGGGTGTGTGTGTGTTTTGTGTCCTCTTTCTCATTGCCTAAAAAACCCATAGTTCATCATGTTTCTGTTTGTACATCATGCCATGAAAGGACCCTCATTTATGTACGATTTGTACATCCACTGGGATTTGCTTCAGAGGGCATAGGAGTGGGAGGGCGGGGGGGGGGGAGTCAGCAGGGGTATGGAAGTAGGACAAAGCTGCAGGAACATAGGGGGGAAGCTACAGACCCGATCACAACAGTAGAGACCTGGGACCAAAGAACACATACAAATTAAAAAGCCACCGATGGAACTTAAAAGTCCATTGGATTGAAAAGTGCATGGTGGGATGTTAAGTTAAAATCCCCAGAAGGTGAAAGGGAAAATGGCCGATTAGCAAAGGAGTCCCTCCAGGCTGCTAATGAAAGCCCGGCCTGGCAGAATGAGGGCTTTTAATGCTTTCAATGTACAGTGATCCAACATGTATCCTTCATGCATATCCTCATGCACACGCTTGCCTGATGTTTGGAGAGGTTCAGGTCATGCCTCTTGTTCTTTGTCATGCTCCACATAAGTAGTGCCGCAGATCATGTCCCAGTGCCTAAAAAATGGGGCGTAATTGGTGTTTGGTTTGCGGTGGTGCAAGTCGTGCGCCCGGGCCCCGCCATACAGTCCGCATGGCACGAGGCGATGGAGGGACCAGGGGAAATCGTAGCCTATGTGGTCTTCCACCGACATCCAGATGCTCACTACATTGCTGGCCCAAGCCGACAGAGGGTGGCACTTCAGGAGGACAGGATTGGTGGAGCTCCAAAAGCCCATCGTGAGGAGTTCCACGCTGCCAAGATACTGGCTTGACAAGGCGAAGGGGGCCACGTACTCGTGGTGGATGGCATGGAAGTTCTTGTACAGCCAGCCAACTCTATGGTGCAGCACATGCCATACAAAGTATTGGAAGTCAAAAAGCAGGGTGCAACCCAGCACCTCCACTACCAGCTCTATGAGGGTGGGAGCCGCCATTGGCAAGGGAGCAACGGGCATCCACAGTTGGTTGATGACCACTGCGGGGGAGACATACACCGTGTGGTTGTAGAGTGCGTGCCGCAGGCAAAGTCCCATCATCTTCAGCGTTGGCCGCTTGTCCTTCTGGATTTTATACTTGTATAGAAACGGGCAGCTCTTCCCGAGGACATCAATGACCGCAAAAGGCAAACTGAAGGCGATGAAGCAAGAAAAGGCCAGCAAGGCGGGGAAAAACGGCGACGTGACCGTGGGCGCCAGCTGGCACACCACATAGTCCCAAAGCGACTGCAAGAGGACCGGGTGGGGACTGCAAGGTCCGGCAGCCTTGCAGCAAGGGCCACGGGCCTGGGTGAGATTCATCCAGCTCTCTGGGCGGGTCTGCTGGTTAGATTTCCAGGAGTATGGAAGATTAGTTATGGCTGCTGGGCACACCACTTGGTCTGGGGATTGGTGGCCCAGCTTTCTGCCGAGAAGAGTTTCACAGCAAGACGTGAAGGCTCTCTGCTGTGCCTCAGAGGGTGGGAACGCAGGGGTCTTGATCAGGAGTCAAGCATGGTCCTCCTTCAGGTCGTGAAGCGCGCAGGACGGTCTGGGTGCTTATGGGCGGCGCTATCTTTCGTTCTTCCCCTGGAGGGGATGCAGTAACACCTTGCATGTCCTCGGGCACCCTTCCCCAGGCTACCATGGTCGTCCGTCAGTCTGTGAAGGGTGTATGATGGTCTCTCTCCCTCAACAAAACACCACAGACTACCATGGCCGTCCGTCAGTCTGTGAAGAGTGTGCGCTGGTCTCCCTCCCTTCAGCAAACACCTGCCTGTCCTCGGGCAACGCTCCCCGCTGCCTTCCACAGACTGTGTACGCACGACTGGCTGGCGCGCGCCCAGTCCCATGGCATGCCATGACAAGCTGACTCTCTTACTTAGCATTTTTCACACTTCCTTCTCTCAAGTGTCACCACGTTGTTGGCTTCTCTTAAACCCAGACCAGTTTTACCGGTCATTTCGGTTCCCCGGTACTTCTGGTTCCAGCATTGCTTGCGTGTAGGCCACCTTGTTCGGAATGCGTCGGCCACCCCCACATCCGGCACGTTGGTACGCTGCCCAATTCTTTTTGCAGATGAACACGTCTTTTCTTTAGTAAAGAGCTTTGCGGGCACGTTTAAAGGAATTCGTGCAATCCGAGAAAACGGGTTTGTTCTAAAGGGAACTTTGTTTCACTAACACCTAACCATTTGTACCGAAGTCATGCGCTCTGCTTGTAACTGCGGTTCATGAAACTGCCCCAAGTTGACCTCCTCCAGCCAAGAAACATAGCCTCCGGTGGTCGAAGTGAGCGGGAACGGTCGGGGGGCAGCGTTACACTACTTTTATTTTGTTACCATTAGCAGTTCCATTACTTTTTCCAACTATTTTCACCATTCCGGGACTGTTTGTGAAGTTAAAGCACAGTTCTCCACGTTACCACCGGATATCAGTTACAGTTAAACTAAAATCGCTTTCAGCTCAATTGGCTGTCAACCATCATGGCTTCAACCCCTGAAAATGTTTTGCATGTAATGTTGCTCCTTTCCTGCCTACTCTGTCCCCCGCCAGGGTCAAAGTTCCATTACCTTTATTTGGTACACGTCTACTAATGCCTGTCACTCAAGTTTGTGATGTTGACTGACTCCATGCACAGTTGCCAAGTAGCCCCATATCTGCGGGATCCCCTTCAGGTACAGTCGGCTTTTGTAGGTGGTGACTTGTATTTTCACTTTTTAACTTATGCGTGTGAGACTACAATCCCCAGCATTCACAGCACTGTTTGTAAAAACGTCACGTCTAGATGAAAGTGACTCAGATTGACCTTGTGCCACTTGGCAACTGTGTCACTGTACAGAGAGGCAACGTCCCGCTTGTGATAGGGACACTGTGGGCAGGGCTTTAAGTGGGGTAAGAAATCAAGGGGGCCCTCATTTGGGGGTGGGGTGTGTGGGATGGGTGTGGCTTTAAAAACATACACAAACCATAGTAAGGTGCAAACATTTTATATATGTGTATGCGTACCTTTCTATGGTTTGTGACAAACCATAGTAAGGCAAATAACAAGGGGGGTCCTGGGAGACTCTCTGCCAGACATGAGTCCTGGTTACAAGAGACTTACCCAGAGTCTTTAGCTCACTATCTTTCACAGAGAAGAAATATCCCAAACATATCAGTCTTTGTCCTGCCCTGGGGCAGTCCAGCACCAAAATGATAGGCAATTCTCCTCTGAGCAAGAGTACCAACAGCAACCCCAGACACGTGTTTCGGTCTGGTTGAACCTCATCAGTAGGGTGTAGCTGTGCCTCTCTAAGAATAGTGAGCAAGGGGTCCACGTCTGGATTCCCCTAGTAACTTAGGGCGAGGCCCAAAGTTACTTGAAATATGCAAATAACAAGGGGGTTCCTGGGAGACTCTCTGCCAGACATGAGTCCTGGTTACAAGAGCCTTACCCAGAGTCTTTAGCTCACTATCTTTCACAGAGAAGAAATATCCCAAACATATCAGTCTTTGTCCTGCCCTGGGGCAGTCCAGCACCGAAATGATAGGCAATTCTCCTCTGAACAAGATTACCAACAGCAACCCCAGACACGTGTTTCGGTCTGGTTGAACCTCATCAGTAGGGTGTAGCTGTGCCTCTCTAAAAATAGTGAGCAAGGGGTCCACGTCTGGATTCCCCTAGTAACTTAGGGTGAGACCGAAAGTTACTTGAAATATGCAAATAACAAGGGGGGTCCTGGGAGACTCTCTGCCAGACATGAGTCCTGGTTACAAGAGCCTTACCCAGAGTCTTTAGCTCAGAAAGATAGTGAGCTCAGAAAGATAGTGAGCTAAAGACTCTGGGAAAGTCTCTCGTAACCAGGACTCATGTCTGGCAGAGGGACTCCCAAGACACCCCTTGTTAATAAACCATAGTAAGGTACACACATAAATATATAAATGCTTACATTTATATAATTGATTGCGTGCCTTACTATGGTTTGTGTACTTCAAGTTGGCTTGAAAAGTACAGAAACCATAGTAAGGTACGCACACAAATATATAGCATTTATACCTTCTGTGTGCGTACCTTCTGTTTTGTGTACTTTCCAAGCCATCTTTGTTAAACATTTCTATGTGTATAAAAGATGGCTTGAAAAGTGCACAATTCAAGCCATCTTTGATAAACCTCGAAATACATCGATGAGGGTTAAAGACGCCTCATCGACCTGGGGAAACAAATCACAGTAACTTCCTCTGGTGACCCCTCGTGCGGGAGGTCACCAAAGGACGTTACTGTGACTGACAGAAGTGCCAGCCAGATGCTGTGGCTGACTGGCACTTCTGTCAGCTTGCCTGACCTAATGGCAGGCGCATCTCCCGTCGCGTTTGTGGCTGCAATGGGATAATGCATCCCACCAATGTTGTGGTGGGACTGGGGGGCCCCGGCAGGCCACGGCCCACTTAAAGCACTGACTGTGGGGAAGAAATCAAGCCCCCACACAAGACATAGCCATGAATAAAACATATCATTAAGGGGAGGGGGCTCACAGCTAGACTGTCCCGCCATCCTCCATCCCCGTCCACACAGAGCTGCACACAGAAATGTGGACATATAAGTAAACAGGCTCATAGGCAATGCAAGGCCCGAACACGTCTGCTTGGGTTTAAATTAGGCCGTAAGCAGCCGGCTTTTATTGTTTGTGTGTAAAGGTAATGGGGAGAAAGCCACCCATTGGAAGAGCGCACCTGTGTACACATGCTGCAAAATGGTGCCCCTCCCCTCACCCCCTTAAAGGGATGCGCCGTCTCTTTTCAATCTTTTTTGGTGAAACCGCTGTTCCTTCATGCGCTCAGGCTCCTCCCCACAGGGCCTAATTCCGGTTCTGTCTTCATTACTTAATAAATCTGTTTGGTTCACTTGACTAGTCCATTTGTAACACAATCTAGTGATAGCACCCAATCCGGCCCGCCGGCTCGGGTGTTAAAGGCCCGGGGCCCAGGTTATAGGTCAGAGCGAAGAGCGTGCCTTAACAATGGGCCCCATTGCAGTTACCACCCGATCCACCCCACCGGTTCAGGTGTTATTGCTATCAGCACCCGGATTTGTAATCCAGGGTGCTGATAGCAATATATTTGTTTGAAAGAAAAGGTCGCAAATTTGCAGCGTTCTGTCCATTTAAACAAATACTCACCTTAGATGGCCACCATTTATTTTTATTTATTTAATTTTATTGGATATTTGTATGGCACCTATACACAGGTGTTTCCAGGCGCCACAGACAAGAGGGGGGTGGAAACATGGGAAATCATGAGAATAACAACAAAGGAACGGTTATATTGGTCTTGTGACAATCCTACTGTGCAGTGCATGACGAGGTGATAAGTGCAAGGGGGGGGAGGGGTAGAGGGAGAAGTGCAGAAGTGGGGTTTCCCCATGGGCAGGGCTGAGTTGGTTGGGCTGAGGCGGCAAGTGCCGGTGAAAGAAAGGGGCAGAAAAAGAAGACAGCTGTGGACAGGAGGACTAAATTGGGATTGTCAGGGAGACCAAGGGCAAGTACTGGAAGAGGATGCTGGGGGACTGGTGGGGGGTGGTCTGGCCCTTATATGACTCTGAAGGGAACAGGTCCCAGACCAGTGTCAGATGGAGTTTAGCACAGGAAGGGGAGATGAAACGAATAGGAGGAAAGGAAGGTCTTGAGAAGTTTCCGGAACTTGAAGAAGATCCGGTTCAAGTCTCAGGGCGGAGGGAGGCTGTTCCAGAGGGAGGCGCCAGCCGAGGAGAGTGATCTAGCTCCCACTCTCTGCTTGAAGAAACGTTTGACCTGCAGAAAGTTGATGAAAGAAGACCAAAGACCTCTGGCTGGGAGGTATTTTGCGAGATAGAGCTGGATGTAGAGAGGTCCCAGGCCCCAGACAGACTTGTGAATGTTGCAGAGGGTCTTGAATTTGATCCTTGCAGTCACCAGGAGCCAATGGAGGGATTTTAGGGCTGGAGAGATGCAGTCCCAGGGCTTGAGGTGAAGGAAAAGTCTTGCAGTCCCATTCTGGATGAGTTGCAGAGGGCAAAGGGAGGAAAGAGGAAGGATGTGGAAGAGGCTATTGCAGTAGTGAAGCCTAGAGAGAACCAGGGCTCTGGGACATTGAGCTTCTAGGCGAAGGTGAGGAAAGGTATAATGACCCTGAGGAGATACATCTGAAAATTGGACATCTTGGCAAGGTCCATGATGTGTGGAGAGAAGGAGAGAGAGAAGTCAAAGATGATCCCAAGGTTGTTTGCCTCACAAGTGAGTGAGGGGAGGGGAGGGGAGGGGAGGGGACCCAAGCAGTCTGGCCAGAGAGTGAGGGGAAACTAGGGAATCTAAGTGATTTGGCCGTGGTAGAAACTACAGCGGCCGAAACGTTCGCATGAGAAAGGTGCGGACTACCAAAAGTTTGCACGTTTCTCATGCGAAAACACACATACATACCCACACCCCCACCCACAACACACCCATAACACCCCCACCCAGACCCTCAGCACACCCCCACCCACACCCCCAACATAAACAAACCCCACTTACCTTCATCTTCGCACTGGGTTGCTGCAGTGCCAGTTCCCTTTCACTTCCGTGATCGGGAACCGGCACCAGAGGGTGCTTTTCTTTTTTTCTTTTTAAACGGAATAACGGAATGCTGCAGGCGTGTATCCCACAACCCCCACTCACTATACCATAAAGTGTACTGAGCGGGGCAATGCGGGGGACACCCCTGCAGCCCCTGTTTTCTTTTTTAAACAGAAGGCTGCGGGGGTGTCCCCCACAACCCCCGCTTACTATACCATTAAGTGTAGTGAGTGGGGCGATGCGGAGGACACCTCTGCTTCTTTTTGTTTTTTAAACGGAAGGCTGCAGGGGTGTCCCCTGCAGCCCCCGCTCACTATACCATAAAGTATAGTGAGCGGGGCGATGCGGGGACACCCCTGCAGCCCCCGTTTCTTTTATTTCTTTTTTTAACGGAAGGCTGCAGGGGTGTCCCCCGCAACCCCTGCTCACTATACCATGAAGTGTAGTGAGCGGGGCAATGCGGAGGACAACCCCCAAAGGAACGTTTGGTGTTCGAACCTTTGGTGGTAGCATTTTTAGAACCTTTGGTCATTGCGACCATTTTTTTTGGTGAAATCGGCCTATACCAAAACTAGGAGCAGGAGTCCCAATGAGAAGGATCTCTGTATTGCTGGCATTGGCAGAGCACCGTGCCAGAATCGCAGTCAGCCATTTGGGTATGACGGAGGAAGAGGAGGAAGCAGCCGGAAAGAGAGCTGTGTGTCGTCTGTGTAACACTGGAAATGAGGAGAGTAGGTGGAGATCAGGTGGGCCAGAGGGGCCAGGTATATGTTGAAGAGCCATGGCAATAGGATAGAGCCTTGAGGGACGCCACAGGTAGAGAGTGAGGTGGAGGAGAGAACAGGACCCATTTGCAATTGGGAGGGTCTGTTAGAGAGGAAAGAGCTAAATAACGCCAGTGCCCTGTCCATGATGCCTAGGGTATCACAGAGATGTTTTATGAAGATTAAGTGTTTGACAGTGTCAAAAGCAGAGGGAAGATCGAGAATGATCAGAGCAGAAGGAGTATTAGAGTCTAGATTAGAGGGTAGGTCTTTTCTGGTATTCAGGAGTGCAGTTTTAGTGTCTCTGAAACCAGACTGGTGGTCATGGAGGCAGGCAGCTAATTCGGTGTGGAGGGTCAGTTAGTGGATGAACAGCTTCTCCATGAATATGTCCAAGAAAGGGGTGATAGAGATAGGGAAATAGTTAGCCAGGTAGAAGGGTCTGCAGATGGCATTCTAGGAGATGGTGCTCAAAGGAGTGCTTGAGGGGTTGACGGAAAGAACCTGTGGCAAAAGAGTGGTTGCGGAGATCAGCCAAGGCAGGGCAAGACGGGTCAGCCGATGGCTTTTTTAGGAGAGGGTCACAAGGGAGTGCTTGAGGGGTTGAGGGAAAGAGCCTGTGGCAAAAGAGTGGCTGGAGATCAGCCAAGGCAGGGGTGAGAGTGTCAATGTTGTCTTTGTGATGGTCCTGGAGAGGCAGGGTAGCACCTGTTTAGTGGAGATTTTCATAGCAGACACCTCTAGAGATCTCATCTGATGCAATGGGAGAGAGGGAGGAGAGTATAGGTTGGTGTGGTGGGTGGGCAAAAGAGGTTTGGGAGGTGGGGGAGAGCAGATGACACAGAGGGCAGGATGTCAAGAGTTCTGGAGGAAAAGTGGGACACCATTGCAGAGTATAAGGCCTGGGAGGGAGGAGGAGAAGTGGAGAAGAGGAGACTTCAGCAGAATTGGCAAGTTCCTTGCAGATTTTAAAGAGTTCAGCCATGTTATTGGTGGCTTCAGAGATGCAAGCTTGGACAGGAGCTTGTTTTCTTGGAGTAGATGCAAAGACAGTATTGTCTTTGGAGTAGACGACAGGCCAGTTGTCGGCGGGATGAGCTAGCAGTCGCTCTGCACTTAAGTTACAAAGCAGCTAAGTCATAGTCAGACCAAGAGTTGCATTTGGAGGCAGGCTTGAAGCGGATCCTCATGACAGGGGCAACGGTGTTGGTGATAGAGAGATTGAGGTTAGTTAGGACAGAGTCAGAAAGAGAGCCCAAAGAAGGGAACAGGGGAGGGATGAAGGAGGCAGCAAAGGCAGCAACTGACACATGCTTCATTGGTCGCATGACAGAGATGGAGAGAAGACTGGGGATATAGGTCAAAGATGGAAGAAAGGAACAAGTGGTCAGACCAGGAGAGAGGGGTAGTAAGGGGTTGGAAGAGCAATGTCTGTTTAGATCAGAGCATCCAAGGTGTGCCCTGTGGAGTGGGTTGGACCAGAGGGGAGTATAGTGAGGGAGAGAGTGTTGCAGAGGTCACGGAAGAGAACGGTAGCCACATCAGGAGAGTCAATAGGGATGTTGAAATCCCAGAGGATTATACGTTTGGGGGAGGAGGCAAGAAGTGAGGAGGAGAGGTCAGCCCATTCAGAGAGGAAGAGGGAGGTCGGACCTGGGAGTCTGTAGATGGTAGCAACAGTAACAGAGAAAGAAGGGGAGACAGACAGCCTGCAGACTAGACTTTCAAAGGAAGAGTAGGATTCAGTGGGGACGATGGAGGCAGAAAGCCAGTCAGGGAAAATCAGAGCCACTCCACCACCAGATCGGGACGGTCTGGGGTTGGACAGGATCTTGTAGCCCTCATGATGAAGAGTGTCAAAAGCAGTGACAGAGCTGGCCTTACACCATGTCTCAGTGAGGGCGAGGACATCAAGGTCAAGGTCTTCAAGGAGGTGACAGATATCAGAGAAGTCTTTAATAGCAGAGCGAGAATTGAGGGTAGCTAAGTGAAGCTGGTGGCCCCCTTTGAAAGATTTGTGTATGGGGTACAGGGGTGCAGTGCTACCCCTGAAGGTGTAATTTCCATTATGGCTGAGGATGTGGAAGCTGCGGCGGAGGGGACCACCACCAGAGGAATCAGGTAAGTGGAATGTAGGCAGGTGGGGGATGAAGGAGCAGAGACCGAAGGTAGGGGAAAGGATGTGGGGAGAAAATAGCAGGGTGTGTGCTTGCTCAGAACGTGGGCTTGAATAGTTGTATTCAGACCATGATCTGAGCAAGCTGATTGGCTGCGGCTCCCGCCCCAGGTGTTAATAGGAGTTAACTGACCTATCTTGGTTCTGTCTCACTTGATGCGTAGACCATGGGTAGTTGGCACAATAGGAGCTTTAAGACCCCAGATAATTGCGCTACTTGACCTCTCGATTCTGGTATCTCAACTTGCCTTACCCAGATAGGGGGAGCGAATGAGAGCCTAATGACTCCACAGAGGTTTGGGTTACCTGGTGTCGGAAATAGTACAGCCACTGCCACCATGCAATGAACCCCCTGGCTGAGTGGCACCACAACAACAACTTGGACAATCCTCACTATGCTCCATTGAACAGCAGGCACTCTCAAGCAATACACACACACATCCCTCAGGAAGGAACTCCATGCAAAAAGGTTTCACTTGCTCCCTCTTCCTTAGACCAAAAGGGGGACATTTTATTGATGCAATGTTCCCAAAAATACAATAAGGGAGGAGGAAAATATTGATCTTCACACATTTCTTTAGTTTAGGCCCTTGCTGCTTCACATCCAACTCTGCTGCCACCAGTTCCCCCTCAAACTCCTTGCGTGTACTCTTGTGTGCATTCCTTGGGAACCATGGGCTAAGCCGGATGAACACGCCTCCACTGCTTTCACAGGTTCCGAAGGAATGCACACAAGAGTAAACTACATGAGAAAACAGCCCGTAATAATCATGCGTGTGTCATTAGCAGGACCGTACCGCATGGGAGTATTCAGCACTTGATGGGGTGTACTCCTATTGACAAACACAGATCCATCTGTACCCTTAGAAGCAACCTGACCACATAAGAATCAGTGTTTGGCCGCCCATAGCCCTGAAGAAAGTGGTTCCGCTTACGTGTTCACCACTAAAACCGGTCGGCTGTTTGTGTGTCCTGACTGTACAAATAAGAATTAGTGAGATTCACAATTCAGGCCACAAATTGGATCCCATTCCTAACAAACACTAGGGGGATCGTGTATCTAAACTAAGGAATGGAGTCTACAAGAGGACTAAGACTTCCGCCACTTAAAAGAATAGGAGTTGTGTTTTTTGATCAACATTGGTCCAATACTCCGAAACTCTGTTTTTAAACATTCTGTGAGAAACGCACAGGAACTGACAATTTTGTTTCTCGACGTATATATCTTTCCCAGCCGAGGAACAGCTTACTACCATCTTTGTTTTAAACAGTTGCATTCCAAGAAATTAAAATAAAACTTAATATTTACTTGGAGAACAATGAGAAAAACCCACAGTGAGTAGAATCTCATAAGAAAAATAAACACAGGAATACCAAATAATGGATTAATTCGGAAACAGAAGTAATATTTAAAATAGAAGTCACTCGAATCAAATTTTGTGTTACGATGATTATGAAGGGAAGATTCGAGCATCAGAGCCCTTAATCTGGTTCTAATTCTATGGATACCCTTCCTCTTAGGCTATCAATCCACATTACCCCAGGCATTGGAGCCAATATGATTTTTCTTTCCCCCTCAATGTGGAGTGCTTTTGTAAATTGATGGAACCATTCTGTGCAGGACTGCTAATTTTATCTGTTGATAGTGGGGTGGTCCAGGACCTGTACAAGTTCATTTCATATGCATCTGCCGTCATGTAACCACCAACCCCATTTAAGGTACCGCAGCATTAATCAATGCCACCACCTCCATCACACTCCTTCTCGAGGCTCGCACAATCCAGGCTCTTAATAGGCCGTCACATGATCCCAATGGTTGGCAGACATTGGTCCGGATGCCCTAGCCGAGTTCCCTCTGCTGCGCTTCCACCTGAGGCAGCAAGCTATAGAGACCTCTTAGGATTATGTGGGAAAAATTCTATTGTGGCAGCAGAATGACACAACTTAATTGCGTCTCCCGCTCGGGCTTCCTTTTAAGCCTTTCGGCCGCTCTGTGCTGGTCCCAGATAGGAAATGCCATAGCTTACATGGCCCAAACTGTTCTATTGCAGTCGACCAATCTTGTAACGTTTTAACTGGCAACACACGATCCAAGGCTGTCTCGTAGTCAAGGTGATCCACAAGAGAACCATTTCCTTAAAAATAAAGATGAACAGTTAACAAGGATGAACCTTGATGATAATTGAAGCACTTCTACGGGCAATGGAAGCCTTCAGTTAACATAAGTACCACTAAATACCTTATACTCTATTGAAGACCTGTTTATGTCTCTGATTTCTTGAAAGTTCTGATAGTCCCATTTCAGTTGGGTCTTTGTCCTGTAATACCAAATTCGCCCTATTGTGGCAGGGTGGCAGGTACACCATTTGCTGTATGCATTGCGAGACTGCGCCCATCATACTACCCTGCTGTATCCATGCTTCCACATCACATACCATTTCCATCTTAAAAACTGGTGTTCCTTTACAGGGTTGATGTTGCTCTGCCTCTGCATTCCCGGATCAATGTTGCAGGACCTCTGATCTGCTTAAAACTCCCATGCAGGGAGCTGTACCTGGTCCTTCTATTGCAAGTCTGATCCATTAGCCTCAATCTAGTAAAATTGGATGGGTTTACCCTCTAAAATGGCACTTTTCATCTTCAAAAGTACAATGTTGCCCTCTATAAGGGAAAAGCGCCCGGCCCTCTTGAAAATCCTGGATATATCACTGGGGTGTGCCACCTTTTATTGAGACAAATTTCAAAGGCTTCCACTGGCAATCACCTTGATTTAGCCATTGAAAGAAAATTCTTCATACTCGATCAAATGCTGTGGTAGGAAGGAACATTTGAAATACCTGCCTGGTGGTTCTTGCATACCATGGTAATATTTATGCGATCAGTGACATGCTGACCATTGTCCACGATATGAAATTGCTCTGATCCATGTTAAGACTCGGCCCAAAGCATGCCTGAGTGCCAATGGCAGAGCATTCTTTTATCAATGCCACCTACATTTGCCCCACTGCCAGGCTTGCACTGGCCTATAGGGCAATAGGCCCATGGCCGAACCAAAAACACAAAATGCTAGTGTAGGACAGTTTTGTTTGTCAAAGTGGGCCACTTTTTTTGCCCAATTTGATGAGTTAATTCACTATGCATCTAGTAGTTTTGACCTGTTTTGCTGAATTTGCAACTGTGGGCCACTTTTTTATTGGCACCCAAGACAATTTTATGGCCCAGTCGGACCCTGCCCACTGCAGGTAGACGTGAAGAAGTGCCCTAGACATGAAGTGCCCTGCCTGTCCCTTTGGGTAAATGGTGGTTGAGACATGGAGGGTGCTACCGTCGCCCTTTAAGCAATGTTGGGGCTGGTGTGGGAAGGGTTTCCTGTCTCACCCCACCATATCCAGATCATATGGCATGTGATTGTCCCCAAGAGAAAATCCTTAACCCTGCCCCTTATGGGAACGTTATATTTGAATCTCTCCTTGAACCAGGCCACGCACCCATGGCCCAGTATTCGCTAAACCAGATCTGATGTAACAGTAGAAGAAACAGAGCCAAAGAGAAATTGTAATTGTTTATTTGTAGAGTGCTTATACACAAGTGAAGTGCTTCAAAGCGGGAAGGGAACAAGGGAATACAGTTGTCATTCTTAGGCCTTGAAGATTACGAATGATTTAACATTTGAATTTGAATGCAACTTTCATTAATCCCTGGAGATTGCTTTGGAATGTGAAGGGCACAGAGAAACCTAAGCACAGTGAGAGGCATAATCAATATGTGCAGGTTAGCGTGTTCAAGAATTCATTAAATTCAATCCACAAGCAGGAGAACACCACATGGGGTCTCCCATTTTATCAATAATAATTACTTTGTGATGATTTACTTCGAAGAAATTACTTTGAAATTTCATCAAGAAATATGGGTATTTATGGTTAAGGCGTAAAAAGGGGGTGGGGAGGGTTTTGGGCAGGGGGAGTAATGAAGGGGAGGGGAATGAGGGGGGAACCACCAAAATTAAAAACTCCGTGAAAAATGTCAAAGTAATTACTTCGTAGTAAATTACCACTAAGTAATTACGGTCGATGAAATGACATGGAACACAAGTGCTCGACACATGCAAGAAGAACCTGGTGCAGCAAAGCACGGTATGAAATTCATAGTTGGTGGCCAGCCTTTATAAAGGTTTCCTCCGTGATTCCTCGTAATGTTGCTGGGCCTACTAAGCGGCATGGAAGCCGCGAGGAAAGCAAGCATTGACCTATCTGAGGCTAGGGCACCAGACTGCAAACACCTGAAGATAGCTGAGCAAGAGCCGGCCCCTATATAAGACCCGAGCATTGCCATACAAGGGATGGTGCTTGGAAAGGGCGGAGAAGTAGTACAAGAGCAGGTAGGAGGCAGGAGGAGGTGGAGGCCAGAGCAGAGGTGGAACGGGAGAAGTGGGGACGAGGGGAGGCGGCTGGAGAAAGGAAGTTCTAGAGAAAAAGGAGGAAGGTCAGGGGGAGTGGTCATTCAGAAGGAGGAGGGGCTTGAGAAGTTAGAGGGGAAGAGCCAGGTGAATAAGAAAGACCAGGAGAAGAAAGACCAGGAGGCAGGGGTGAAAAGGTGGGGAGGAGTCCCAAAGAAGAAGAGTATCAGAAGTCGTGTAAGCAGATGATCGATAGGTGGAGATTGCTGTATGCTGGTGAGTTGGCTCAATGTAAACCTAATAATAATGTGAAGGAGGTGAAGACACACCTGAGGCGAGGCAGAGGCATGAATGAGGGTGGAGGAAAAGTGATGGAAAAGAAGGAGTTAAGGTGCAGCCAAGGAGAGGCTAAAGGGGAGAGAGGAAAGGAACAGGCAGGATAAACACCTGTAAAAGAGGATTAAGAAGGGGGGAGGTATGAGCACATGACAGAGCACAGAGGATGCTGTCAGAGAAGCATGGAGAAGACTATAGTGTGGAGAGCAGAAGAAGGGCAGGATCCCATCCTAAATCAGCGAGGAGGAAGAGAAGGGAGTCTTCCAAACCAGTGCCAGGGCTCTCAGGTCAGGCGTAGGAGTGGTATGCTCAACCCAGCCTGCCGACCAACCTAATTTGCCTGACCCCAATTGGATGCTACGGGCTCAGACATGTTGACTGTAGAGGTCCTTAGCAGATCCTCACATGCTCCTGCCCATAACTTCTACCCAAGAAATTCTGCTGAAGCCCTTTCTAAAGTTCTAGGTGTTGATGTCAAGAGATGATGGGTACTCGGGTTTTGCCTCTGAGAAGAGCACAGGGATAGGGCATGCACAGAAATGGAAAGATCTTTAAATAGTGACATATTTAGATCCTAGATGGTATGCAGTTAATTATCAAGTATTTTCATGTATGCCTTTATTATTTGCCTTTCAAAATGCATTGGGCCTCATTATAAGTTTGCCGTTACCATTGTTACCGGGCCGGCAAACTATGAGGACTGCTCACAGTGCCTTTTCGCCCGGCAGGTCTGTCCTGGCAGGCGGACCGGCACCCACGAGCAGACCATGTCGGATGCACCGGCACCATTCACAAATGGTGCCGGTGCATCCAACCTCGCCATTCTCATTGAGTCCAATGGGACTCAAATGGGAATGGGGAGTAGTATTTTTCGGCGCCCGGGAATGGGCAATTACCGGGTCCGCCGGGGCTGTAATGCCCCAGTAATTGCCCATTCCAGGGCGCCGGGAAAGAAAATGACTCCGGGGGCTGCCGTGCTGGTTTTACTGGCACGACTACCGCCGGAGTCATAGTGAGGCCCATTTATTGTCTCATGAAAAGTAACACAAAGGTACTAACGAAGGCAAGAGAGCCTCTCCTTGCAAAGGTTTCCGTTGCATAAATGTCTGACGCGGAGTCCGTTCAGCTCCTGCGCCGAGCTGAATCTTGCAGAGCTTCACAACTGGCTACTGTAGCATCTTCCCTAGAAGTTCGTGTAGACCACTTTCTGTGGCAATTGCCTGCAGAGGCAGAATTCTAAACCAAGATCGCAAATGTAAATTGTGTATGTCAATTACTAGTCCGTCACTAATATAAGACATTTCTGGTTTGCCTGTTTCAGTGCAAACAAGGGTTCTATGACCACAGCACAACCTTTAAGGATACAACTTTTTAACTCTAATTCCAGCCGGGTAGCTTAAGTTGGAGTAGCTGGCCGGATTTAAAGATCAGACTTCAAGAGTTTATCTTCTGTGTTTTCTAATTTATTCAGGTCATTTGGATTGAATCATTCTATGTCATATAAACGTAGCGGGCGTTGCTGTGAGTGAGTATATAGTTCTATGGCTGTGATGAAGTAATAATGTGTACCAGCCCATTCGCGAGATATCTGCTTACTTGAGATGTTTCTTATCTTCTTTTTTTGGATTTTCAAATACAGTACAACTTAACGCCCTTACACATTTTTAATCCCCACCTCCCTGTACAAGGGTGCCATTGTCCGCTTTTGTGGGATTCAGGATGTATCTAATATCCACATTTTTTGTGGGCAAACTTGTTCGGAGTATTCTCATGGAGAAAGTACAGGATTGATATTGAAAATGTCTTCTGTTGAAAATGTCGTTCTTTCCCCCTAAATTGCTTAAGTGACCTATTCTAAGCAGACAAAGTTGCATAGTTTATAGAACCAATCCTTGATGTGCAGGGGGCGAGGGGGGGTCTCTGGTTTTCCATTTCTTCGCCAAGGCAAGTAGTACTGCCATTTGTGTTATATAAAAGGCCTTTCTTTTATGTTTTGGCCACTGTCTGTTCTGTTGTCTTGTTCTGCCATGCCCAAACGACATTCCCCTAAAGATCTCTCTTCCCGGCCCTCAAACATTGTTTGCATGTTACCCTTGACCTCGTCCCAGAAGGAATTGGGTTTGAGACAGGAACGCCAGATGTGTAGCCAGTCCCCCTTCCCGCCACATTCTCTCCAGCATGTGTCAGGTGAACTTGGCGTTATCTTGTGAAACCGTTCCGGGGTATAATGCCACTGGAACATTACTTTAACCCAGAATTCCCTGATCTGGATCGATCTGGTCATACGGGGATATCCAACCACAGGTTTACCCAGGCGTCCTCCGAAGGTATTGTCCCCAATGTTTTCTCCCATCTAGTTTGGTATGGTAGTTTTGTCTGTGGAGGTTCATCTGTTAGAAATGTGTATAGCTTTGATATCAGATGTATATCTCCTGGGTTGGTGGTAGGGAATTTCTCAAACGGTGTGAGGGGTCCCATTGCTACAGATCTATTGGGTGGGGCCATCAACCAGTGGCGAACCTGAAAGTATTGGAATTCATGGTTCTCCTGTAGCCCCAGGTCCTGCTTACAAGTAATGAATGGTTTAATAGGTACGTCCTGGAAAATCTCTGTATTTTGTACATCCTGCCCTTTTCCAATGTACAAATGAGTTGGGATCTAGGCCCATTTGAAGGATTTGAAGCGTAAATTGGGAGAGATCTTGGAAAAAGTGGATTTCTTTGCCGTTATATGTGATCTGTGTCACTCTTCTAGCTGCTCTCAGGATCTGTTCCTTTTGTGGATTTATTGCCAATGCCGCCCGGATGTTCCAGGGCGGCCACCTTGGTCTTGGCATTTTGGGCCTGCTCTGACGATCCTGTCAATTGGGATATCCACCTCACCTTCTGCATTGATAAGGTCTCTGAAGATGCCCGACACTACTTCCTTCAAGTCTGCGTCTTGAACTGTTTCTGGCAGGTTCCTGATGCGGATGTTGGATGCTCTAACAATTTGTCATATTTCGTGCTATCCAGGGCCAGATATTGTAGTGCCTCTTCATTCGAGTCTGTTATTTCCTCGAGAGACGCCACATCTTTCCGTATTTCGCTTAATGCTGATTGTGCGAAATGTGTTAAATTGCGCCTGAAGGGAGGTTGGAAATTATCCTGGAATTCTCGAAAACAGCATTTAATGTCTTCTTTGGAGGCTGCCATTTCATCATCTATAATGCTTGCTATTGGCTCAGGGGGGATGGTGTGCGCTCTCCGGGATTGGCAGAGCTCCTCCAGATCTGAGCCAGCAGCTCCGGATTGGATTTTCTCTGGGTGTGTTCTGTTGCATAGTCTTGCACGTGGTTTTCCTGCCTTTGGTGCCTGGCATTGGCAGTAGTCTTCGCTAGGGGGTCCCAGTTAACCCTCATCGGTATGCAATCCTGGTGCGCTGTCTTCTCTGGTCCGTGTCTGCCATAATGAGATTGGGCACCACCCTAGGTAGTGTGACCTGACGGTGGGGAGATTAGTCCTTCCTGGGTTGAGGCAACCTGGAGCACCAGTGAGATCCAGGGTTCCCCAGAGTCAGAGGTGGTTGTTATGCTGCCCAAGCCTCGTGCTGGGAGAAGCAGGGAGCGGTTTCTGCAGGGCCTTCGGTTCTCCTTATCTTCCTTTCTCCCCACCAAGCCCTCAGGCTGTCAGAATGCTCCCCTGGTCTCTGCCTTGATATCCGTGTGGTCGATGAGGGGAGGAGGGTTTGGGGGATCCTGGCACTAGGATGCAGGGGAAGCTGTGAGCAGATCCCACTCCTCCACCAACCCCCGTTCGGCAACCCCCCACTTTCCCGTTTGTGCTACATCGATAGGAGAAGATAGGGGTGCCTGCACTTGCCCACAGGGCTTTAAGATCCAGAACCACCCCCTGGCTGCACTTAACCGCCTGCTGAGTCGGGTTTGCGACCTCTTGGATCTCCTGTATGGGCACCCTGGGCCTCGGTCTGCGTCTCTGGGAAGAGAAGGGGGCAGGGGCTATCCCATCCGCTGCTAATCTGTTCCTTGCACCCACGCACAGTGGGAGATAGCGTTCTCAGGGGGCGGGGTCGAGATTCATGGTGAAGTCATGGGCTGGTGTCCCTGGGCTGAGCTGCATTCCAGGCCCTCACTCCGTTATTGCTCCTGTCCAGATCCCCGGCCCGCAGAGTTGGTTTGCTACGGTCCTGTTACTTTAATATTTGCAGGTTGTTGGCTTCCCCAGGTCGCTCTGGGCTCCTCCGCAGTGCTCCAAGTGAATTTGCAGGTCGTTTTAATGTAATTAGATCCTTAGCAGCCGGGAAAAGCTTTTGTGAGGGTCGGAGCTCTTCCAGCTGCATCCTCAGTGAGCAGCGGCCATCTTGGAATCCTACTTACTTGAGATTTAACACGTGTTCCAGTTTGGCAGATAATACAATCTCATATCAAGCACAGCTACTCGTTCCCAATATGTATTTTATTCCATTTAAATAAACAAGGACCTATGCAGTCTTTGTGATTTTAGTAAAGGGGAACACCTCTGTTTGTAGAGATGGCTGTAATCGTAGTGGATTTTGGTCAAGAATATTGTCTGCATAAAATATAATTTAGGGGGAATGATCAGGCTGCCTTTGCAGCTGGAGGATGGTCAGAGACAAACAGTGAAAACAGTAACAGCGCCAGGTGCGTCCTTGTTTTAAACTAGTTGAGTTTGTATCTTCCACATCAACTCAACGGGGCACCCGAACTAGATTTTAAGGCAAGTGTTATAAAACAACTCTATTATTTGTTCTAAGTTATCTCGTAGTGCAGACCGTCTATGTAGCTTTTGCTTAAGAAAATTATCAAAAAGGTCAAAAGTGGGTAAAAAAATAAATAATCAATGAAGGCACCACAGAATTGTGTATTAGTATTTCTTGTATATTTATTAAAAAGGAGCGTTACAAGCATACACACCACCATTAGCTTTTTACTTCTTCCTAATACCAGTTTGCTCCACTGGTATGTTTTTCGCTACGCTAGAATAGAAGTTCGAGAACAGGTGGCGGGCAAACACCTTTCCAACTGAGTCCAGAAAAGTGAATGTAAGGTACTGTGCGGGGGTGCAAAAAAGAATGATAATACCGCTGTTCAGATCCAAGAGGAAAGCCCCCTAAACATGCTCCCGGCTCATGCACCCATTTCATTATTGAAGCTCCTTTGCGTGCTAAAGGGCTAGAGAGTGCGAGGGTATCCTTCGGATTGGTTCTTTATCAATAGGCACAGCTACATGCCCATGAAACAAAATGAAAGGAGAGGCATTTCTAATTGTGTCACAGTCTCCTGCATACTTTCGGCGGTTCTATGTGATTTGAACGAATAATTAAATAAAATAATACATTTTTTCCAAACCCAAAACAACAATAAAAATACTGATTCATGTTTTTAGGGGGTTCCCAAGCCCCCCGTTTTCCATTGTTTAAAACCCCACCTAAACCCCCTCTCACCAGATTTAACCCCTTACCCCGCCCCCACATGTACTGAAAAAATACATATATCATTTTTAAAAAATCTGTATTTTGTATTTTTTTTTATTCGTTAAACATTCATTCTTTATTTTCTATTCGTTTAAATCACTGCATACCACTTTGGGCAGGCATTTTGCTAACTGGTGGAGCAACGCAAGATGATGAAAATATATAGCAACATTTCAGAGGTATGTCGGGTCTTGACTGAGTTTGGGGGGGGAGGAAGGGACCCCTTGCGACTTGGGGTAGGTGGCCTACCAGGGTGTAGCCAGAGCTGGTCCTACCCCAGAGATGTATATATAAACAGAGGGGACGTCCTACCCTCACATTTGAGTATATGCAATTATTTTATGCAAAAACATGAATACCTTTGTAAAGTATCAGTGGGACAAGACCATCTTTGTCTCACTGAGAAACAAGCCATGAATACACACTCTAAACAATTTTGTTGCAGCAGCTTTCATTACTTAGCTGTTGATTCATATTGTGTTTTTAGTTAGTAAAACAAATCATATGGAGTGTAAACAGTTGCGACAGTACAGCGGATTGAGCAAATACAATTAAGAGACGGGCTGAGGAAGTTGGGGTGGAGGGAGGGGAAAGTGCCCAATCCGTGACCCACCAGAGTGCGATTTGCTTGTAACTGTTTGTATCACTGCCCTTCATGCAACGCCTTTCAGCCATTTCTCTGGCCAGAGTTCTATTTTGTTTCTTGCATGACCACAACATACAGAACCTAACACGGAACCAGAAACCCAGTGCAGTTGGAAAGCAATGCGCACTGCCCACACTGCCAAAAGCAGGCCACCATGACAGCACTGACACCCAACGAGTGAAAATAGGGTGGAGCCAACTGGGAAAGGCTAGATTTAGAATGGCCAGAGTGGACAGGTGATAGAGAAGACCAGAAGGAAGGGCGAGGAGGTGAACGTCAAGAAAGCCAGGTGCACATAAAATCCTTGCACACAGACTCATGAACGAAAGGTGTTTGGGTGAGGTCAGGCGGAGTGATTGTGGACACAAAGACCAGGCGGAAAGTGGAGCGGAGTGCTAAGAAGTTTGTGCAGTTGTTGGCGCAGGTAAGGTATTGAATGCGAGAGTGGTGCCAAGTGTGATAGGCTGAAGGAGTTGTTATGATAGTGTATGGTAGAGTGAGGGATGGTAGAGAAGGTTATGTAAGAAACGAGTGACAATATCGGGTTATGATAGTGGAAGGTGAGGGGGAGAGAGGCAGAGGAATAGTGAATGAAGAAGAGAAGGGAGAAACGGGTGAGGAAGTAGGTCAAGTGGGAGGAGGTTGGAAAGTAGATGGTACTTATGGCTAGGAGTGGGAATTAAGATATGTGAAATAGGGCAATTCAATGTTGTTAATTTAGCGCAATTCTGCATTGTGACTCTTGAGTTAAAAGGTGGAGCGGACATGTGGCCCGGGAACCCCCACCAGTTTAGCAATCCTTGACTCCGGACTCACCTCATCCCCCAATCATATGACAGGAGCTTGTAACCAAAAGAAAACATATAACCCTCTCCCTTTAAAGGAGCTCCATAGTTAGCATGTGTCTTTCAAACACGTCACTTTCCCTTGGTCTGGTGTTCCCCAAATCAAGCATGTTGTACCAGAAGTACAGAACAGGAGAGAAATACCCACTACAATTCAACATAGAAGATTCCACTGAGAGGCGTGTGTCACAGAGGAACCCAAGAATAGTGAGCGAGAACCAGAACCAGTATTTGCAGGTCTTTATAACCAAGGATCCTCTAATATACTTAGTGCTGCTCACGAGTTGTGATGGAAGGGAGTATCCCGGTGCACAAGGAAACACTGCAGCAGCCTCTTACCACACACTCAAGAAATGAAAATCCAAGATGGCAGCCAACCCATATAAATGCTTGCTTTGCTGTATGCCTCCTGAGGTGGGGACGCTGCAAGCAGATTAACCTTAACCAATCCAGTGTTCAGACACACAATTATAAAAATAAAGTTGTGGCCAATTCTGGCCCTTGTTAGGCACATGCATAGTCACAGGGGTAAGGTTACTTAGAGAAAATGGTGCAGTTCGTCTGGAATGTGTTCGAGGCAGGAGTAGGAGGCCAAAGAAGAGGAGGTGGAGTTGTAGAAAAGTAAAGGAGGCTGGAGGAAGGGCACTAGAAAGAAGGAAATCCAAGTGATGTGGGAATTCAGGAGAACGTAACAACCGAGGAGGATCAGGCAGCTAGGGAGGAAATGGTGAAGGCCAAGAAGAACAAAGACCAGGAGGTGGAGTGGGAGAGATCCATAGAGGTTTAAAGATAAGATGGAGGGAAGCCTGATGAGAGGTGAGGTGGAGAAGCATAATGAGAAAGGTGGACAGAAACCAATGGAGGAGGATATACCTTGATACAATATGAGATTTTATTTGTATCGCACCCATACACAATTGTTTCAGAGCGCGACGAGGCAAAGGAGGGGAAACAGGGGAGAACAAAACAGCGAGCTTACTAAGCCCAGTGACATTGACAACATACAAGTGCAGGGGAGATGGAATGGGGAAAGTGGGGGAGTGGAAAGTGCTGAACACGTGATAGAACAACAGGCAGTGTGGCCAGGTAAGTGCAAGAATGAGGTGTAGACAACGGGTGTCTGACAAGTGCTGCAAGGGGACTGTATGGTTGCACCCAAGTGCAAGGGTTGCCAGGAAGCAGTGCAGGTGTGTAGCTGGGAGTGCAGGGATCTGGCCCGATATCTGAGGATAACCAGGTGACTGGTGCCAAAGCAGACAAATTAGCAGGGGAGATGAACTGTGAAGGCAGAAGCAAAGAGGAAGGTCTCGAGGTGCTGTCGGAACCGAAGATGGTTCTCCTCAAGTTTCAGAGAGGCAGGGAGGCTGTTCCAGAGGGAGGCCCCAGCCGAGGAAAGGGATCTACCCCCAACTCATTGCTTGGAGAAGCGACTGACCCTGTGGGAGTTGGAGGTGAAGGAGCGAAGAGTTTGAGTAGGAATGTATTTATGGAGGAAGAGTTGAAGGTATTGTGGACCAAAGCCCCAGAAAACCTTGCGGACAATGCAAAGGGTCTTGAATTTAATCCTTGCAGCCACAGGGAGCACATGGAGAGATTTCAGGGCTGGTGAGATACAGTCCCAGGACTTAAGGCCAAGGACAAGTCTCTCAGTCCTGTTCTGGATGAGCTGCAGAGGACAGAGAGTGGTATCAGGCAGATTTAGAAAGAGGCTGTTACAATAGTCAAGCCTAGAGAGAACCAGAGTTCTGGAGACATTGAGCTTCTGGGGGAAGGAGAGGAAAGGAAGAATACATCAGAGGAGGTGCAGTTGATAGTTAAGACTTTTTTGAGACGTCAGAGATATGAGGAGAAAAGGAAAACGTGGAGTCGAACATGACCCCAAGGTTCTTAGCTTCGCAGTGGGAGCAGGGAGAGGGCCAAGGAAGGCCGGCCAGAGAGTGACAGGGAAGGAAGGTGCAGGTGTGCCGATGAGGAGGATCTCGGTCTTACTGGCATTAAGGCAGAGGTCGTTGGTGGCACACCACTCCTGGATTGCAGACAGACAGACAGAGATGAGGGAGGGAGAAGAGGTGGTAGAGGGGGGCCTGAAAACAAGTTGGGTGTCATCCGCATAGCACTGAAAGTTCGAACAGAGAGCAGCAATGCAGTGGGCGAGCGGTGCCAGGTATTGGCAGAAAAGCCAGGGAGAGAGGTTAGATCCCCGGTGAACACCACAGGTCAAAAGTGAGATAGAGGAAAGGAAGGACCCAAGTTGGACCTGGGAGGGTCGGTTGGAGAGCAAGGAGGTCAGCCAGGCCAGGGCCTGATCAGTGATACCCAGATTATCACAGAGGCGGTTAAGCAGGGTGACATGTTTGACCTTATAAAAGGCAGAGGGATCAAGTAAGATGAGGAGACAGGGGGTGTTGGAATCAAGGTTGGAGAGCAGGTCTTCACAGATGTTCAGGAGAGGAGCTTCTGTTCTTCTGTCAGCTCTGAAGCCAGACTGATAGTCATGGAGACAACCAACAGAGTCGGTGGGAAGGTTAAGTTGGAGATGGCCAGCTTTTCCAGGTGTTTGCCCAGGAAAGGAGTGATAGAGATCGGGTGATAGTTAGCCGGGCACAAGGGGTCAGCTGTGGGTTTCTTGAGAAGAGGCAGGCAAGGTAGGCCATAGAAAGAGTAAGAGGAAGACCAGGGACATTATATGCCCTGAAAAGAGAGATAAGAAGGCACATAGGCTTTAAGGGGCATCAGGAGTGTCTGGAGAAAAACATAGTGGTAGGAAGTGGAGGAGGAAAGAGTAGGGGAGGTTTCCTTAGGTCCAAGCCAGTCCTGAGTCATTAAAGAGGTAGAAGAGAATATGGTATTGGGAAATAGAGTCAGATGCTCCAGACCAGAAGGATTGCAATACCAAATGCTGCTTGCCTACCAATGCACGTGGCCTGAACATGGTTAGGAACTCTGGGGATTATATCTCAGAGGCACAGAACACTCCCTTCTGCACCTTTGTAGACATAAGATGCAGGTGCACCCAGGCAAGATAACCAGCTAAGGTCTTACAGAATATGAGGACGAAAAGCAGCAGACGGGCATCGACAAAATCAGATTTCAGG
Source organism: Ambystoma mexicanum (assembly GCF_040938575.1). NCBI lineage: Eukaryota > Metazoa > Chordata > Amphibia > Caudata > Ambystomatidae > Ambystoma > Ambystoma mexicanum. The sequence continues at coordinate 1,273,281,962 of NC_090934.1, forward strand.
AAAGAAGTGGGCCACTTAAACAAGCCATCATGTGACTGACAACTGTCATGCAGAAAGCGACTCCTGAAGGAGACGTTCTATTTTTGCAGATTTGTTTACGCACATCAAGGAACCCAGTTTTGTTTTAGTCATATTAAGGGGAAAAGACGTTGTCCGGCTCAAGGAAAAACCCCACAGATTGTGTGCATTAACCAAAGAATTACAAAGACCTGGTCATTAATTATGACTTCAAGCTGAGAAGGGAGAGAACACCCACCAAAGGCGTACCTGAAAAGACTGAAGCAAGGCTCTTGACATTGTGAAGAGGGGCTTCAGGTAGGGAAGGCCATCTTATGCCAGGGACCCAGAGGACAGGGGTTCCATGGTTAATATCTCTGCAGAAATATCGCCACACAAAAATGGCGCTATTTTTTGCAGCAATATTAACCCATGGGACCTGCGGGGGACACCCCTGCAACCCTCATATTATTTTAAAGGGAGCGGGGTACACCCTGCAACTCCTGCCCCCATTTACCCCTTAAATTATCCCCATGAATAATATCACCTATGCCGTTTCCCGGCGACCATATATATGGCAATCTTTGGAAGGGAGTCTTCCAAACCGGTGCCAGGGCTCCCAGGTCAGGCGTAGGAGTGGTATGCTCAACCCAGCCTGCCGACCAACCTAATTTGCCTGACCCCAATTGGATGCTACAGGGCTCAGACATGTTGACTGTAGAGGTCTTTAGCAGATCCTCACATGCTCCTGCCCATAATTTCTACCCAAGAAATTCTGCTGAAGCCCTTTCTAAAGTTCTAGGTGTTGATGTCAAGAGACGATGGGTACTCGGGTTTCGCCTCTGAGAAGAGCACAGGGATAGGGCATGCACAGAGATGGAAAGATCTTTAAATAGTGACATATTTAGATCCTAGATGGTATGCAGTTAATTATCAAGTATTTTCATGTATGCCTTTATTATTTGCCTTTCAAAATGCATTGGGCCTCATTATAAGTTTGCCGTTACCATTGTTACCGGACCGGCAAACTATGAGGACTGCTCACAGTGCCTTTTCGCCCGGCAGGTCTGTCCTGGCAGGCGGACCGGCACCCGCGAGCAGACCATGTCGGATGCACCGGCACCATTCACAAATGGTGCCGGTGCATCCAACCTCGCCATTCTCATTGAGTCCAATGGGACTCAAATGGGAATGGGGAGTAGTATTTTCTGGCGCCCGGGAATGGGCAATTACCGGGTCCGCCGGGGCTGTAATGCCCCAGTAATTGCCCATTTCAGGGCGCCGGGAAAGAAAATGACTCCGGGGGCTGCCGTGCTGGTTTTACTGGCACGACTACCGCCGGAGTCATAGTGAGGCCCATTTATCGTCTCATGAAAAGTAACACAAAGGTACTAACGAAGGCAAGAGAGCCTCTCCTTGCAAAGGTTTCCGTTGCATAAATGTCTGACGCGGAGTCCGTTCAGCTCCTGCGCCGAGCTGAATTTTGCAGAGCTTCACAACTGGCTACTGTAGCATCTTCCCTAGAAGTTTGTGTAGACCACTTTCTGTGGCAATTGCCTGCAGAGGCAGAATTCTAAACCAAGGTCGCAAATGTAAATTGTGTATGTCAATTACTAGTCCGTCACTAATATAAGAAATTTCTGGTTTGCATGTTTCAGTGCAAACAAGGGTTGTATGACCACAGCACAACCTTTAAGGATACAACTTTTTAACTCTAATTCCAGCCGGGTAGCTTAAGTTGGAGTAGCTGGCCGGATTTAAAGATCAGACTTCAAGAGTTTATCTTCTGTGTTTTCTAATTTATTCAGGTCATTTGGATTGAATTATTCTATGTCATATAAACGTAGCGGGCGTTGCTGTGAGTGAGTATATAGTTCTATGGCTGTGATGAAGTAATAATGTGTACCAGCCCATTCGCGAGATATCTGCTTACTTGAGATGTTTCTTATCTTCTTTTTTGGATTTTCAAATACAGTACAACTTAACGCCCTTACACATTTTTAATCCCCACCTCCCTGTACAAGGGTGCCATTGTCCGCTTTTGTGGGATTCGGGATGTATCTAATATCCACATTTTTTGTGGGCAAACTTGTTCGGAGTATTCTCATGGAGAAAGTACAGGATTGATATTGAAAATGTCTTCTGTTGAAAAAGTCGTTCTTTCCCCCTAAATTGCTTAAGTGACCTATTCTAAGCAGACAAAGTTGCATAGTTTATAGAACCAATCCTTGATGTGCAGGGGGCGAGGGGGGGTCTCTGGTTTTCCATTTCTTCGCCAAGGCAGGTAGTACTGCCATCTGTGTTATATAAAAGGCCTTTCTTTTATGTTTTGGCCACTGTCTGTTCTGTTGTCTTGTTCTGCCATGCCCAAACGACATTCCCCTAAAGATCTCTCTTCCCGGCCCTCAAACATTGTTTGCATGTTACCCTTGACCTCGTCCCAGAAGGAATTGAGTTTGAGACAGGAACACCAGATGTGTAGCCAGTCCCCCTTCCCGCCACATTCTCTCCAGCATGTGTCAGGTGAACTTGGCGTTATCTTGTGAAACCGTTCCGGGGTATAATGCCACTGGAACATTACTTTAACCCAGAATTCCCTGATCTGGATCGATCTGGTCATACGGGGATATCCAACCACAGGTTTACCCAGGCGTCCTCCGAAGGTATTGTCCCCAATGTTTTCTCCCATCTAGTTTGGTACGGTAGTTTTGTCTGTGGAGGTTCATCTGTTAGAAATGTATATAGCTTCGATATCAGATGAATATCTCCCGGGTTGGTGGTAGGGAATTTCTCAAACGGTGTGAGGGGTCCCATTGCTACAGATCTATTGGGTGGGGCCATCAACCAGTGGCGAACCTGAAAGTATTGGAATTCATGGTTCTCCTGTAGCCCCAGGTCCTGCTTACAAGTAATGAATGGTTTAATAGGTACGTCCTGGAAAATCTCTGTATTTTGTACATCCCGCCCGTTTCCAATGTACAAATGAGTTGGGATTTAGGCCCATTTGAAGCGTAAGTTGGGAGAGATCTTGGAAAAAGTGGATTTCTTTGCCGTTATATGTGATCTGTGTCACTCTTCTAGCTGCTCTCAGGATCTGTTCCTTTTGTGGATATATTGCCAATGCCGCCCGGATGTTCCAGGGCGGCCACCTTGGTCTTGGCATTTTGGGCCTGCTCTGACGATCCTGTCAATTGGGATATCCACCTCACCTTCTGCATTGATAAGGTCTCTGAAGATGCCCGACACTACTTCCTTCAAGTCTGCGTCTCGAACTGTTTCTGGCAGGTTCCTGATGCGGATGTTGGATGCTCTAACAATTTGTCATATTTCGTGCTATCCAGGGCCAGATATTGTAGTGCCTCTTCATTTGAGTCTGTTATTTCCTCGAGAGACGCCACATCTTTCCGTATTTCGCTTAATGCTGATTGTGCGAAATGTGTTAAATTGCGCATGAAGGGAGGTTGGAAATTATCCTGGAATTCTCGAAAACAGCATTTAATGTCTTCTTTGGAGGCTGCCATTTCATCATCTATAATGCTTGCTATTGGCTCAGGGGGGATGGTGTGCGCTCTCCGGGATTGGCAGAGCTCCTCCAGATCTGAGCCAGCAGCTCTGGATTGGACTTTCTCTGGGTGTGTTCTGTTGCATAGTCTTGCACGTGGTTTTCCTGCCTTTGGTGCCTGGCATTGGCAGTAGTCTTCGCTAGGGGATCCCAGTTAACCCTCATCGGTATGCAATCCTGGTGCGCTGTCTTCTCTGGTCCGTGTCTGCCATAATGAGATTGGGCACCACCCTAGGTAGTGTGACCTGACGGTGGGGGGATTAGTCCTTCCTGGATTGAGGCAACCTGGAGCACCAGTGAGATCCAGGGTTCCCCAGAGTCAGAGGTGGTTGTTATGCTGCCCAGGCCTCGTGCTGGGAGAAGCAGGGAGCGGTTTCTGCAGGGCCTTCGGTTCTCCTTATCTTCCTTTCTCCCCACCAAGCCCTTAGGCTGTCAGAATGCTCCCCTGGTCTCTGCCTTGATATCCGTGTGGTCGATGAGGGGAGGAGGGTTTGGGGGATCCTGGCACTAGGATGCAGGGGAAGCTGTGAGCAGATCCCACTCCTCCACCAATCCCCGTTCGGCAGCCCCCCACTTTCCCGTTTGTGCTACATCGATAGGAGAAGATAGGGGTGCCTGCACTTGCACACAGGGCTTTAAGATCCAGCACCACCCCCTGGCTGCACTTAACCGCCTGCTGAGTCGGGTTTGCGACCTCTTGGATCTCCTGTATGGGCACCCTGGGCCTCGGTCTGCGTCTCTGGGAAGAGAAGGGGCAGGGGCTATCCCATCCGCTGCTAATCTGTTCCTTGCACCCACGCACAGTGGGAGATAGCGTTCTCAGGGGGCGGGGTCGAGATTCATTGTGAAGTCATGGGCTGGTGTCCCTGGGCTGAGCTGCATTCCAGGCCCTCACTCCGCTATTGCTCCTGTCCAGATCCCCGGCCCGCAGAGTTGGTTTGCTACGGTCCTGTTACTTTAATATTTGCAGGTTGTTGGCTTCCCCAGGTCGCTCTGGGCTCCTCCGCAGTGCTCCGAGTGAATTTGCAGGTCTTTTTAATGTAATTAGATCCTTCGCAGCCGGGAAAAGCTTTTGTGAGGGTCGGAGCTCTTCCAGCTGCATCCTCAGTGAGCAGCGGCCATCTTGGAATCCTACTTACTTGAGATTTAACACATGTGTTCCAGTTTGGCAGATAATACAATCTCATATCAAGCACAGCTACTCGTTCCCAATATGTATTTTATTCCATTTAAATAAACAAGGACCTATGCAGTCTTTGTGATTTTAGTAAAGGGGAACACCTCTGTTTGTAGAGATGGCTGTAATCGTAGTGGATTTTGGTCAAGAATATTGTCTGCATAAAATATAATTTAGGGGGAATGATCAGGCTGCCTTTGCAGCTGGAGGATGGTCAGAGACAAACAGTGAAAACAGTAACAGCGCCAGGTGCGTCCTTGTTTTAAACTAGTTGAGTTTGTATCTTCCACATCAATTCAACGGTGCACCCGAACTAGATTTGAAGGCAAGTATTATAAAACAACTCTATTATTTGTTCTAAGTTATCTCGTAGTGCAGACCGTCTATGTAGCTTTTGCTTAAGAAAATTATCAAAAAGGTCATAAGTGGGTAAAAAAATAAATAATCAATGAAGGCACCACAGAATTGTGTATTAGTTTTCTTGTATATTTATTAATAAGGAGCGTTACAAGCATACACACCACCATTAGCTTTTTACTTCTTCCTAATACCAGTTTGCTCCACTGGTATGTTTTTCGCTACGCTAGAATAGAAGTTCGAGAACAGGTGGCGGGCAAACACCTTTCCAACTGAGTCCAGAAAAGTGAATGTAAGGTACTGTGCGGGGGTGCAAAAAAGAATGATAATACCGCTGTTCAGATCCAAGAGGAAAGCCCCCTAGACATGCTCCCGGATCATGCACCCATTTCATTATCGAACCTCCTTTGCGTGCTAAAGGGCTAGAGAGTGCGAGAGTATCCTTCGGATTGGTTCTATCAATAGGCACAGCTACATGCCCATGAAACAAAATGAAAGGAGAGGCATTTCTAATTGTGTCACAGTCTCCTGCATACTTTGGGCGGTTCTATGTGATTTGAACGAATAATTAAATAAAATAATAAATTTTTTCCAAACCCAAAACAACAATAAAAATACTGATTCATGTTTTTAGGGGGTTCCCAAGCCCCCCGTTTTCCATTGTTTAAAACCCCACCTAAACCCCCTCTCACCAGATTTAACCCCTTACCCCGCCCGCACATGTATTGAAAAAATACATATATCATTTTTAAAAAATCTGTATTTTGTATTTTTTTTTATTCGTTAAACATTCATTCTTTATTTTCTATTCGTTTAAATCACTGCATGCCACTTTGGGCAGGCATTTTGCTAACTGGTGGAGCAACGCAAGATGATGAAAATATAAAGCAACATTTCAGAGGTGTTTCAGGTATTGACTGAGTTTGGGGGGGAGGAAGGGACTCCTTGGGACTTAGGGTAGGTGGCCTACCAGGGTGTAGCCAGAGCTGGTCCTACCCCAGAGTGGTATATATAAACAGAGGGGACGTCCTACCCTCACATTTGAGTATATGCAATTATTTTATGCAAAAACATGAATACCTTTGTAAAGTATCAGTGGGACAAGACCATCTTTGTCTCACTGAGAAACAAGCCATGAATACACACTCTAAACAATTTTGTTGCAGCAGCTTTCATTACTGAGCTGTTGTTTCATATTGTGTTTTTAGTTAGTAAAACAAATCACATGGAGTGTAAACAGTTGCGACAGTACAGCGGATTGAGCAAATACAATTAAGAGACGGGCTGAGGAAGTTGGGGTGGAGGGAGGGGAAAGTGCCCAATCCGTGACCCACCAGAGTGCGATTTGCTTGTAACTGTTTGTATCACTGCCCTTCATGCAACGCCTTTCAGCCATTTCTCTGGCCAGAGTTCTATTTTGTTTCTTGCATGACCACAACATACAGAACTTAACACGGAACCAGAAACCCAGTGCAGTTGGAAAGCAATGCGCACTGCCCACACTGCCAAAAGCAGGCCACCATGACAGCACTGACACCCAACGAGTGAAAATAGGGTGGAGCCAACTGGGAAAGGCTAGATTTAGAATGGCCAGAGTGGACAGGTGATAGAGAAGACCAGAAGGAAGGGCGAGGAGGTGAACGTCAAGAAAGCCAGGTGCACATAAAATCCTTGCACACAGACTCATGAACGAAAGGTGTTTGGGTGAGGTCAGGCGGAGTGATTGTGGACACAAAGACCAGGCGGAAAGTGGAGCGGAGTGCTAAGAAGTTTGTGCAGTTGTTGGCGCAGGTAAGGTATTGAATGCGAGAGTGGTGCCAAGTGTGATAGGCTGAAGGAGTTGTTATGATAGTGTATGGTAGAGTGAGGGATGGTAGAGAAGGTTATGTAAGAAACGAGTGACAATATCGGGTTATGATAGTGGAAGGTGAGGGGGAGAGAGGCAGAGGAATAGTGAATGAAGAAGAGAAGGGAGAAACGGGTGAGGAAGTAGGTCAAGTGGGAGGAGGTTGGAAAGTAGATGGTACTTATGGCTAGGAGTGGGAATTAAGATATGTGAAATAGGGCAATTCAATGTTGTTAATTTAGCGCAATTCTGCATTGTGACTCTTGAGTTAAAAGGTGGAGCGGACATGTGGCCCGGGAACCCCCACCAGTTTAGCAATCCTTGACTCCGGACTCACCTCATCCCCCAATCATATGACAGGAGCTTGTAACCAAAAGAAAACATATAACCCTCTCCCTTTAAAGGAGCTCCATAGTTAGCATGTGTCTTTCAAACACGTCACTTTCCCTTGGTCTGGTGTTCCCCAAATCAAGCATGTTGTACCAGAAGTACAGAACAGGAGAGAAATACCCACTACAATTCAACATAGAAGATTCCACTGAGAGGCGTGTGTCACAGAGGAACCCAAGAATAGTGAGCGAGAACCAGAACCAGTATTTGCAGGTCTTTATAACCAAGGATCCTCTAATATACTTAGTGCTGCTCACGAGTTGTGATGGAAGGGAGTATCCCGGTGCACAAGGAAACACTGCAGCAGCCTCTTACCACACACTCAAGAAATGAAAATCCAAGATGGCAGCCAACCCATATAAATGCTTGCTTTGCTGTATGCCTCCTGAGGTGGGGACGCTGCAAGCAGATTAACCTTAACCAATCCAGTGTTCAGACACACAATTATAAAAATAAAGTTGTGGCCAATTCTGGCCCTTGTTAGGCACATGCATAGTCACAGGGGTAAGGTTACTTAGAGAAAATGGTGCAGTTGGTCTGGAATGTGTTCGCGGCAGGAGTAGGAGGCCAAAGAAGAGGAGGTGGAGTTGTAGAAAAGTAAAGGAGGCTGGAGGAAGGGCACTAGAAAGAAGAAGGAAATCCAAGTGATGTGGGAATTCAGGAGAACGTAACAACCGAGGAGGATCAGGCAGCTAGGGAGGAAATGGTGAAGGCCAAGAAGAACAAAGACCAGGAGGTGGAGTGGGAGAGATCCATAGAGGATTAAAGATAAGATGGAGGGAAGCCTGATGAGAGGCGAGGTGGAGAAGCATAATGAGAAAGGTGGACAGAAACCAATGGAGGAGGATATACCTTGATACAATATGAGATTTTATTTGTATCGCACCCATACACAATTGTTTCAGAGCGCGACGAGGCAAAGGAGGGGAAACGGGGGAGAACAAAACAGCGAGCTTACTAGGCCCAGTGACATTGACAACATACAAGTGCAGGGGAGATGGAATGGGGAAAGTGGGGGAGTGGAAAGTGCTGAACACGTGATAGAACAACAGGCAGTGTGGCCAGGTAAGTGCAAGAATGAGGTGTAGACAACGGGTGTCTGACAAGTGCTGCAAGGGGACTGTAGGGTTGCACCCAAGTGCAAGGGTTGCCAGGAAGCAGTGCAGGTGTGTGGCTGGGAGTGCAGGGATCTGGCCCGATATCTGAGGATAACCAGGTGACTGGTGCCAAAGCAGACAAATTAGCAGGGGAGATGAACTCTGAAGGCAGAAGCAAAGAGGAAGGTCTCGAGGTGCTGTCGGAACCGAAGATGGTTCTCCTCAAGTTTCAGAGAGGCAGGGAGGCTGTTCCAGAGGGAGGCCCCAGCCGAGGAAAGGGATCTACCCCCAACTCATTGCTTGGAGAAGCGACTGACCCTGTGGGAGTTGGAGGTGAAGGAGCGAAGAGTTTGAGTAGGAATGTATTTATGGAGGAAGAGTTGAAGGTATTGTGGACCAAAGCCCCAGAAAACCTTGCGGACAATGCAAAGGGTCTTGAATTTAATCCTTGCAGCCACAGGGAGCACATGAAAAGATTTCAGGGCTGGTGAGATACAGTCCCAGGACTTAAGGCCAAGGACAAGTCTCTCAGTCCTGTTCTGGATGAGCTGCAGAGGACAGAGAGTGGTAGCAGGCAGATTTAGAAAGAGGCTGTTACAATAGTCAAGCCTAGAGAGAACCAGAGTTCTGGAGACATTGAGCTTCTGGGGGAAGGAGAGGAAAGGAAGAATACATCAGAGGAGGTGCAGTTGATAGTTAAGACTTTTTTGAGACGTCAGAGATATGAGGAGAAAAGGAAAACGTGGAGTCGAACATGACTCCGAGGTTCTTAGCTTCGCAGTGGGAGCAGGGAGAGGGCCAAGGAAGGCCGGCCAGAGAGTGACAGGGAAGGAAGGTGCAGGTGTGCCGATGAGGAGGATCTCGGTCTTACTGGCATTAAGGCAGAGGTCGTTGGTGGCACACCACTCCTGGATTGCAGACAGACAGACAGAGATGAGGGAGGGAGAAGAGGTGGTAGAGGGGGGCCTGAAAACAAGTTGGGTGTCATCCGCATAGCACTGAAAGTTCGAACAGAGAGCAGCAATGCAGTGGGCGAGCGGTGCCAGGTATTGGCAGAAAAGCCAGGGAGAGCGGTTAGATCCCCGGTGAACACCACAGGTCAAAATTGAGATAGAGGAAAGGAAGGACCCAAGTTGGACCTGGGAGGGTCGGTTGGAGAGCAAGGAGGTCAGCCAGGCCAGGGCCTGATCAGTGATACCCAGATTATCACAGAGGCGGTTAAGCAGGGTGACATGTTTGACCTTATAAAAGGCAGAGGGATCCAGTAAGATGAGGAGACAGGGGGTGTTGGAATCGAGGTTGGAGAGCAGGTCTTCACAGATGTTCAGGAGAGGAGCTTCTGTTCTTCTGTCAGCTCTGAAGCCAGACTGATAGTCATGGAGACAACCAACAGAGTCGGTGTGAAGGTTAAGCTGGGAGATGGCCAGCTTTTCCAGGTGTTTGCCCAGGAAAGGAGTGATAGAGATCGGGCGATAGTTAGCCGGGCACAAGGGGTCAGCTGTGGGTTTCTTGAGAAGAGGCAGGCAAGGTAGGCCATAGAAAGAGTAAGAGGAAGACCAGGGACATTATATGCCCTGAAAAGAGAGATAAGAAGGCACATAGGCTTTAAGGGGCATCAGGAGTGTCTGGAGAAAAACATAGTGGTAGGAAGTGGAGGAGGAAAGAGTAGGGGAGGTTTCCTTAGGTCCAAGCCAGTCCTGAGTCATTAAAGAGGTAGAAGAGAATATGGTATTGGGAAATAGAGTCAGATGCTCCAGACCAGAAGGATTGCAATACCAAATGCTGCTTGCCTACCAATGCACGTGGCCTGAACATGGTTAGGAACTCTGGGGATTATATCTCAGAGGCACAGAACACTCCCTTCTGCACCTTTGTAGACATAAGATGCAGGTGCACCCAGGCAAGATAACCAGCTAAGGTCTTACAGAATATGAGGACGAAAAGCAGAAGACGGGCATCGACAAAATCAGATTTCAGGAAAGAAGTGGGCCACTTAAACAAGCCATCATGTGACTGACAACTGTCATGCAGAAAGCGACTCCTGAAGGAGACGTTCTATTTTTGCAGATTTGTTTACGCACATCAAGGAACCCAGTTTTGTTTTAGTCATATTAAGGGGAAAAGACGTTGTCCGGCTCAAGGAAAAACCCCACAGATTGTGTGCATTAACCAAAGAATTACAAAGACCTGGTCATTAATTATGGCTTCAAGCTGAGAAGGGAGAGAACACCCACCAAAGGCGTACCTGAAAAGACTGAAGCAAGGCTCTTGACATTGTGAAGAGGGGCTTCAGGTAGGGAAGGCCATCTTATGCCAGGGACCCAGAGGACAGGGGTTCCATGGTTAATATCTCTGCAGAAATATCGCCACACAAAAATGGCGCTATATTTTGCAGCAATATTAACCCATGGGACCTGCGGGGGACACCCCTGCAACCCTCATATTATTTTAAAGGGAGCGGGGTACACCCTGCAACTCCTGCCCCCATTTACCCCTTAAATTATCCCCATGAATAATATCACCTATACCGTTTCCCTGCGACCATATATATGGCAATCTTATTTATGGGGATAATATTACCCAGTACTGAGGACAGGGTGAGGCTATTAGCCCAGGCTTCTAGAGATTTGTTAACTAATAACCTGTATTTAAGATGGACTAATTGTGGGCTTCGTGACAGCACTCAATTTGACTAATTTAATGAAACTGTGATATTGATAATTTACCAAACAAATCTAAAAAGTGTGTATGTTTTGATGTTTTCAAATCCCATCAAATTGCTACTAAATTGTATGGAACGTGAAGGTTAATGGTCAACATACCCTACTGAGGTTTTCCACTTATTTTGTAGATAATAAAAACATGCAATTTTTTTTCGGGTTTACTTTTTTGTAAACTAATTTACAACTACAATTTTTCGATTTATTTTGCCGTTAAAAAATCCTGCATTTTTTGCAGGAGGGTTTTCTTGCAACTTCACCAAAGGCACAATTGGAACATAATGTCATTATTTCACAATTGGACAAATTGAAAAATATGAATTTAGTCTAATCACACCAGCTGAATTTACACAACCTGTACATCCAATCAACCACATCCCCCCCTACTGCTCCAGTAGACTGTATATTTATCTGGTCAAATGACAGACAGCCAAATTGCCAGAGATTAAACCAAGATTTTGCGTCGGTTCTACGTTTATTGTTAATTTATTCATGGACACTCTTCCTCGATCGGGTTTTCACAGATTTTTTTAAAAAGAAAGACGCCCCAAACTCCCGCAGCTCACTTAACAAACCACCCCATCAACCACCATCCGACCTCTCCACCCACACACACATAACATCTATTTTAAAAAATTGGTGAAAACCACATAACATCTATTTTATAAAAATAAATGAAATTGGTGAAAACCATATTGAGGAAAAGTGCACTAAGTGCAGACGCATAAACAGACCACGAAAAATAAATGCAATACTGTAGATTAGTTGAGGCTGGGGTGTCGATGGCGGGAAAGGTGGCCCCACCTGCCAACTCTTGCAGAGCCGGGAGGATGAGGGAGAGTCCCCAATCCATTGATTACCAATGCAGTCTACCCTGTTAGTCTGATTCTACCCATAACGGCTATGGCCCACTAGATCATTTTCTTGGTTAAGCACATAAATGAGCAGGCTTTTGTAGTAGGGAATGGTCTAGTTACCACGGTACTAGCGGGATGGCCCACGACCACAGTACCCGGCTATAACTTGCAGCTCAGTATCGGTTAATGGTTCCATATCAGGGAAACACCTGCACTGGTGGAGCTCGTCGAGTGGCTAGACACCCTCTTTAGTGGCTCGCCCCGGAGAGGCAGAGAATGAGTGAGCAGAGCAGACATGAGAGGATACTAAATGTGGTAGGGTAAGGGTGCTAGCAGAAGAGGACAGTGGAGGCAGAGAAAGGGAATGGTGCAAAAAAGGGAAGACTGGAGGAGGGAGAGAGAGAGAGAGAGAGAGAGAGAGAAGCAAAAGTGAACAGTGAAGGCAGAGAAAGTAATAGAGTGCAGGAGGCCACAGACAGGCACATGGGATGTGAAAAGGAGAAGGGAGAAAGAAGGAAGAAATTAATGTAAGTAACGTGTGATATCTCTGAAAGAAATAAGAGAAAGGGGAAAGATATTGTGATGCACGGAAAGGACCTATGAAAGGAAAAAGGGTGAAGAAGCTCTGGAGTGGGAAGGAGGACGAAGCAAAGGGAGGCCAGATAAAAAAAAGACGAAAGAGACAATAAACAAAGTGAGGCAGCAGGGAGAGACATGGTGAAAGGTGATCAGACAGATCTCAGCATGTAGCAGGAAAAGGAGCAAAGCCAAAATCACCTTGACTAGAATAGGATCATGGAATAGGGGATGTAAAATGGGCCAATCATTGTGTAGCATCAATGAGGAAGAATAAACAGGCAGCCAAGGGATGTAAGTGATTTCAATCAGGCACACACCTAAGTCAACGCCTAGCGTGAAATGCACAATGGAAATCCTTATTTAATTGTGTCTAAAAGTTCTTTTATTCTGAACGATGTACCACTCATATCACCCACCTCTCCTGGAACCCCCCCTGTCACCCTGAACCAGGAATCAGGCTGGTTTCCAAAGTTAAAATATTTATTTATGTATTCACAATTCAATCACACTACGTTTTAATGGGTACACAATGATCACCAATGGGGTGATGTAACACTAAATAATCTCTTTAATACACAAGGAGTAATAGTGAGCGAAACAATTCAGCACAGAAATAACACTTTTTTGTGTGTGTTCAGATCAAATTACAGCGTGGTTACTATTTCCCCCTGCGCACCCCTCAACCCCCCCCCCAACAGGCAATGTAAAGAGATGATAAGAGAGAGCAGGTATTCAGGAATGGCAGAATTCAAACAAAATATCAATCCCGATTTCCCCCTAGCAACACAAGAGAAAACCAGGATTGATTGGCAATGGTTTTAAAGTTATCTTGAGAATGGATTGGGTAAAAACACTAAATATGGTTTAAATTGTTGAAATTGTTTAATTCTTATGGGAGCCGCTTTGGATAGTTGCATACAAACACTAGCAATGATTTGATACTAAGGAACAATGTGAAATCTTAAAATTAAGGTCAGAAGCAATCAAAAGCTGTTTTACACGTGTCAGAATTTCCCTAAAACGAAATTTGCAGCAAACTTTTCAGTGCGCGTTAATCGCGATTACGGGAGAACTATATAGATTTGGAATGCGGTTTTAGATGCAAATTAAAGCTGTGGATGTTATCTACAAGCAGACTTTGAAATTTTGTTCCTAGCACAAAAAGTTATGGACGTTTTAGTGGAGGTCATTTTTTGAGATAGGCGCAAGAATGGAAAACAGGAATGCACTTTTAAAATGACAAAAAGGATTTCTTACACTATGTTAAAGACTACCAAAAAGTATAATGCCACATAGGAAGGTCATTCACGGGCGATCATAACAGTTCAGGGGTGATACTCTACTTTCTGTTTGGTTTGGGAATTACTTTCTTAATCAATCAATAGGAAGTTCGGGTTTAGGAACACATATGAGAGAAGAGTCCACGCAAAGATAGTTCTAACAATACTGGCTCAGAAAGAAAGAGGATGGGTTTAAGATAGGGATTAACTAAGCAAGGAAGATAGGATAGTGAGACAGTTCTATCTATAGTTACTCACTAGATGTGTTTCAAACGGAATTGTCAGGATTCTGGTCAGGGATTCTGGTCAGGACGGACTGCTGGGCACATCGGATTGGCAGCGTCAAGGCGCTCGGGACACCGCACGGCACAACTGGACTGGATCTTATCTGCAATGGCTCTGGTCACAGCACGGCACAACTGGATTGGATCTTTTGGTTCTGATGATAATTCTTTTAGCAGGCAAGCAGTACAACACAGTCCTGCTGTATATATTTTGATGCACCCCTTAGGTTTCTGGGGTTGGTTCTGGTTCTGGAAATTTTTAAGGCCTAGCTGAAAATGGTTCAGCTATATAATGGACCTTTCTACTTTGCCAAGTTTCTGGAGTCTGGAGCAAGTAAGATGGATAATTCTGCTGCAGGGTGCTCCGCTAGCATCAGGATAGTGGGTGAATCTGTGTGTCTCTTTGAGTGCTGAGCTGTCTCTATTTATGCTTATGATAAAGGGGTGTGTGTGCTGGTTTATCCGAAGCTCGCCCCTTGGACAGGGATTGGTCAAGGTCTCCTCTCTGCCTTGATAGGAGGAGAGAAACAGGGTGTCACCTTGCTTGTGTGGGTTTATGAGGCCTAGAGTCCACCACTAGCCTCTTGAACACAAAATCTACTTTTGGTACAATACATATTTCCACATGTGCGCCCTCTATAACAACCACATATATAGATCACATATTTTGAGTAGCAGATACTCCTCAAAACACAGTCGCTGTAGGATCTTGTGTCTGCTTTCCACCAAATTTCGCCCTTTTTATCAGGGACACAATGTCCAGTTCATCAGCAAATGTGTACAAGTGTGCGCGTATAACATGGGCATACGTGTATAAAGTTTCAAACTTCTATCAGAAATACATTTTGTGTAATATCAAATTTTCCGCTGTTTCTTCCCAGAACATGTCACAGAGTTCTGGCAGGCTTTTCCCCCGTGCATCCAGAAATTACATGAACAGTGCTGCTATTTCTACATTTTTCCCAATTTTACATAGTAACATATGCATTTAAACAAAATGTTCTTTGTGAATGTTCAACCACAGATGGCTGTTTGTCTCCGCCTCCTTCTGTCTCCCTGCAGTTCAGAAGCATCTCCCTTTCTGTTTCTTCTGGGCAGAGGCCATTTTACGACCCTTCACACTTAGCCTTTCCTTTAGCTGGAGGAAGTCCATTGTCTTCGTCCCCACTGCAGTCCAAATTCTTCCCCCACCCTATAATCATCACATAGGTGTGATTTCCTGGTGGAGAGAAGCTGGAAGGAGAGCTGTTGTTCCAGTTTGGGTGGCTTTTAGCCAGGCTTAGATTTAATGTTAATTCTGTTGCATTTTTCCTTAGCTTAAAAACAAACCTGTGATTTCAAACTAGCAGCTTGAACACTTATTTCAGATTCTAAACCATGGGATTAACAATTACAACATAGGTTACTCTCAGGAACAGGCCACTTAGATTTCAAACATTTCACTTCAGTTTATACAGGTTTTAAAGTTTATCATGCAGACTTTTGACAGCTGTCATTCAGGCGGCCGAGGGTACTGCGTCCAGATTTTGACAGATTTCACAGGCAGGCAACTTTTGCTGTGGATGTTTCTTTGATACTTTCAGCTTTTCAGTACATTGTATGTTCATAATGATTTCTTGAACTAAGTGAATTGTAGCACCCAGCAAGAATTCTGGATGTTTGAGGGTGTTTTGTACCGACATTCTGCAGTTTCAGCAACAAAGAAAAAGGATTTAAAGGATGATTTTGGGGTTTCAGTTAACAAAGCACTGTTTTTCCTTCTGTACTCCATTTTCACATGTGGAGCCCAGTGACATATTTCAGGAGTGAGATCTCTGTTCCACCACTGACAACATGCGTGGTAGATTTGGCAGCCATCTTTTTGTGCTTTTCAGAGCGTGATTTTCAGATGTTTTGGCGCGCACAAGAGTTTTGCGTCCATTTTGATGTTTCTAGCACCATCAGAACACAGTGATGCCGCATGGCAGAGCAAAAGTGGGTCAATACATCCCACAGGGAGAACGCAATCAATACATTAAGTTGAAAAGGGGTATCCAAAAAGAGAGCACCCATTTCACCCCTTTTCTGGGAAAGGCTGTGACTAGGCACAATAAAAAAGCTCTCTGGGACGAGCGTGATTTGGAGAGGGGCACTCCATGTGTGGCAAGACCTAAAACAATTGGGTAACCCATGATTCAGGCAGGTGGGCAGGAACACCTAAAGAAGGCTCAGAATTCAGACTACAGTGACAGACACTGGACTATAGTGATGGCAATATGAAGGAGCGCTATTGACCGCCAGGTGGCGGATACCAAGGGTAGTGAGGGACGGACTGATGGACTCTGATACTTACGCAAGCTGGAATCTCCATTTTTAGTTTCATTTTTCTGATTCCTCCTACCTTTGTCCAGTACACTCAACCTTGGGTTCTTTGTGCTACAGAATACACTTGGTTGAATCCCATTTCTTAAATCCCGCTTTCTTTAATCTCTCTATCTTGACAGATGTTAGATGATCATGACCAAGATGCCACATTCACCTACAGAGAGTACACATTAGACAACCAAACCTCTCTGAGGAATAGAAACGTTTTTTAGCATTGTAGAGGAGGATAACCCATTGCAACCTCCAAAGACACCAAGCTCATCAGGTACCTCTGCCAGCTTCTTAATTTAGTTTGTTTAGTTTGTTTATTTGTAGAGCGCTGCCGAACCCTCGGGTAGCTGGGCGCTAATTCTTTAAGTACAGCAGTGGTTACAGAATGTTGCACATACAAGTAAGTGAGAATAGTACATTACAGTATGGTTCGAAGGACCTGGTTACAGTATGGTCCTGGGCGAAGCATAGTATATTATGACAGGGCGGTTCCAATTAGGTTTGCAGTATGCATAACATACATTCGATTGATCAGGCGGGTAAAAGAATAGTTTCAGAAACATAAGTGCGGTATTGAATCCGTTAAGGAAGTCTGAGCCTTAGTCTGGTTATTGTTGGGTGCTAAGCAGTTCCTTGACTTTGGCTCTAAATGAACAGAATGAGGGGTCGGTTCTTAAAGCCGTGGGCAATGCATTCCACGGTTTGGCTGCCTGTACAGGGAAGCTAATTCCCCCAGCTGTTTTCAGGTTAAACTTTGGTATATTGAGTTGGTGAAGGTAAGGTGATCTGGTAGGTTCTGCCTCGTGAATTTGGTTGAGAGGTAGCGTGGGGCAGTCTGGTATAGGCATTTGTGAGTAATGACCAATGTCCGCAATTTAATTCGATCACGGATGGGGAGCCAGTGGGATTCCTTTCTGAGTGTGGTGATATGTGCCTTGCGTGGGAGATTGAGAGCGCAGAGGAGGGCATTATTTTGGATTATTTGTAGTCTGTTCAGGTTATTAGTGGAACCCAAGAATAGGGTGTTGCAATAGTCCAACTTGGACAGTATGAGGGCTCTAGCCAATGTAAGGTGGCTATTGGTAGATAGGAATGGTTTGCAGGCATTTATGAGTTTGTTGGTATAGGCTGTAGCTGAGATGGTGGCGTTAATTTGCTTTTTAAGGGAAAGTGTAGAGTCAAGGTACACCCACAATGTTTTGACTTCTTTCGACACTTTTATGATGTTGCCATCAATGGAGATTGATTGGTATCTTGAATCCAGTTTGTTGAGGCGATTCTGTGATCCAACAATAAGCAGTTCCGTCTTATCGTCGTTTAAGCAGAGGCTGTGGGTGGCCATCCATGCTTGAATCACTAGATAGATCTTGTTCAGTTTAGCAGCATCCTCATCATAATTCCCCGTGAGGTCAATGAGGACCTGGGTGTCATTCGCATAATTAGTGTAGGTGACACCAAAGTTGTCAAGACAGTCAAAGAGGAGCTTGGTGAAGATGTTGTAAAGTGTGGGGGAGATACATGAGCCTTGGGGACTCCACATTGGATTGGGACAGGGTCTGCGGCAGCGCCACCAGATGGGGAGAAGACCCTGGTTGTTCTGTCCGATAAGAAGGACCGAATCCAATTGGAGGCATCCTGAGAGAATGCAGCAGCCGAGGAGAGGTGATCGGTGAGAATTTTGTGGTCGACTAAGTCGAAGGCTGCGGACAGATCCAACAAGAGCAGGATGGCCAACTTACCCTTGTCTTTAGCTTCATCCATTTGGATTTTTAGATCTAGGAGGGCTGTTTCCGTCCCATGCCTAGGTCTAAAGCCAGATTGTCGCAGTCCTAGAAGGTTGTTGTTCTCCAAATGTTGTTGTATTTGGAGGTAAGCTACTGTCTAGAATTTTTAGGAGGAATGGGACTGTAGTAATGGGTCTATAATTGGTCTGTGTGTTGGGGTCTAAGTTGGGCTTTTTAAGCAGGGTAAGACCCAAGCCTCTTTGAGGTTGTTTGGGACAGTTGCATTTTTGAACGAGGTGTTAATCAGAGATGTGATGAAGGGGGCCAGGTCTCTAGCCCCGTCCTTAATGACTGTGGCAGGACATAGGTCGCCTAGGCAATTAGAAGGTTTTAGACTTGCTATTATATTTATTACTTCCTCCTCTGTGATGGGAGAGAAGTGAAAGAGGGGGCAATCACGGGGTTGAAGAATGTGCTGGTTGCTGCAATAGTCTTTGGGCATAAGGCTGGCTTTTTTGGCTTCTATTTTAGCTTGTAGTAAGGTTATTTTATTTGAGAGAGCCTGTTGAATGTTGTTGCACCAAGTTTTGTCCTTGATGCAATCATCAGTTGGGGCCACAGGGGATTCCAGTCCTCGTAAGATGGAGAAGAGCTCTTTCGCGCCCGATTTGGCATTGTGTATTCTAGTATTAAAGATGACTTGTTTGGCATTCACAATAGCGTCTTTATAGGTGGATGCTGTCAGGGAGAATTTTTGTTTGGTAGTGAGAGACAGGGCTTTTCTCCAGTTGGATTCAGCTGTTCTCTTGAGATTGCGTAATGCCTTTAGTTCTGCCAAGAACCATTTGTTCACATGGGCTGTGGATTTAGTCTTTCTTAGCTTATAAGGAGCTATTTTGTTCAGGGCTTGTTCCAGGGTGTTGTTGTAAAGGTAGACTAATGATGTAGCATTAGAGTTGGTGGAGTTGCCCTTAATGGAGGGGATAGGTTTTATCAGTGGTCTCAGATTATCCATGGTGATATTACGTTTATTTCTGGGTAAGGTTTTAGGTGCCTCGGTAGTGTGTTCCTTCTTTTGTGTAGCTATGGGTATAGTGAAGGTAATAAGATGGTGATCTGACCAGGCACAAGGTGTAATGTCAGTCACTGAGATGTTGCAGTTGACTTCAGCGAGCCAGTCCAGTGTTCTGCCTTTAATATGTGTGGGTTTGTTAATGTGTTGTGTCAAGCCTAGTTGTGTGATAGTGTCATTGATAGTAGTGGCATTTGTGTTGTTAAGGTCCTGTAAGCCGAGGTTGAAATCGCCCAATATAGTGATTTTGGAACCTGGTTTAGTATTGGCTGTAAGTAGATGGGAGATGTCCTCCTTGAAGGAGGTGATAACCCCTGGAGGCCTATATATAAGGTGGAAGAGAATGGTTTTAGAGCTGGAAAGTGGCAGTTTGAACAATAGTAGTTCAGCAGATGGCATATCTATGTTGTTGACTGCTCTGATATTTAAGTTGGATTTGGCAATGACTGCTACTCCACCCCTATCCCGGTTGCCCTGTCCGTTCCGAAGATAGAGTAGTTATCGGGGACAGCAATGGAGAAAGCAGGTCCAGCAGCAGGGTGTAGCCATGTTTCGGTTACTGCTAGGAAGTCCAGATTGTTTGATGTGATCACATCTGCAATGTCAGGAGAGTGGGCGACTAAGGAGTGAGCGTTGATGAGGGCGCCTTTAAGTGTGCTAGCGGCCCTGACTGCTGGGATCTCAGGTGATCGATTGCCTGGTGAATCAGGGGAGAGGTTATTAGGTTTGTCCACTTGGGGAAGTTGTGTGCTTTGGGTTGAAAGTTTGCCATATTTTCGATGGGTAGTTTTAGTGGGTAGGTGCTTGGAGTGAGTGTGTGAACTAAGTCGGGCATTTCTCACGTGCAAGGGGAAAGATGTGTCAAAATACTGGGTGTTGGGTGTGTTGGTACAGTAACCTAGGTTAGCATTTCTAAGATAGGTGGGGCATGGTATGAGAGGTGTAAGGGGGGTGGCAAACTTGGCTGTCCAGTCTGCTGGTGATAGAGGTGGTTGAGGAAGGGGAGGCGTTCCTAAGGCCCTCGTGAGTGGTAGTTTGGCCCAGGTGTAAGGAGGGAGCATAGATGGTGCTATATTAAGGCAGAGAGGGCAGAGAGAGGCCATCGTGAGTGTTACGTATCTTAGTGAACCCATGCTGAGATGGGGTGTTATTTGGGCTGCACAATCCATAGCAATGGACCAGTATAGGTGAGACAATCAGTGGTAGAGGACTAGCTCTAGCAATGCACAATCTATAGCAAAGGGCTAGTATAGGAAGTACAGGTAATGCACAATATGTAGCAATGGGCTAGTTCACACAATCAGTGGTAGAGGACTAGATCTAGCAATGGACAGTCTATAGCAGAGGGCTAGTATAGGTAGTACAGGTAATGCACAATATGTAGCAATGGGCTAGTTCACACAATCAGTGGTAGAGGAATAGATCTAGCAATCCACAGTCTATAGCAGAGGGCTAGTATAGGTAGTACAGGTAATGCACAATATGTAGCAATGGGCTAGTTCACACAATCAGTGGTAGAGGAATAGATCTAGCAATCCACAGTCTATAGCAGAGGGCTAGTATATGTAGTACAGGTAATGCACACTATATATATAGCAATGGGCTAGTACAGGGGTCACACAATCAATGCTAGAGTAGGTATGGGATGTAGGAGATTTGAGGGGTTAGCATGTTTACCATTTAACTAGGAGCTATGTTAAACTATCCATGTAAAAAGTAGCCGTAATATTTTCAAGACGGCCTTACCTAGCATAGTGAGAAACAATGGATAAGCATACAATAATTGTCTGCTGATGAGTGCTGCCGTTGAGTTCAGGGTGTCCTTCCAATAAGTGGTGTAAGGCCTGAAGGCCTGTGGGCAAGGTCGCAGCAGTGCATCGTATATATATAGAAAATAGGCTGTTTCGATTTACGAATGTCTTGCAGCAAATGCCGGGTAGTGCAGCCAAGGGCTGTACTGATTGGGAACGTGAGCATATGCTATAGTGGTTTAAATTCTTCGGTTGTGGGTGGTGGTTAATGATTCTACATTCAATAAGTAAGCACAAGGGCAGTGTTGGACATGATGCAGCTTAGTAGGTCGGTGAATGGGGAGGCTGAGAAGATATTGACATGCAACATGTACAAAGGTAAAGATGCAAGTTCTCCAAGCGTGTTTGCATTACCTGTGAGTCTCGCCTCGCGGGCTGGCTTCAGACTCTGGAGTAGGTTGCAGATGGGCTTGTATGGGAGTCCCAGGGGTCACCAAAGGAGAGTCTTGGTACAGGGGAATCTTTGTGGCCTTGATGTGGCCATAGACAGGCCAGAGACAGGCAAGTACCTTATACTGTGCATCTTAGTAAGGTGGGCCGGCTCACGCCTCCCGGCAATGACGCCGAGTTAAAGTACGGAAGCGGGCCCAATCAGGGTCAAGTGTTGGACGGCTTGTTGCTAGGCAACGAGCACAATAACATTGGCCATTTTAGGAGGATCTCATGGCTGCTAATGGCGGTGGTACCTTTACCGAGCAGAAAAGTGCAGTGCTGCAATTTCTGTTATCAGGGTAGTTGGAGGATATGCATATACAATTAGTCCCCTCCAGCAGAGCAGGAACACATCATACATGGATTCAGAAGGTTTAGCATCTCCCAGACTGCACTTCAAATTGCGCTTTGAAGCCCTAAGATCTAACATGTGATATACAGCTGCCAGTTTTGAAGCGCCATGCTTGCAATCTTGTAGGAACATGTGGAATATGCTTGTATTCCGTCCTACAGTACCAGTGTTGGTAACCTAAGTAGACCGAGGGGAGGCACAAGTGCTGGCTAGTGAGGACCAGAAGTTTAGGCGCGCACCAACACCAATCCCTCCGGCTCAATAACACCGGCATCTACTGTCCCCAGACGTACTTGGAGGAATCCATTCTGATGGCGACTTCTTGATGACAAAGCTTCTGCACCATGGGTCTGTGCTGCTGTAAATCCGTTATTAAGCCCCTTATGGGTCGCCCCAACGGAACCTTTGGTATTACAGTTGGTGTGAAGCCTTGTTGATACCTTGAAGAAGGCCCTTTAATAAATCATGGGGCGCTGTCCGGCTTTACCCACAGGGGCCACTTAGCAAGTAGCTTGGGGCTAGTCGTAAAAGGCACCTTGGAACACGCTCTCATCTTAGAACATGTGGGGACTCGGGTGAAATCCCTGGTACCGCATGAGCTGGATCAATACGGACCGGTGAGTTGGAGCCAGAATGGCATGGCTTATTAGCAGAGATGGCTAGTCACTGGCACTCCTTGAAGTCAGTGACATTCCTCTTAAGAGGGGTCTCTGGAAGCGGTGCTAAGAAATAGATAGCCAGGCAAGGTAGGGGAGACAGCGGACTGCGCATACAATACTGAGGCGCCTGGCAAAAAAAAGCGGCACTAGGGGCAGTATAGAAGCCATGTGGTGTGACAAAAAGGAGGGTGTGCAGGGCCACAAACGTGCTGTATGGTTTATAGTGACAATGTTGACTGCAAAAATGTCGAAAAAAAATTATGTAGAAAAAAGAAATTTCCAATGTGTGTTTAAAAAAAAATAAAAAATGAATGGGGGGTAGGTCCTCTCCACAACCCCCTGTTTATTTTTTACTACCTAAACCCAAAAAAACATACAAATGAAAAAAAACACATTCTAATTTTTCTTTCGACATTATTTTTTTCGACATTTTTGCATTCAACTTTTTTTTTCTCGATATTATAACCTGATAGCTTGCTGTACATCCCTTTATTTGATGACTTTTGTGCTGTTCAAAACTGGCCCTGACTTCATCTGGTGTAATGGTTGTCCCAGGAATCTGGAAGAAAAGGGACTGCATACAGAATATGTTCATAATAATAGAATAGGTTTTTATACAGCGCTTCAGTCCAGATTTCTCCCGCTTCGATGTGCTGTGATGTTCGCTGTAATTATTACGCAATGAACAGAACTCAATGTATTCACTTCGTAAGGTTGAAGGGGGCAGAGCTAACCCTGTCGGTATTCAACTTGGGAAGTGCAGGGTTGCCTAACATCAAAAGGTACGCACTTAAAGTGTGAGCTAGCCCCATTAATACGCATGGCTTCATTTTCCTTCAAGAACTAGTCAAATACTCAATGTATATACACTGAATGAATGCAGTCATACAAGATCAAACATACATGAACCCCAAAGTGTCTTACATTTCTAGTGCTCTTCCTTCCACACATTTATACATTTATTTGTTTGTTACACTAAACTTCCTTCCAGTGATGTCAAAGGTGTCCAGTGATAAAATCGCTGGAAATAACATTGAGGCGACGAGATCTTTTTTTTTTTTAAAAAAGGTACTATCCAACACTTACAAATTCTAGGACTGGAGTTTGTTTATATAATTGCACCATTCCTAAAATATTTTGGGAAGGGCGTTTACTCCCTTTCAAAAAAATATCGAATCACCCTTGATGTCATCTCCAGCGATTATATCACATAGAACCATCCCAAACCAGCTGACAACCAGCAATCATATGTAAATAAATGCAATTAAAAATGGACAAGAGCTGGAGAAGTGAAGTCTGCATGGAGGCTAAACGCTGTGGCAGTATTTCCTTTGACCTTTGTGGGGGATTGACTGCATAATTAGGACGAGGTTTAATATGCAATCATGAATGTGATTTACTTGTTTGCTTTATAGATTATTTATGTTCATGGCTATCTCAATATATTTTTTGTATTCATCTATTTTGCTATGAGCCATTATTTTAATTAGATGTGTTCTATATTAGTTAATGGTCTACTGCTGATGCTCATTCATGGCATGAGCTATATTCTTTATTGGTGAGTTAAAAGAACGACAGGAGCACATACATGGGGAGCAGGGCACCGGTTGGTGAGTGTAGTGCAATGCCAATAGCACAGAAAAGTCTGAGTCTGTTGCAAATGATTACATCCTGACCAACCGGCAGCGTCCCTAGAGGTACTGCCACTGTACACAGCGATCAGAGTATGCTTCAGAGTATGGACTATGGCGTGTCGTTTCAGGATGATCAATCTATGCAACCAAAACGCTGTAGCGGCTTTGGAGGTAAAGTTAGAAGACAGGCTCACCAATTTTCAGCCGGACGTCTGAGATATTGACATTTCTGATAGCGGGTTTTACCAACCAAGTCAATTACGAATAGTTACGAAAGAGTAGTTAGATGACATAGAACCTGGAGGCCCGTCCACTTCAGCACTTTAGCCAGGCAGGCAGGCTTATTAATAATAGTTTTTAAATTCTATAAAGCAGATTTCTTCCCATCAGGACCACAATCAATTCTGGTCACAAAATCGTATTATAAGTCGCAAAGTTTCAAATTAATATTTGAATTGAAAAGCGTATAAAAGAAAGTTATCCAATATTAGATTACTAATGTGACTGTGTGGAATGCTGATAAAAAATTAAGAGCTTGATCTTTGAACAATTTACTTTTAAAATACAATTTCAAATGTATTGGTGTTTTGTTGAGGATGAAGGAACACATGGGAAACCAAAAACATAGATCTAACATCTTACTACAGAAATGCTTTCAATTAAAAAGCATTATTACAATGAAGTGTTGCAAAAGGGGGCTATTTGCAAGGGGAATCGCAAGCTCTTTAGGTGAAAAGTGAACCACCAATTTAGGAAGCCATTTTCTTGCCAGATCGTACAAATCTAGCAAGTCTGCACACCCAAAGACCTGCCTTATGGGGGTGTTGGTTTTGGGGGTTTAGCGAACTAACCATCCTGTACCACCAGGCCAAGAATAGATGTATGCTACAAAGAATGTACAGCAACACGGGAACCCGCCTTTCCCAACTGAAAGGTAGCCCAATATACAGGGGTACCCCTTAAGTATATGGGTACCCCTAATCACGCTTACACCGGATTAAAGTTCACCCCATATGGAATTAAGGCCAAGAGTCTTATCTTGCAAGGATAACAAGTTTAATCTTAACAGAAAATGAGGATGGGGGGCAAAGAACACTGCTACATGCATTCTGTCCCTGACCGTTCCCAGTTCCCAGCTCCTGCAGACTGGTGCCAGGCAGGGAGCTTAAATACTCTTTACTTGGTCACTGGATAGTAGCATGGCTCATCCAAAACTGTCCTTCCCTTACAAGGGATGCTACAGTCGTCCTTCTTTCATGGCTGGGTTTCCGTTTAGGACATACTGCTAGCCTGTGCAAGAATACATTCTAGCTTAATATTTCATAAATTTGCTACATTATAAACATTTATATATAAACACACCTTCCCGCTATACTCTCCACACTTCACTCATTATACTCATACTTTTATCCGGTCTTACAATCTCTTTTAAAACTGGTTTCATAATTCTGTATGTTGTGCATCGAGTCTTAGCCTGCATGGACTTTTGATAGACAGCCAACAGCTGCCGAGTTACCATGTGCTCTCTGCCAGCTGTAGCCTCGGTGAAGCAACACTGAATGCTCTGCAATCCATTTTTAGTGCAGGCCAAATTCTTTCTGGAAAAGGAAGGGACGGGGGAGTATTTTTGACTCCTACCGTGCTTTGAGATTTTAAAACTAAATTAAATAACATTTACAAATGTATTCAGCTAATAGTTATTTACACCTTATATTTAAATACTACCTTTGTTTAATTACCACCCCCCGGTCTCTTTGTAGTGCCTATAAACAGTCAAAAGAAGCCTTGCCTAATTCTAAAGTGCTTGGGAAGGAAGGAAGGCACTAGCTCCTTCCCAACACAACTGCGGAGCACCTAGTTCATGGACAAATAAACACAATCTGACTATAAAACAAGAACACCATTTCCAAAAATGCAGTTCCAATCAAACTTTGAGCGCTACTTTTCTTTGGACCCCACAAGATTCCACTTCAAGCAAACAGAAGCATAGTATGAAATTAAGATAAATCATTTTTTATTGAATTCTTATTTATTTATATGCCTTTCAAACAGTACTTTGTAAGACGTTTTTAAATTATACAGCAGCATCATTTTTGGTTGCTAAAATCAACAATATGCAAAGTGCTTTTTAAAATCAAAGCAAAATGAAGGCCCCTTTATTAATATTAAACTTTGGAGCACTGATGCTCCAATACCAACCCAGCCTTTATCTGGGATTCCGGACCAGAACCTCAGCAATTTAACCCCTGCTGCCCTTTATCAAAGCTAAACCGCCAATAAACTTTAAATAGTGGCTTATATAATATAGATAGATTTTGGTAGAGAATTTTGGACAAAAAAATAATATTTACTTGCGGTGGCATAGTAGGAAAATCTACCATTCCAACCGTTCAAGGAGTCGTCCTCCGAGATCCACTAGAGTAAGTGAAGAAAAGTCAATGTTGCATACGACATTGATTGAATATATATTGATGCAATAGCAGCACTGTTCATCAGTACTAAAAATGTGCATTGGAAGCAAACATTGGCCAATATCACCTCTCCTATAATGCAATCCCAATACAAAACCCTTGTGGCAGTCTCAAGTGGCCTGAAGTTAACAGAAGAAAGCAGCTTGGATAACACAGGCAGCCTAATAGAATATTACGTAATGTATTACCCTGTTCTAAGAAAGTCACCTTTGACGAATATTCACTGTTTTGTTTTGAGTGACTTTTCCAAGATCACTTTTAACCCTCCAATTCAATGACCACAGACGCCTATGGAGCACAAATAAGGCACTTGAACACCGTTGACCTCAAGTGGACACCCACCGATGGCCAGGCCAGGACAGAAGATTCGGGTGGGATTGAAAACAGGAGACAATAGAGTGCATAGTGGTGTTTTATGGTCTTGGAAAAGTTGACATCACTGGCAACTGCATACATGGCATCATAGATATGATTAGTCATGCACTGTTTGTAGTTTGCGAGTCTTCTTTGGTTCCTAATTCCTTTCTGTTAAGCTCTGCTGTTCTGTCTGGAATCCCACAGCAGAATAAATTAACAGAAGGGATATTTTGGTGCCAAACATTGACCTAAAAACTATGATGCCAACGAGAAAATACCCAAAATGAAAGCATGCGAGTTATCAGAAAGTAAAGCACAATGACAAATGCCAACTAGATATTTCCAAACGATGAGCAGCAGAAGATGAGTGTGCCCTCTTCTAAAAGTGAAAGATAACGAACCAAAGTAAAAGTGTGGCTAGGGGAGTGCTATTCTATGAAAACCCATGTAGGAGCCACAGGCAACACACACCAAGTCACAACCCCTTTTATTGGCATGTCCCTACTAGTGTGAGGGGACAGATCCAAACTTTGGCAAACCCTACTGATCACCAATGATTACCAATATTTAATTCTTGGTTGCAATTACAAGGTCAATAACTCTTTTCAGTTAGGAGGGGTATCATCTTGTCCTGCTTAGGCAGTAGATAGATGGGGATACAATCGCGTGCACCATTCATCACAGCTAACCTAAGGATAATGCTGCAGGGCAGGCAGGTGCCTCAGATCTCCAAATCGTGGCGCTCAGATAATGTCTTCTACGTCCACTCGTGTCAATTTTTGCTGACATGCAAATGTTCTTCCTTTTGCAACCCACCACCTAGTTATTTAAAATAAAATAAAAGTGCCTCGCCTTGGCCAGCTTCCCAAGAGAAAAATGAAATCAACCAATTGCAGGGGAGCTTTACTTCGAAGGATATGGAACAGATGCAATCTCAGTGTGGGAGGTATTGAAAGGTCGCCACCAGCTGAAGAGCACACACATATCCCTGCATCCTTCCAGTCCTGCTATAGCCAGGAGGGGACAAGCCACACTAAGTCACAAACAAGCCAGTGGAAACTGCCAAAAAGTTGATCTTGTGCACGTAAAAATAACTTTGCTTACTTTAAGTATTTATGCATAGGATTCATGGCATTTTTATTCACAGGAATTGTGGTTATCACTGTTTCATGGAAATGGGCCGTTTTAGGGGATGTTTGCGCCACGGCTGTTGTACGCTGTCTATCCAAGAATAAATTCCATCACACATGGCAATAGTAAAATAAATCCTAAACACTTTCAAACAGAGGGATTTTTGCTCCTATCCCCACTACCCCTACCCGCAACTTTACTACTGACCTTTTACTTGGTACCGATAAGTCTGCCACGTCCGCATGCCCCTCTTTAATCCGTTTTAAGCTTATGATACATGTTATTTTGATCGTTTATTGGAAAGCCTTTTATACCATCAACATATTATTTTGTGTGCACAGTTTGAAGGACTATATGAAATATCACCCCTCGGAAAATTGAGATTTTCTTTTGTACCAGACCAGATCAGATCATGTACGGTCCCCTGAGAAACGTACCTCCCCTCCCCCTCACCCACCCTCTACAGATTACTTAACATAGGATGCTGGTTTGCATAATAAGTGCATGAGGCTTATGCAAAATATACATTTCACCTCTCATTAAGTGGCAAATGATGATCCGATGCCAGCGTTTTCAATATCCCCCACCACTAAACGGAGCAGATGATGTTAGAATAAAAACACCATTTGATTTGCAGTTTGATTTGTGAAGACATTCTGCGATGCCTAGCGACTGGTGTTTTTCATTGGTGGGAGCCAATAATGCGCAATTACGAGTAGGACCTTACTTGCAGAGTGACACTGGGGAAATGTAGGGTGTTTGCTCCGGTAGTTAACCAGCACAATAAAGAACAGTGGAGGGTGTGGTTACATCTCCACTGGCCCCAAAGTGGCAGAGTGCCGAAGTCCAAAGCTTCAAATGTCCTGTTACTTCCCCCTCATTCCTTTGCTAGGAGGACCATCGAGGGATATAGGAGACAACTGGGTAAGAGAACTCTGCCCCCTGAAAAGAAGATTATAGTACAGGTATACAGGTATACTATACAGGTATAGTACTGATCAGACCCATACTTTTCGAAGCGCATTTCATCTCCGAGTGGTGATAATTCATCACTATCCAGTGGCCCCCATTGCAATCAGCATCTCCACCCCCATTTAAAGAGCCCTTTTAGACTAAGGGTCCTCATTCTATTTGTGTACCTTGAGCTCCTAAAGATAGCCACTTAATACCAGTTAATGCCTGGTTCACCTAAGATTACTGCTTGTGCACCTGAGCAGCTCTTGTGTGTTCTCTTTCAATTTTGAAACACACTATCATCTGTTTGTGGCTGACTTGTCTTCACTTCTTCTGGAGGTTAACCGACCTGCGCGATATAGTCTTGGAAGAACTTGCATATTTCTGTTTGTCCTTCCTGCAAATGACAAAGAACACACATGAAGTCTAATGTGACTGGAGCACAAACCACTTCAGAAGCTTGTCAGTAGATCTAGTACAGAGGCCAGGAAGAACACAACTGATGATGCAATCTTCTCTCAGGCTCAACCCCATGAAAAACACTGTGGAGGTGCAGCCCTACTGGAAGCCGGGCTTGGCATTAGTGTTAAAGAGTGAAGAGGACGGCCAGTTTCTACATCTATCCACGCCATTTTGTAGGCTGGTTGGATGCGTGCTAACATGCATGGCAGGTTTGTTCGTGCACACTGGAAATGCGGAAGCATCAAATCCACGCAAACATTTGCTTCTAGCGTCAATGGGCAGCAATAAATATCAAGTTGGGAACAAATATAGAGAATAGGATTGTATCAAATATGTTATATGTGATATTACCAAATTTCAGAGTGGTACATTTCATTGTGACCAAAATTCTGAAAAACACTGATTTCTTTTTTAATTTGCCCCTCCCCAGCCCCAAAATTCCCTGTTTTTCTATCCTTATAAACCCACCCCATCCCCATCCAGGCCCCTTTTAACCCTTTACCGCATTTTGTCATTTTTTGGTATTTTGGTCATGATGAAACGTACCACTTTGAAATTTGCTTGGGCATTGGGTATATTCCAGCAGAAGAGCCAAGCCTGAGTTCTATGTTCTATGTAGTTTAAGCATGCTGCAGGTGTGGTGCATGCATGACTGACCCCGGCACCAACCAAGGCCACCGCACACAGAGTCTGGAGCTAAGCATCTCTGAGGAGAGGTCTGCTCCTGTCCTCAAGTGTAGGAGAAACAGCATCTCTCGGGAGCAGCCGCGTGTCAATATACGGTTTATCATGGGGGGTGTGGAGGGTAGATACAAGGTAAACTGCACATCTCCACAAGGCATGGCTCAGAAATCTGGACACCTAAAACCTACATTGAGTGGCCAGTTGTGAAAATATCGTGAAAGGGCAGGAATTTAAAAACAGTTGATCTGCGATTGAAATAAGACTGATGTATCACGCGTACTGCTATTCGCTTACCTGCACATTTTGATCTTATTCCTACATCCTTGGCCTCCTTCCCAGTGGCTTGATTGGTTAGCTCTGGTCATCATACTTCCGCACGAAATGCATGGTTTTACATTGCTGTATGGCTGGAGAAGAAAGCAATAATGTTTGGGTTATCAATGGGACGGACACATGGAAGCCATCTTGGAGCAGGATCAATAGAAGGGGGAGGGAGGGGCGTCTTTGCAAAACCATATTAGACATAATCGATGGGGATAGTTGTACATTTGCCAAAAGTCGAAGAAGCATGTGTTTTCTATCAGCTTAATGAACAGAACAATGTTTTTGTGTTTCTGTTCAAGGCAGCCCAAACGTAGCATAGTATTTGCTATGAGGGTTGTGATGCAGGGCGTTCCCTCACAATACCGCGCTGCATGCAGAAGCCCCTAGACTCAAATGACACAGAGGTTATTGGTGGACTGGTGACTTCCTATTGCAAATGTTGCTCATCTGGTGCTAGTCATTACTGCTAAACCTTGGTGTTTTGAGAAGGAGCTTTGGCACAGTGGCACTAAGAGTATATATATATATATATATATGCGTTGGAAGACGTTGGTGAGGTGTGTCCTGAGGTGAGGGATGAACAGGTCTATAGAAGAGTGAGTGAGCATTCGGGCCACACTCGGGCATGGTATAACTCCACTAGAATGGACTGTGGAGGGTCTGCTAGCGAGCAGCGTACGCATGAGGATTCCTGCACTAGTAATGTGCGTTTTGCTTTTGAGGGTTCCCAGCTCTCAGGGCTATGCGCATGGCCAAACTGCAATGTTTAGCCGGAACCTACGGCACTGATTCACCGTGAATGGGCTGAAATGGTAGGTGTTCCACTCTACAGGCTTTGTGTGAACTGTGTTTCTGACACTGGCAGTAGATCTGCATGTAGTGGGAAATGGACACACAGTAACCACCAGGATAGAAATCAATTAATTTCGGTTTTATTGATCAGCAGCTACAGCTATGACAGTCCAACAATTAAATCCAATACAAAACAGGTTTACAGCAGTAAAATATGCATTTAAAAAGTAAAACCGGGTATTAAGATATTGCAAACGTGCCTGCTAGCCTTAATTAAGATACACGAGGGCCTGCCACCTTTACCTGTAAAAACACCCTTACACCAGGGAACTAGGAGTGCGCGTTATATGCCAGTGGTTATTTATTTTCACTAATATACATTCCAAGACGGATATTAAGAGACTACTTTATATCTTTATATTTAAAAACCCTGGCAAGACAGGAATATGAAGTGTGAACACAAGACCTTTTGTAACAAACTTTAAAACTTATAAAGTGAAACGTATGTTTTATCGGCTCCTAAAGCCTCCAGAATTCTCCAATTTCGCAAATCTCTAAAAACATGGCTTTTTCAACAACACCTGAGAAAGGACTAGTTCCAATGGACACAAAAACCAACGCACAGACCCCTACTCACACTATTAAGTGGTATCAGCCCAAATGCTGGCTACCCACAATCTGTATAGCACCCCACTGCTCTCTAGCTAGGTCCGCGCCCAAAACAATAAAATAAAAAAAATAAAAAATACGTGAAAAAGTATGACAGAAACAGGATGTTTTCGGAAACCCTGGGAAGCTGAAGAAACTACTGATGATATATGTTTATCACTACAAGTAAAATTAAGTTAGGTAACAGAATAGAGTGGACCCGGAAGGATTGCAAACCATTTAACCATAACTATATCTTACAAAAGGCCATATGGGTCATTAGGCCGGGAGGATAGCTCAGGGACAAGACGTGTGTCTTGGAAGCAAGACAACGCATAGCAACACAGATTCGAATCCCGGTCTCAGCTTAGAAACCTCTCCACTCACGCTTAGAAACCTCTCTGGTATTAAGCACAACCTTATAAAAGAACAATTATAATTATATGTTCACAGCTCTTTGTGTTACTTTTTACAAATAAGCCTTCAAGCCTCTACCTTTATACGCACATTCCTAAAAATGTCCGTCCCAATGACTTCTTATTAGCATATTCTGGAAACTCGACCAACATTTCTGTCTGAGCTGTGTGTAACCTTTGGCTTGCAGTCTATGGCTGATGGGAGGCGTAGTCCAAAACAGGTTACGTTTTGCTACTGGGATTTATACCACGCACTGTTTTCATTTGCATGGTATCCAGGAGCTCTGGTGGATCGGAAAAAGAGGGCCGCTAGTGGAGGGCAAAAGGTTGCAGACCCCTGGTACAGCTCAACATTCCAAGAAACGGGGAGTTCATAAAGAAACCAGGAACAAAAAAGTAGTTTACAGTACTGGCTCCAGCAGTACTGTACGCTTCTTTACAAGATTTACAAGAAACATGGAGCTGGACGGCTGACTATCGAAGCATTTGTAGGCGAGCAAGGCAAGGATGAATTTGATTTGGCATTAACACATACATCCACATTTTGCAAGCCTTAAGCGCCAGGGAATCAGGCACAAGCGGAACAACGCCAAGGAATCAGGCATAGGCGTAGACTTCACTAATCTACCAGATGTGATAAGCCAGTGCCTTTGTCCATCAATACTGCAGATGTGTCAAGTCACGCTAGTGAGAGGGAATACAAATCTTTGTATTTCTCAACCAGGAATGTTCTTTCGTTAATTAGAATCTGGCGAGGGGGGTGTGGCAGCCTCCGAGCCAATGAGGTGGCACAGAGCCCCACTCTGAGCCTCTTCGGAGTGGGAGGCTGCCATCTTCCCTCGCCGGCATGAAGGTAATTGTGCTCTCCCCCTGCATCCCCTGCCCTTACCCTGACCCCCCTTTTCCACATTAACAAACCCCCACCCCACTTACTTTGTGCTTCCTCTTCCCCGATTTGGCAATGGCCATCATGGAAAGGGCGAAGGGACTCCCTGTTCTCCCCGATCCATGGCATCCATCTTTTTCAGTATTTTTTATCTCGAGCTGAGAAACGGCAAAAATGTTTCTCAACTCAAGATAAAAACACTATTAGTACCCCGATACAACATGCCAGGGTACTAATAGCAATATAACCCTCGTTGGGCGGGGCTTTACATGTGAGGTTATGCCCCAGGGCTCACGTTAACTGATGCCCAGGGACATTAATTCACTGGTAATGCCCCCTCCTCGGCTTCTATTGCTTAATGAATGATCTACAAACAATTCATTTTGTACCTGTGTGCTATATAAATCATCTCTTCATCAAACACCAAAAGTGAGAGCTAGAAAGCATTGAATACTCCAAAGGCACACTTAGCAGCTACCACCTATTCCTTCTTAATCTCATCTGATATTGTAAAAGGGCACAAGTTATAGGCCATCAGTCTTGTCCTGCCACCAATGGGAGCAGTCCAGCCTGAATTGCTTGGCCGTGCCCCCAATACATAGGAATACCAGCAACCTCAGATGTTGGCCTTAATAGGTCAGAGTAAGATACAGCTTGACTTCCTAGGAATAGGAGCAAGGGACTTGCATCTTGGCCTGTTTGCAGCGAGTCTCTCAAAAAGTTATGAATGCAATTCTTGAATGGAGGCAGACCAGGAAACTTGTCAGTGGTTATCTCTTGTTTTGGCGTTCATAGGGAGTCATACATTTTGCTACTAAATCATTGGTAGGGTGAACAAACGACAAAAACAACACACTTTTGAGTTAATGTCAGGGATTTCCCAGCAGAGACAATGGAAGCTAAATCAATATTTGGAAATGTAATGTTCACACCCAAACTCCCTCTTCTTAGCACAGATTATATGTGCAGGACAAATATAATGGACAACCAAGTTACATCAGATGAAAAGGCTGAGAGAGCAGCCATGATGGAAAGAAACAATACCTGCTCCTTGGCACAATAGCCGCAGATCATTCTGTTGGCCAGCTCCATCTCATGGTTCTGAGCTTTGTCGTGGCAGAGATCGCAAGGGTAGGCTTTCCCGCAGCACGGAAACCTGCAGCAAATTCACAAAGATGCAGCAGAAGAGAGCTGAGAAATCCTTACAGGTGCAATATTTCCATTCGGGCGCCCGGCTGCATGTTCATGTCCATATTTGTTAGCTCAGCAATCAGAAACAGCAACGCTTATTTTGGCATAGCAATAAACAACACGTTTGCGCAATCTCCCTCTCAGCTACAATATGAACCACAAACCCATTGTGCCCATAATTAGGTGCGGAATATGTTGTTCATGTTATTGAAAAAAGGGTGCACATGTTTCCACCATCCCCACCAACCGATGGGGTTTATCCCCTTTTTTGTAAATTGGGCGGCACCTTCTTTCCCCCAATATACCCCACTAACCTTTACTCTGCTTTCCTCCGATGGCTTTCTTTTCGTACGCAATGGCTAAACCAAACACTAAAGATACAGCTCTCATTCCCGCCTTCCCTTTTGATTTACCCACATCCACCTTTTCTTTCTCTAGCAATTCAACATAAAGACAATTGTGTCTTTTGTCATTGCAGTGTGTTATTGTTTTTTATTTCGTCATGAATTTAACATAATATGGCACAGTAGAACTGTATTTTATTCTGCCACCTCGGAGTCTTTCAGAGAACAAAACATGCATGTTCTGCTCCCACGACTGTCAGGTGCTAGAGCTCACATATGCAGCTTGCCCACCAGATGTGACGTGAATGGAACACAGCCCGGAATTGAATTTAATACCCCATCACCCAAAAGCAACGCCGAAGAAGCTCCATGAGGAAGGAAAAGTGTGTGCAGGCGTGGGATGTACTGACAAAGGAAGATGCCTCAAAGTCACGTTATATATATATCTTGCAGTTGGCTCACGCAGAACAAGCCCATCACAGCAGCAACAGATGTGGATTAGAGCGCTGGTCCCTCTCACTGCATCGGATGTACATTTCTGTCTCTGGAAATTAAAACGGTTCATTCGCAGCAACTTGGTCTCAATGCAAGTGATTTATAGAGGTCAACTTGACAAAAACAAACAGATGAGAAGCATTGCCAAGGGTGCCAAGTATGCCCCAACCTATGCATGGGGCAATGTGAACTGGAATATGCATGCCAGGCGATACTTGCACAATACAACCATGCTGTACCTTGGGGGATGCCACACTGATGACTTTATTATTATCCGGAAAGAAAGTATTCATACAACAAACCAACATGCTCATTGGATACATTATTATACCTTCAGGATAAAATTACCAATGACAAAATGACGAAAATATCACTTTTTAGTACTCAGAACATCAAAACTAGCACCTTCCAGCCAAAACGGTCGAAAACGTCAGTGATCAATGCAATCCTGAATGCTAAAGTGCCAATCTAAGAACATTCTTCATGGTATTTCATATGGAGAGTTGATCAGAATTGCAATGCACCACAACATTACAAACCCTAACGGATATGGTGCTATAATATTGGCAACTGGAACTAAATACTGGATAAGGCCACATGAAACCAAGGACCAAGTTTCATGAACCAAATATTTTAAAAATTAAAAATAAAGACAAAAACAAAGAATGTTTTAACCGAGTAAACAGTGCCATACAATACACTGAAGCATGGATGCAAACATTGAAGGCATACTTAAAAGATAAACTAGTTATTATGGGCCAGTGTGCACCTGCTCTAAAATCGTGAAAAGCATGAAGTCAATCAATTCCTAAAACGTTAAATACAATAGTCAAGTGAGCAGCACAATCAAACAACCACTGGCAATGCCAACAGTTTGAGCTTTTCTGTAGGCATGGGCAAGGCAGCTAGCTATTGAAGGTACAAGGGGCAAAATGGTGAGAGTACCTGGGCATCTAATAGCAGTGCGTGGCAGATGTCTAATACTTCTACACAAGCCAAAACGGTTGGCTTTGCCAATGCTTCTTTTTAACAAGACTTCTGCGAAGGGCATGCATAAGGCTTATAAATCGAGTGGCTGAACGCAGACCTGGTTAAGACATTTTTATTACACCAGTAGTGGGTTTACAACTCCAATAAAGTAATTAAATCTCAGAAAACTGCTTTGAAAAAACACTAGAAGGCACTTTGAGTGCAATGTTTGATGGTAAGGCTTGAAAAAAGCAAGCTTAAAGAGTTCCCATGAGGAGGGGTTTTTGGCGGCGAGGGGCAGGAACTGGGTGGGAACGATCATAGGGATTAGCATGGTCATGGCAGTCAATGGGTGGTGTGACACATCAAGGGAATTCGAGCCTCCCCCTTTGAGGGTAGGGAGGTGAGCTTGCTTCCCACCCTGCCGTTTCTCGTCTCCCCCTCCCAAGCTTGGCCGCAACTATAACACTTCATGCACTTAGGAAAAATGTCGTCGGGCCTGGTATTCTAGTTTTCTTTCTCTGTTCAGATCATTCGGAATCTTCAAGGCCTAAGAATTATTATTGTATTCCCTTGTTCCCTATAAATAAACAATAAATAAATAAAAGACCTTCCCTATGGGTCTGGGCAAGTGGGACCTCAATGGGAGAGACTCCCCCTTATGGGACAAGGCCCCCCGTTCCTGTGAGGAACTCTCCAACTCATTCCCCATGGTGGTGTACATGTGATTATCCTATGTGAAGGACAGTATACAATTCAGAGAGACTTGGCTGAAGATAAAACAAAAAATACCCTGTTACAAACAAGAAAGAAGATCCATCTCTTTAAAAGGAGACCTTCATTTAACGGAGACGAGGAGGCTAGAGACTGAGAACAGGCCGAGACGAGGTGCAGTAGAAAGACGCACACGTCAGCAGGAGAAGCCCCCTGATGGCATCACACTTGAGAGAGGCAAAGCTAAGGAGAGCCGCAGAGCTCACAACTTTCAGATTTGCTCTGAGAGCGAGAGAAAAATGCTGGAAGCCCAGCGCTGGTAGGGAAAGGGAAGCAGAGGAGAAGCAAACCTAAATCCCATTGGTGGCGTGACCACAATGACTTTGTGGTGGGTAGGGCACCCGTCCAACAATGCCAAAACTCTTACGCTGAAAAATCAGCAAACTGCCCACTTACCCGCAGTGGTACAAGTCTGCACAGAGGGAGCAGACTGCGAACGGCACGCCGGAGAGAGCGAGAACGTAAAGAACTAGAACAGCCGAAGAGAACCAGAGCGAGTCGAGGTTCCAGATATATTCCCCTAAAGATTCAAGGCAAAGGGAGAGTGGGAGACCCGGGAGGCCGCCGGGGACTCATTATGTAGACTCATTATGTAACAAGAGAAACTCATCCCAGTGAAATTGACGAGACGCTAAAGTTGATTAAACAGAATATTAATGTGAGAAAGAATCACAATACGAGTGAGAAAAGAGCATTAAGAGTGGGCACAAATACCCTGGAAAGGGGGGATGAAATCAGAGAGAGAGAGAATAATCTAATGAGAGAAAGAGACCTCTATGAAGTAATGACAAGTGAAGCCTATAAGGGAAGAGATATACAAGACAACCCTACTCAGGAGAGGGGGATAATTAACTACTAAGAAGGCATATCCAGTCTACGAAAGTATGTATTACAGAAGTGCCAAAGGCACAGTGTGGATCAAAGGATAAAACAGTTAAAAGGAATTGCTAAGAAAATCCCTGAAGAGGACGGAAAGCCCAAAGAATGTGTGAAAGAGTTACACGAACGTGTACAGGTGACAAGAGACTATTTGAAGTTATCTTACTAATACGTCTGGAGCAAAGGAGAAACATTGCAAGGAAAGACAAATCAGGAGAAAAGGGACATTCTCCTGACTTTATTTTGTTAGCATAATGGTAGGCTCAGTTAGAATTCGTTTTTTTGGACAGCAGACTTTCTCATTTTGACCACTTGCTGACGACTGACTAGCACCTTAGTTATTTATATAGACAGGGAACACTTGTATAGCAATAGGGAAAGTTAGGCCTTTCTTCTTATACTTTATTAGTATCCAGCGAGGGACAATGAGCTTGTAACAAGCAAGCTCATAGGCCCTCACTGGTTCGTTACTAGCCTGACAAAGCCTTTGTTGGGCAGGTTGCAGCCGCATCCTGGATTCCATGGAAAGGGAGAAGGGACTACATGTAGTCTCTTCTCCCCGTTCCCTGGTGGCCACCTTTTTGTTAACTTTTTTCGATGGCCGCCATGGAAGGGTGACGGGACTACATGGCAGCCATAGATAGGCAAAACAAAACCACTTAAGACCAAATGTAAAACATACATGTCACTGACAAATAGAAGAAACAATATAAATTCAATATTGATTTTCTTAGCACATTCTAGCAAACAAATCAAAACGTGTTTTGGCTGTAGGTGGGAATCTCAAGTCTATGAGAGTATGAAAGTTTTATTCATTTGAATACATGCCTGCACAAAAGAGAAACAGCACCTACATGTTTAATGAGAAATAGAACACAAATGTAATGCTTTGGTTTGTGATCTCTGCATGACTTCACACTATTCATTTTCTTGTTAAACTAGATAAGTAAAATATTTTGCCCACGTTGATCAATCATAAGTAATTAATGCCTGACGAAATACTGTTTTGTTATGATGTGTACTTGAAGTGACATACTTCAACTACACACAAAGCACCCAAATCCCCTGTAAACCCAAAAACAACTATATCAGATGCATTAAATCTTAGCAAACACCTTGATCATGTTTTTTTCGGGTTGACAGCTGTGAAGATCGACTTCTAGAATCTGGCCTGGTGGACAGACTTTAAGAGGCCACCCTACTTATAGTGAGCAGGGGAACTCAGAGATTA
This sequence comes from Ambystoma mexicanum, assembly GCF_040938575.1. Taxonomy (NCBI): domain Eukaryota; kingdom Metazoa; phylum Chordata; class Amphibia; order Caudata; family Ambystomatidae; genus Ambystoma; species Ambystoma mexicanum. Next base: position 1,273,321,155 of record NC_090934.1, read on the forward strand.
GCCAAAACCCAATCAAGGTAGCAATGGAGAGCAGTCAAGGCTAAGTCCCAAGAGAGCGCAAGTGGGGTTATGGGCCCTCAATGAGTCCGCACAATATAGCACGCAATAATTCAATTTAGACAGTTACAAAAATACAGCTATTTATTTTAGGCCTTTCCTATCTCTTATACAGAAAGTGTGTAAAGGGGAATGTGTATGCAAAGGAAAGTCAGCGTTATAACAAAGGATCAAGATGACAGAGTCAGCTCTCCTCTCCATGTTGGACAGCACAGAGGAAGGCGGCTCCCGTAGACAGGATGACACACTATGGCTCAGGTTATCAAAAACAGGCAGTTCAAAACGTGGGTCGAGGCCTGCTTGGCTTTCAACTTTAAAGTCACTTATTTTCAGTTCACCAAAAGTTCTTTCACAGTTCAACAAAAATTCACATAGGTCTTCCTCTTTCAGGGTCGGACCTCTCAATGCATCAACAGTTCACGTAGGTCTCCCTTAGTCGGGCTATGCCCTCTTAACAAAAGTACCTGATTCGATGTAAATCTACCTCAGCCGGGCTCAGACCTGGCAATCGCAGCAATTGCAGGGGATCCCTTCCCCAAGCTTTATTCACAGTTGTTAGGGGTTCCCTTCCCCTAACTTACTTCATGTTCCAGGTTTCCCTCAGTCGGGCTCAGAACTTTCACTGATGTCCAAGACTTTGGAATGTGCAAGGTTTTTCCATAGACCTGTGCAGAACCACTTCGACTTTCACTTCAGCTCTCTCTTTTGGCATTTGCCTCAGTGACTTTTGTTCTTGGTAGTTCCATAACACAATCAGAACAAGAAAAGTTTCTCTTAAGGCAATCACCTTTTAACTTCCCCCTTTCGTCTGGGTTAATCTTCACCATCACGCATTTCAGAGTTCGTTCACTTTGTCGCTTTATAACAGAACATAAATTATTTTGGTGAGACTTTTGAGAGGGCTGTTTCCTTTCGCAGGACCACTCTGCTACTTTGTATCCCTGACTTTTCAGTTACCGCTGACTTTAAAGTTTACTACAGGTTTGCTTTCTTTTGCATCTTATAAGCACATGCGCAACCTTCAATTCGGAGAGGACATGCAGTACTTACCGTAATAGCTTTTCTGATGATTGTATCTGCTTGGATTCACATGCTGTACATATGGTCCGACATCCAATGGTAACCGGAGAGTATTGCATTTTGTCTTTCGAGGATCGAAAGGGGATGTCGGCATAGGCGTGTCTGTAACACTATACCTATCATGACGTGTAGTGTACCCAAAATCCCTCACGCGCCGAGGTCCCTGCGATTGTATTTTTTCTGCCATGAGGGAGCCCAAGGCTAACGTGAGTGAGTACATAAAAGAGAGAAAGTAGTAAGATGTCTACATTCCTTCCACCCGAGCGGGGAGGAAGGGTGGGCGCATGTGAATCTAAGCAGATACAATCATCAGAAATGCTATTACGGTAAGTAATGCATATCTTCTGATGCTTGTTAATCTGCTTAGAATCACATGCTGAGCATAGAATAGCGAGCAGTACCCAGAGTTGGAGGTGGGTTGTGAGAAGGAACAGTGGTGAAAAGATGTCTTAGTACTGCTTGTCCCACCGGAGAATCAGACCTAGAATGAGTGTCTAGGTAATAGTGTTTTGTAAAGGTGTGTACAGAACTCCAGTTTGCCGCTTTGCAAATGCACTCTAGTGGAACAGTTGCAATGAATGCTATGGAAGCCCCAGTGCCTCAAGTAAAATGTGCTCTAGGCTTGAAGGGCAGTTCTCTCTTAGCAAGAGAGAAACAAAGTGTGATGCTTTTGACTATCCACCTTGAGATAGCTGACTTAGAGACAGGAACACCTTCTCTGCCAGCTGCCACTGAAACGAAAAATTGGTTCGTTTTCCTCAGTGGTTTTGTTCTTTCCAGGTAAAACATGATTGCCCTGCGCACATCTAGTGTGTAGGCTTCTTTCGGCCATGTTAGTGGGGTTCTGGAAGTAAGTGGGCAGTTCTATTGACAGGTTCACGTGGAACTTGGAAATAAATGTAGGCACAAATCGAGGGTGAGTGCACAGAGCCACCTTATCTCTGTGAACAGTAACGAAAGGGTCCAGTACTGAAAGAGCCTGTAGTTCACCAACGCTTCTAATAGAAGTGATAGCTACTAGGAAGTCTGTCTTATAGGTAAGGTATTTTAGACTTGCCTTGTACATAGGCTCAAAGGGGGACCCCCTGAGTCTAGTCATAACCACATTTAAGTCTTATCCAGGAGCTGGGTTTGAAATGAGGGGGATGAATCCTTTTAACCCCTTCCATGACAGATAACTGGTATTTTCCACCACAACACCTTTTGCTGTGACGTAGTGTAGGCTGTGAGAGCAGCTAGGTGAACCTTTAGGGAATTTAAAACCAGGCCTGAATCCAATAAGTGGGTCAGGTAAAATACAATGTGAGTAGGAGAGCAGTCAATGGGATTGACGCCCTTGGCATTACACCAGATAAAGTGTTTCCATTGACTGGAATAGCAGTATCGGGTGTTGGGTTTCTCGCTTCCCTGAGTATGTCCATACATCTCTGAGGGAGTTGAAGGGGTCTGAACACTATGACCTCAGGAGCCAGGACGCTAAATTCAGAGTTTGCAGGCATGGGTGCAGTGTCTCTCCCCTGTCTTGAGACAACATGTTGTACAGGCAGGGCAGTTTCATCGGAGGAGAGAGGGACATCTCCATCAGATGAGAGAACCAGGGTTGACGGGCCCACATGGGGGCCACCAATATCATGGTCACTGGATCTTGGTGCATCTTGTGCACGATCCTGTTGAGTAAGGGAGTCGGGGGGAAAGCGTAAACAAATTTCCCTGACCATGTTATCCAGAGCCCGTTCCCCTTGGAGCGGTTTTGTGGGTACCTGGAGGCGTAATCTTGGCATTGAGAGTTCTCCAGAGTTGCCAACAAGTCGATCTGTGGGAAACCCCATTCCGCGAAAACATTGGAGATGTCTTCGTGCAGTTGCCATTCGTACTCTGTGGGCAGTGGGAAATCTCTGTTGAGCAAGTCTGCCAGAAATTGAGTTCCCCTAGAACGTGTTGGGACAACAGGAACATCCTGTGTTTGAGAGCCCATATCCACATGTTTTGGGACAGCTTGGATAGCCCTGGAGAGTGTGTGCCCCCTTGTTTGTTCAGGTAGTACATGGTTGTGGTGCTGTCTGTGAAGATCAGGACTGTTTTCCCCTGTAACTGTGTCTGAAAGGCTTTCAGTTCTTTGAATACCACTAATAGCTCCAACAGATTTATGTGGTTGGATGCTACTTGTGCGGACCACACCCCGTGCGCCGTCTGCTGAAGCAGATAAGCTCCCCATCCCGTGAGTGATGCGTCTGTCGTTAGAGTGGCTTCTACTGCGGGGGTGGTGAAGTCTTCCCATTCGAGAGGTTTTCCCTCGACCACCACTGCAGGGAGAGAACAAAGGCTGGCGAGACAACTACCAGATCTTCCCATTGTCCGCTGGCCTGACACCACTGGCTGTTGAGCCAATCTCGCATGGAACACATGCGCAGACATGCGCGAGGAACTAAGTAAATGCAGGACGCCATCATCCCTAACAGCTGCTTGGCTTTGCGTACCGTCACTTCTCTCAGTATGTACCCAGTCGGGATGTGAAACAGCATGTTTTGAACCCTCTCATTGGAGGGGAAGACGAGGCCGTCTTTCGTCCGAATTAGACCCCCTAGAAACTGTTTGACTTGACAGCGTTCTAGGCTGGATTTCTTCTCATTGATGGAGAATCCCAGACTGAATAAGAGGTCTATTGACTGAGTGTTTAATAGGCATGTTTCGTAGGACTCCCCTGCTATGAGCCAGTCGTCGAGGTAAGGGTAAACGGGGACGAAAAGTCTGCGCAGGTGTGCTGCCGCTATTGCCAGTACCTTTGTAAACACCCTCGGTGCAGAGGCAATGCCAAAGGGGAGCACTTTGAACTGATAGTGCTTGTCCTCTATTATGAACCTTAGGTATTTTATGTGCGCTGGCAACATTGAAATAGGAAAGTCTGCATCTTTCATGTCCAGTGTTGCCATGTAATCCCCCTATTTCAACAGCAGGATTACTTGCTGTAAAGTGACCATACAAAACTTTTGAGGTTTGACGAGGTTTGTTCGTGGGGGCAAGTCTAGCAAAGGGCGCATGGTGAGATCCTTTTTGGGTACAAGGAAGTACACTGAATAAATACCCTCGTTTACCTGTAGAATAGGGACGGCTTCTATGGCGTCCTTTCCTAGAAGGGTCTGGACCTCTTGCCGTAGGATTTGCAGGTGGTCCGGCATCAGCGTCTTGATCTTGGCGGTCTGTACTGGGTGGTCAGGCAAATTCTATACAATAACCGTGGGCGACCATCTTTAGTACCCACTGGTCTGTTATCCCCTCCCCTGCGATAAGCAAAGATGTTACACGCCCACCGACGGGGGTTGCATGGGATGGGACCTGGAACTGCAGGTCATTTCAGAGCAGAGGCCGGGGCACCTCTGGGGTTGGAACATCGTCCTCTACCCGTCGCACGCCGCTGTCCTCTGGGTGGATAAGAGGTGGGGATGTTAGACCCTTGTCCCGAAATTCCAGTTGTATCCTGCATTATACTGGGTCTGGGAAAAACGAGATTGCCTGTGAAACGACCGGCAGGAGCCGCTTCCTCTCTGAGGAGAGGGTTTCTGGGTGATCTGTTGAAGGGACCTGATTGTCTCATGCTCTTTCATGGCTGTTTCCAGAGCATCGTCCACTGCCTTACCAAACAGGTTGGTTTCCTCAACAGGGTTGTTAATGAGTGATGCTTGGATCTCTGGCTTGAAACCGGAGTTCCTTAGCCATGCATGTCTCTTGAGCAAGGTACCTTGTGCCAGGGTTCTCTCCGCCATTTCGGCAGCGTCCAGAGTGTTTTTGAGCACATTCTGGTTCACCTGCTTGCCTTCGGAAACGATGACGAGCAACTTGGTCCTTGCAGGTTCTGGCACTTCCTGGAGGCCTTTTTGTAGAAGGTTCCACTGGATGTCCGCATAGCTGGCCAATAGCGTGGTGTTATTGGCTATACGGGTGGTAAACGCAGCAGCCGTTGTTATTCTCTTCCCTAGTGCATAAGGTCTCTTGGATTCCTTATCGGGTGGTGCCTCTCCTGTCGACAGGTGAACACCATCCCATTTTCTAGTGGTGGTAACCACTAAGGAATCCGGAATGGCATGACCCTTGATATAGGCAGGGTCAGTCGGAGAAGGCCGAAACAGTTTCTCCACTCTAGGGTTTACCGCCCTGGTCTGGGCTGGTGTCAACAAAGAAGGTGCCAACCTTCTCTTGATAGAATTCAACAAGGGGATGGCCTAGCTGGCCGGAGGTTTCTCTTTGAGTATATCCTCCACTAAATCAGAATCTGGTGAGGCCTCTTAAGTGGCGATCTGGAAATGGTCAGCCGCCTTCCTCAAGATGGCGTTGAACGCCATCCGATCGTCCACTGGGGAGGCTTGATGAGCCGGAGTGGAGGGGGGCGGGGAATCTAAGCACAGGACATCGGGGTCCTGGGTGGGAGTAGGGGACGTCCAGGACTGAGCATCAACCTGGCGGCTGTCCTCCTAATTGTCCATAAGACCTGTCTGATCATCCACATTGTAGTTTTCCAGAAAGTTGCCATCTTCATCCTGATGATAAGTGTCCATAACATCTTTATCTGTGAGGACACAAGTAAACTCTTCATGTGGATCCTCCTCCTCCAAGGTCCTTCGAAACTTAGATACAGGGGTAGAAGGAAAGTCTTCGAGGTCTATTGGGAGCAAGGGCCTCAGAATAGGAGACACATTTTTCTAATCTGTCCATACATCCCTCAAATTTCTCCCTAGTCCATGAGGATGAACCAGAGGGGTCCAGGCAAGGAAAGGGATCATCTTCCTCCCTGTGGCGTCGAGTTTTCTTTCCCTGATGTGCCTGACAAAGTCACAGGACTCTAAACGTAGTCCTGGTGGGGTTCTAGGCGATGTGGCGCATCTTTCGACACGTCTCTTGGCAGCTCCTTCAGTCTAACTGTCGAAGTAATCCTAGCAATGCTGTCGGCAATGGTAGGAGAATCCGGGCGGTCTACCGGCTAAACCGGGGGCTGAGCAGAGGATTTCACCGCCACCGGGACAACCGGAGGCTGAGCGGAAGATTGACGCCACTGGAAGAACCAGGGGTGAACAGGGGGCTGAGCGGTGGATTTCGTCACCACCCGGTCCTTAAGCGGCATCTGCGAGTCCTCCTAGAGCGCTTCGACATCTGCGTGTCTTTTGGTGTTAGCGCCCTTGACTCTGGATTGCCCAGTCGCAGGCTGCGGTTGCGGGGAAGGCTGCCGATCAGAGGATCCCGTTGAAGAATTTGATGGTTCTGTTGGCAGTTTGGTACGCTTCGCCAAAGAAGAACCTTGGGTTGTGTGTTTGGTGTTATGATCTTGTGCGCCCCTGTCGTCGGGTGTTTTCCCCGTAGTGTGACTCGCGTCAGGCATGGTGGGTTCGGGGACGGGCGTCGTGGACCGAGAGTGGTCCACAGTTAGGCCAATGGCTTCCGACACAGAGGCCTGGTCACCGATAGTTCCCCCATCACTTGCGGTGGTTGCAACAGAGGGGGGAAGAACATTTGGCTTGTGACATGCCGTAGGCCGCCGACCGCTTTAAGCACCACTCCTTAAGCGTTTTAGGGTGCAGGAGTCTACAGGCTGCGCAACTCGCTTCTTTGTGGACGAGGGGCAGACAATTGTTGCACTGAGCGTGCTCGTCCTTCCAAGGATATTTGGGCCTGCATGAGGGACAAAAACTAAATGGCGTCTTTTCCATAGCGAAAGACAATTAGAGCGATGACGAAACCCAGGGAGCAGAGAGGGTGAAAGAGGAAAGGCATACTTGTAAAGGATATGTCCACCCCGACCCCACTCTCTCTACTGTGTAGGCCGGCCGGAAGGCCCGGCCACGTGGATGGCAGCACCGCCGGGATCAACAGGCGGCGAAAGTCCACAGCAGTATTCGGCGTTGTTTCACAGGATTGAACAGTCGAAGTGACTTAATGGGAATAACGACAAAGTCGATAATAATGGCAATAACGCTATCTCTATGTAAGAGCTCTGAATTGGGGCGATCAATAATCTGGGCGGAAAAAACAATTTGAGGGACCTCGGCGCGTGAGGGATTTTGTGTACACTACACGTCACATTAGGGATAGTGTTACAGACACACCTATGCCGATGTCCCCTTTCGATCCTCGAAAGACAAAATGCAATACTCCGCGGTTACCACTAGATGTCGGACCATATGCACAGCATGTGATTCTAAGAAGATTAACCAGCATTAGAAACAGTGTTACGGCTTCATTATTTTCTTGACACAAACCAGCCTTTCATGTCATTTGCTAACTCACCGGTTGTTTGTATTCCTTTCTGTTCTCTGCAGCTTCGATTCACGAATCAAGGTTTATACCACATGCTTGGTCTCGCCTCCCCAACTCTGCCGTTCACCGGGAGGGTCGCTGGCATCCTTGAAACTGGCCTCTTCTTGTCTGGGATTTGTCTTTCTCTGTGTATTCTTCACGGTTTCCCAGAGGCAATAACCTCCTGCAGGGTTCGTCAGGGTTTCCCTACCCCTCGATCGGGCGTCCTGCTCCACTGGGTTTGCCTTCCCTGCAAAATATCTGCTCCTTCACGTGTCTCACCTTGCTCAGAGTGTGCCTCCATGTTCTGCCTTTTATCCATGGTGGCAACAGTAAAGACAGACACAAGCGATGACAGTTTAGGGATGTTTATTAAACTGTTAATGCAGGGTGGAAAAACGCCTAAACTAAACCTAAATCTAAGATGGGAGCAAGCGTTGACCATGAAATGAAAATAAGGCAGTTCTTGTGGCGTTGTGTCAAAATAAAGGACCTATACTAAGAAAAACCTATTGCCAATTCCTTACTCTAAATACAAAAGAGTGTGGGATAGGGTATGCAAATAAAGAAAAAGTGTTCACAAATAATAGGTCTGAATGTGATTGCCTTGAGGTCTCCCTTCACCATGTTTTTAGCACGGGGCAAGGTGGGACTTTAGAGCATAGCACAACTCGAGCCTTCCCAGCACGAGCCAACAGTTCTGTAGCAGCAACAAGGTTCTTCGTTGGTTCAAATAAAAGTCTCTTGCCTTCGAGGCCTGATGCTCTTAAACACAAAGTTCTTGTTCTATGAACACGTTGGCAGCTCTTCTACAGCCTTCTGGTATCTGTAGTTTTACTCAACAGGTGATTGACCACAGTCTCGAGTCAACTCCCGCGTGGAGCCGGTTCCCTCTGCAACCGGTTTTCCCTTTTACAATTCATAGTTCTTTGAACTTTCTTCAAATGGCCACTTTGTGACTTATATTCAACATAGAGTCAAGGACGGTACCACGGTAGCAGGAGTTTCCCTCGCTCCTGCTTATTAGCGTAGGCACGCTCTGTGTACCGTCGGCATCTGGTGCAACACACTTGGGCTATTGTCCTCGGTCTTACGATTCCTTCCGCAGAGGTTTCTCCGGTCTGCGTCAAAAAGGGCATGGTCGTGTCTCTCTTTGTTAGCCTCTCGATATTCACTGCCTTTCTCCTCCTCTTGAACTGCTTGGCCTGGATAGCTTGTGGGATGTATTTACCCATGCATCCGAGCCCTACCTCAAAACTGTGCAGTACTGACATGAAAACATCATGATGGCCAGAGCTTCCCAGAAAATGCACAGGGAAATGCATGAAGAATAGGCTGCCATTCATTTTTGCCGATGTTATGGGCACAGAAGGAAACTGCCTAAAACCACCATTGGACTACCCACACAGTAGTCTGAAACCATTGGGAATGGCAATGCTGATTGCCAAATGCAACCTAGAATTGTTGGGAATTCATTTTCTTAAATCCCAAAAATGGGTGCAGTACCAGTACTCACCACTATCCAAAAGCCGGCAGTTTAAAACCACCCTGTGTTTCTCTGAAGGCAGGCTCAAACTGTCTATTTTAAACATTGCAACACATCTAAAAACTCACTGGACACCAGCAGACATTTGGTAGAATGGAGTGTTGTGTGCCTACAAAATCTGGGAAATGAAGAGCCCAGAACAATGCTTATAACAAAACTGGCTGAGCTATGGAGTCAGCAGTTTAAGTTGCACTGGATTTAAAGACACTAAAATCGAAAATGTTTAGATTAAATGAGTGAGCTATGTTTGGTGTCACATGCCTTTGTAACTGTTTAAATGTCATAGTTTTAAACTTAGAATCAGCCTTCTAGCTGCATATGTAAAAATGTTTAGTTTTATTTGAATGCAGAAACTGGGGAACAAAAAGTGACATTTTATCTGAAACCCGGCTTAAGGAACTGAATTCTGCCTGGCAACTACCCCCATCAGGAGGGAAATTTGAGTCACCACTGTGTTCCCAGGCCAACCTTCCTTTTGCTGCCCACACGAAGGATATGCCATCTATCTGATAATTGAATTATCTGTGCTCTGCAGGAGAGTGAACAAAGCCCTCTTCACTCAGGCAAAGGTTTTTATTACCGCAGTCGTAAAATGTAGCTTCCTCTTGGCAAGAGCTGGGAGGGGCACTGCCTGTGAGAGCAAGCTGGCTTGGCAGAAACTGGAAAGACTGGTTTCTATACCATGTGACCTGGGAAACCACACCCCTTTGGAGCCAGAACATAACTTTAAAAAGATGAATAACTCATAGAGCGGACATGTGAAAATTTTATAAATGATACCATAATTCTTGTGATTTTTCTGCCCACATTTTAAGAGGTTTTTCGACCCGGTGGCATGTTCAGGGGGGTTTTAGCGGAAAAATGGATATTACTCTAACTGTATGCATGTTAAAAATCTGAAACTTCTTCAGTTAATGTCCGTACTCCCTGCGCACATGTATGTAAAGTTGGGTCAATGTCAGAAATTGCAAAATCAGTTAAAAAGTGAAATATGTGCCATTTCTGAATGCAAGCTCCCAGGAAGAGCAGAGTTTGAACAGGGGATACCTCCTGTAATGCATGATGGGTGCATATGATTTTAAAACAATATGTACCTCTGCAAATATGTATTTGTTTCAAATCTAGATTTGTGTGTAAGTTGACAGGAGGAGTGGACTTTCTGCAGGCTGTAAAATGACATCCCTCTGACTCACAGTTCATTCTCCAATCAAATGAGAAATGGAAGTTTGACCAATTAGAAGCTGAGAGAGAGGTAGGGTCAGTGATGCCAGAACACTCCCACATTCTAAACACATAAAAGCAGACAGACAGGACAGATAGGGACTTTTCCAAATCCATCTGCAGCGGGACGCTCTGCCGGAAAAATCCATACTTACCTCCATCAACCTCCAGAAAGCCAAACTAGAGACTTCAATCTATCCAGAACTAAGAGACCAGACCAGAGAGAAAGCAGTGCTGTACCCAGAGAGACCCAGACCAGCAGAGAGAGCTGACCCAGATCACTGTGAAGTGCAGAGGCCAGACCAGACCAGAGTCCAGTCTAAAACCCTGACCAGATCCGTGGCGAGGCCCATTTCACTCAAGAATATAGTGTGAGTACCTAGAATACTGTGCAGAACCAATCTCTTAGTTAAAATAATATAATTCAATCCTATTTTAATCTAAGTAGAACTGTCTCCTAACTGTCACCTGTCACTTGTAAAGCTGTCACCTGTGATTTGCTAGTTGCAAGCTGCACTTGTCATTTTGAGCTTTTGAAATTTGCAAACCCAAAAACGACCTTTATTAAATCGCTCATATCTCCGCGACCGTTTGGGCTAGAGACTTGCAGTAACTTTCCTCTAGAATCGTAGCTTTGAATCGCACCAAGAACCGCATTCCTACCCCTTATAGTTTTACCGCAATCGCGGAACACGCATCCGCGAATTTTATCGCGATTTGCAATTTCTTCACATGTAAAAACTGCTGCTGTTTGCTTCCATTTGCCAGAAATTCATTTTAACCTGCTAACTATCCCTGCATCATTGCTAGTGTGAGCCTGGACTAATATTAACTAGATACCACTCACCCTGAACCTCTGAAAGGGAATTAACAGCATTTCCAGCATATTTCTCATCCATTGCTAACACATATAAAAGCATTTGGGCCTGTGTTTTCAAAACTCCTATCTGTTTTCTGTGGTGTAAGCTTGCTGGGGTGAACTGAATCACATTTGATCGCATTTCTGAGAACTGTGTGCTTTCCTCCCATTCCCTTGCATTGCATAAAGAGGGGGGGAGTGAATAGCCAGAGAAAAGTGATTACATTGTTTTGTTGAAATCATAGAGTATTTTCTATACTGCATTTCATTCATTCAACCTTGCATTTCCTTGAACCCTATAAAGCATTCTCTACCACATTATACTTCTGTACCTATTTACCAGTGTGCTACCTTATCCATTTCATCTCAACTCATTAGTGATTATGAAGAAGTGTGCTAGTGCCAGATTCTCCATTGTTAATCTTTAACATATCAGATTAAGGGTGATATTCAAGTATTAATTTATTATAAAGTGTGATATATCTATTTTAAATTATCAAATAAACCTTTTAAACTTGCAAAACAGAACTACTTCTTGGCTCAGTGGGGTCAGGGGGATTCCAAGAGAGGGGTGTTATATAGGGGTAGTCATCCAGAACGCATGAACTGGACCTAAAGATATATCAATAAGGGTTTTCATTCAGTATTATAGACTAGGCGTTGACTTAGCTGTAGTGTTGAATTGAATCCTCTTACAAATTGGGGGCTCGAGCCGAGACGTTGGGTTAGATTTACCACTTGTGCAGCTTAATACAGTGTGCTAACTGACGGGATACATACATCCGGTCGGATCACCACGCTGCATTACGCTGTGAAGCATTCCTCAAAAGGGACACTCCAAGAAAAGTTCTGTTCTGCAAAAATAAAATACAAACTTCTGTAAGTCAGGACAGAGACCAATCTCTAGAATGACGACCTTAGTAGACATGAAAATAGCCAGAGAGCACCTCTTGCATAAGCTATTTGTGAGAGGTGAATGGACCGAACAGGGCCAGGATGCGTGGTTGCAGGCCATCACACAACAGGTCACTGAAACAGGGTCAGATATATATATAGAGATCAGGGTCCCTTACATGTGGCCCTGAGTGAACTATATATGGCTCCTAAAGCCAAAGATGAACACAATAAGATTGCCAGGGTAGCGGCGTATTTATATTTACATATGGGAGCCTTGCAGGACAAATGTGCTGAAGGCCAAGATCTGGCGAGTAGGCAACTGCTGGCATTACAGAAGGTCCAATCTGACCTGGTCTCTTCTGAGCAGAGGCTGCAGAGGAGCCAGGAGTCAGAAAATGACAGCAGACTGTACATCACTAAAATGAAGGAGGATATGGATGTGCTGCAAAAGGAAAAGTCAGAACAGGATACCAGATTTCTGGCCCTGCAGAAGGAGCACCAAGACAGTTTGGACTCCTTACTGCAGAGCCAGAAAAAGCTGGAGCAACAATTAGACTTTAACAGGGCATGCACGGAGCAGGTAGCCACCCTGCAAAGTCATCTAGATAGAGTGAAGGTAGAGAGCAACAAGCTGATCTTGAAAGACCTGGATACCCAGGCAGAGTTTGATGAGGAGCGCCAAAAAGCTGGTGCCCTTCAACGGCAAAGGGACGACCTGGCGGCACAAATGCAGGCTCTTAGTCAGGAAAGAGACGCCTTAGGCCAGGAAGTCTGCCATTTAAAAAGAAAAATGGAATAAAATCACCTGGCCCACCAGGGACTGGGTGATCTCCAAAAAGAACACCAGAACTTGGTAGAGCACACCAGAAGGGTGGAAGATGCTCTAGCAAGAAAGGAGCAGGCCAATAGGGACACAGCTCAGGAGGTAACCCTCCTGCAGCAAAGACTGGCCCAGTTCTCCAGGACCACCCAGGAAGCACAGAGGGAAAATGAGGCCCTCTGTCAACACAATGATAGGCTCCAACAACAGGTAGCGATGCAGGAGAGACTGATAGAGTCGAGTAAGGCCTTAACAGAGGAACTGAAAGCACAAATGCAGGCTCTTGCATTGCAACAGGGAGCAGGGGCGGATAGAGATGAGGTCCGCTGGGAAAGAGAGACTCCTGACCATAACCGCAGGAGCCCTAACACCAGGGGCCTTCATCTTCCCCAGTCCCTGGACTCTACCACCCCCCATGCCCCCTGGCGCACATGAGCACAGGGCCACAGGGATGGCAGATTACTATCCAGCTAAGAGTATGGGGCTCATAGGCCAGTACCACTCAGGAATGGAGGGGTGGGCATCCGGGTATGGGCACCCAAGTACAGTACAGTTCAATGGGGAACCCCAGGAGAGTAGGCCCATTAAGGGCATCCTGAAAACCTCTGCCCAGTTAGGTCAGTGGAGGGGGTACCCATCAAATCCTGGCAGCAAGGAGGAATCTGAAGACTCCTCTGAACTGCGCAGGACACAGGAGACCAGGTCCCCACATTCTGCCAGCCATTCCCAGGCTCGCAGAATCCGGGAAAACCTGGAAGAACAGACGGGAACCTCTGGGAGCAGTGCCTCTGAGTCCGAGGAAGAATGGACAAGGGTTACCCGAACCAAAAAGGCCAATAAGGCAAAAAGGGCCTTGCTTAAGGACCCTTTAAAGCAGATTAAGGCGATCAGGAGCGTCATCACGCCTTACCATAAGAACGCTAAGTATTCTGTTTGGGAGCACTTAGAGTTGTTTGAGCAAATGATGGAGACTTTCCATATGAAGGACAGCCAAAGCTGTATTCAATATGTAAAGTGGACCTTCTCCCCGGAATACTCCAGTTTCTTTGCGGGGCTGGAGGACCAAAATCATTTAAGATGGTCCACATATAAGGCGGCCATCCTGAAACATTTTTCTGTTCACAGAAATCCTCAAGAGGCTCGCAAGGCAGCCTACAATTTGCAATGTGGGGAGGATCAGGCCCCACAAGAATTTGTGCAGGAGTTAAAGCGTGCTTTTGCACAGACCACAAGAAGGGTGCGCACGGACAGCAGGGAATTTATAAATACGTTTTTCCATGCCTTGCCCAAATATATCATGACCCAGCTCGTGAGGGATTTTCACGAGAAAAGATCTTTAGACTGGGTCATTGAACAGGCTACCCGGATCTATGAGGTGCAGAAACCGGTAGATAGCAAAAGTAATGCCCAGAAAAACCCCAAAGCCAACAGCACCCCTGCTGCTGCCAAGGTGGCAGAGGTAAAGGTTACCCCCGTTTTGGATTTGGAGATGGGGGGGCCTAAAAACCTGCCTGCACCTAATAATGCTAGGCCCAGGAGGTCCTCGGGTCAGTCACAGACAGGGAGCCAAGGAGGCAGCCCCACAAATGGGGTCCCTCGCTCTCCTGATTATGTAAGTCCCCGTTACAAGGGAAATCAACCCATCCTGGGTTATGTGTGGACTCCTCCAGCCCAAGGGGGGGGATCCAGACAAGCACCTAACCCAGGGAACTTCCCTCCAAACTTCCCACAGGAGGGCAGAAATTTACCAAACCCTGGGCAGGACTTTTTCCCCAGATATCCACCCGACTTCCAGCCCCAAAACCATCCATCCTTCTTTCCCCAATTCCCTGAGCCCAGACCACTGAATCCGGGAGAGGGGAGGCCAAGGGTGGAGGGGTACCCAAATCTTCCCAACCCGGGGTATTACCAGAGGAGGGACAGCTACCCTTCCCGGGATCAGCCCAGGGGAGAAAACAGGGCCCCGTATCAGCCTGAGCGGGTTTCCCAGTTAGAGCGCCAGGTTCAAAACATGGCGCGGGACCTGGGTCACATACTGAGGGCTCAGCAGAACCCTCAGATGGGCGTGCCGGCGCAGAACGCACCCAACTCTGGACCTGGTGCTCCAGAACAATGACGGGGGCAGCACCCCGATAACTCACCGGTTCCCAGGGAGGAGGCACAAAGGGAAGGGGGGTGTAAAGCCTTGGAGGAAGCTTCCTTCCTCACTTGTAAACAGCCCCTGGAAACCCAGGAACCGGAAACGAAATCTCTTGCCCCTGAAAGTCTGCCTCCTAAGGAGCAGAGGGGGGGTAGGAGAAACAAAAGACCCAAACAGACTCAGTTTGAGGAGGAGGTACAGATCTTCCAATTTGAGGGAGAGGGATCCTCAGAGGATCCTGGGAAAAGGATCTTCTCCTTCAGAGAGGGGGGAACTCCTCCCAAAGAAAAATGGGTCCCTAGGGATGCAAATCCAGACTGGGGAGATGTGGAGACTGAGCTACCGCCGCCCACCATCTCATCCCAGAACCAACAGCAAGAAAATCCCCTGGTTCAAACCCATCCTGGGGACTGCCTCCAAAAAGGGGGGGGCAGCCCAGAACCGGAACCAGGGGAACCCACAATGGCTCTGATCTCCAGTTGCCAACTTTTTCTTTCAGATTCCCAAGACTCTCCACAGAATTCTGCCCAAATCTCTTCGCTATCGATGTCCAAAACCAGAAAGTTAGCCCACCAGTTGTCCAAAAATGTACATTATCTGTGCCCCCTTGAGGAGAAGGAGGGAAGATATTATGCCCCGGTACAAGTACAGGGGCAGGGTACAATCTCGGCACTGGTGGACACTGGATCTCAAGCTACCCTTCTGTCCAGAAGGGCCTTTGATGAACTGAATGCAGGAAGGGGAGAGGATTACCAAATTCCTCTCACCTCTCTTCCGGGACAACTACAGAACTTTGACGGGAAGGAAATTCCCGTTGAGGGGACTGCAGACTTGGACATTAAAATTGGGCGACATAAGTTGAAACACCCGGTCATAGTTGTGACCCCAGAGGGCACCCCTTGTTTACTAGGAAATGACCTCCTGAGAAGGTTGTCACCCCTAATAGATTGTGTAAACAAGGTCCTCTGGACCCAGACTAGCCGACCAATAAAATTAAAACAGAGTGTTAACCATGTTAGTTTAAACGGCACCTGCCACATGGTTGAACAAAAATCTGACCAAGTAGAATTTCACTTCCAGAACAACCAGATTCCAGACGTGACAGTAATAGCGGTAGGACAACAGACTGGTGATGGGGGGTCCTCTCTATTTCTGAAAATCAACCTTCCTTCCAATTTAAGGTGGTATTCCACGCTGGAAGGAAACACTTTGAAATTCTATACCAATCCACAATCTGAAACTCCCACTCCTATAGTCCAGAAAGATGTGAAATCAGCTCAAAGCCTGGCTGATATTCAGCAAATTGGAGAGCAGTTGTTCATCCCTGTTCAGTTAAATGATGGGAAGGACTCTGTTCTCGCTCGAGTGTGTGTGAACAACGGTAAGAGCTTCATCAGCGAAGCCATGTTTCGCCAACTCCCAAAAGATCCAGCCATTCCCACCTTCAAACTGATAGACAAGTGGGAAATGGACCTGGAAGCACCCAATTCAAAACATCTCCTGCCAAGCAGGTGCATGCTCAAAATCTCCATTGGCAACAAGAGCATAGTCCATAATTGTTGGGTCGTGCGAGACGTCACTGCCGCCTTTTACTTAGGCAGTGACATTCTCAATCGCTTTGCCATTAGTTTGGACCTAATAAACTTCAAAGCTTGGTCCCGAGTAGCGGATAATCCCATGAGCTTTGATGATCCAGAAAAAGCATTTAGGTCAGCTCAATTACTACCTTATGCAGTTGAAATTCAGATTAAAGAGGAAGTCACCATCCCAGAAAGGACCCGACAATTCTCCCTGGAAGTGAAAGTTAAAAGGGGACAAGAGTTGAAAAACCCTGATGCTTACATACATCTAAATGCTTCTCTCCAACAGCAAGGGTTGGGGGTAAACCCAACACCATTAGTCAACATAGAACATGACACCATTCCAATAGAGGTGGATAACAGCGACTTAAAGAGTATTACTCTAGCCGCAGGCACCATTATTGGAATGGCGGTTGATGACCGACATTTTTCCATCGACTTAGTAAATGAACTGTTAGGACCAATCCCCAAGGACTGTTTTGACAGTGACAGTGATGACAATACAACACCAGACAGGATCTTTACCCGGCATGGGGGGAACTTCCTGGTGTACACTTCCTGCCCCTATGGTAAGGAAGATGTGACTTGTGACTTCAGGAGGGATGAGGTGATTTTCCAGGTCCATGAGGGCTGCCTTTCCCACCTGAAGCCTCCGGTCCAAATCAGCACTCTGACCAGGGACTTCTCCACCCAGCTGGAGGAGGCCGCTGAAATAGCCAAACCAGAAGTCTTTCCAGGCTTCAGGCAGATGGTGGAAGAGAGAGTCAACCTAGCTGATGCCTGTGTGACTCTGGAACAAAAGCAAAAGTTGAAACAAGTTTTCTTGGATTTCCAAGATCTCTTTGCGGTAGACTCATATGACTGTGGTCGCACCGACATCCACACCACAACAATCCCCACGGACCCTGGCATGACTCCTGTGTTTGTGAAGCAATATCGCTTGCCTCTCGCATCAATGGAGTCCCTTACTGAAATAATTAAGAACCTTGAGTCCCGGGGAATAATCCGTCCAGTCCACAGCACCTTCAATAATCCGGTGCTGGGGATATTAAAGCCAAACGGCCAGTGGAGACTCTGCGCCGACCTTAGGGAGCTCAACAAACGGGTCCATACTTCCCGATGGCCTCTGCCCTACATTGACCAAGGGCTGGCCCAGATTCAGGGGTCACAGGTATTCACTGCAATAGACCTGACCAATGGATACTGGACCGTGCCTGTCAGCAGGGAGGACCAATACAAACTGGCTTTTACCTTTGGGGGCCAGCAGTACACATGGACCCGGACTCCTTTCGGATACCTCAACTCCGGCAATGAATTCAACATTTTTCTACACAGGGCCATGCCTGACTTGGGTGCAAGGGGTAACTTGGCTTATGTAGATGATGTCCTCATCAAAAGTTCATCTGTGGAGGAACACATAGCGGAGATCCGTTATGTTCTGACACAGTTGAGGGCCGCCGGAGCAAAACTTTCCTTTCAGAAAGCACAGTGGTGTAGAACCCGTGTTAATTTCTTGGGGCATGAGATTACTCCTCAGGGCCTCTGTCCCCAGGAAAAGAAAGTGGAAGCACTTCAGAAACTGAAAGACCCCACAACTCTGCGGGAACTAAGGAGCCTCCTTGGACTGACTAATTACAGCAGAAAGTTCATTGAGGGCTACGCAGAGATCACCAGACCCCTGATTCATCTCCTGAAGGGGGGGTCAAGTGGGAATGGGGTCCAGAACAAGCCGAGGCGGTAAAACAACTCAAAAGAAGCCTCTCACAAGCGCCTTGCCTAGCTTACCCTGTCAGAAACAAGGAGTTCTTCCTGGAGACGGGGTTCTCTGATACGTGCTTGACGGCAGTATTATACCAAAAGCATGACAAGGTCAATAAAGTAATCTCCTATGCGAGCAAAACTTTATCCTCTGTGGAGGAAAAATTCAACGATTGTGAGAAGGCACTCCTGGCAACGGTGTGGGCATTGAAGAATTACCGCCCGTTTATCCAGGGGGAACACATCATAGTGGAGACTCCACACCAGCCTCTGCAATATCTCCAAAGTGACAGAATCCGGGCCGGAAATGTGAGTAATTCCCGAATTACTTCCTGGATTCTGTCAATGCAAGGCTTTCCTGTGGAGGTCAGATATGGCCAAAACAAGAAGAGTCCACTCGCGCAAGGTCTGGCTGACTTGCATGATTGTGCCAGAGAAAACTGTCTCGAGGACGAAAGTCTAAAAATAAAGGACAACATGGAGGCATACCTTAATTCCCCCCACAAAGTCTTTGAAGAAGACAAGTGTGAGGGAATGCCCACTGTGTATGTGGATGGATGCTCTTACCATGTTGACAACAACGGGGAGAAAGAACTGGTGGCTGGCGTAGGGAATTCATGGGTGAATGAGTCCCCAGAACCCTCCGCTGGATACAAAATTGGTCCCCGAAGTAGTCAGGTGGCAGAATTGATGGCTGTGCATCAGGCCATCCTCACTGCTGTCCAACATCAACTCCACGAACTGGTCATAATCACAGATTCGGATTATGTACGGAACGGGTTCGTGGAGCACCTGGTTAATTGGAAAACCAGAGGCATGTTATGTGCTAACAACAAACCCTTGAAACATGGGAAGTTGATCCAAAACATTGATGATCTGGTCACCTCGAACGAGATGACCATCTATTGGAAGAAGATCAAGGGTCATTCCAAAGTAGAGGGACCAGACAAAACTGGAAATGACTTAGCTGATCAGCTGGCCAAAACCAGGGCCATCCAAGGGGATCAAATTGAGATTGAGTCCCTGTTGGGGGAAATCCAGGTCACTGCCATCACTAGGTCCCAGACAAATGCTCACAACGACCTTCCAATTGCACAATGGAGTAAGGAGACCCCTGATGCTGATTTGATCACCGCTCAGAAGGGGGATCCAATAATTGGTAAATTTTACCAGCACCTTGAGGACCCTGAGAACTTTCCCCTGACGGATACCGATTACATTGGGAAAGAGGACCTAAGAGTGTTGATGAAATGTCCAAAAATGTTCCGGATCCAAGACGGTTTGCTGGTAAGGAAATCCAAAGCTGGCCACGATCAGTGGGTGGTTCCTACCTCATTCCGAAGCCTGATGTTAAGTCACGCCCATGATGCGGCCACCGCCGGTCATAGGGGGTTTCACACAACATTGGAAATCTTAAGAGAGGTTGCATACTGGCCACACATGGGCCAGGACCTCAACCAATATTTGAAGGGTTGTCTTGTGTGTGCACAATTTCAGCCGACATCCCTCACACACCGGGCGCCTTTACAAAAGAGGGGAATGACACTGCCATGGTCAGATTTACAAATCGACTTTGTAGGCCCTGTGATTCGCTCGGCTAGGGGGAATAAGTACATGTTGACTGTGACATGCTTGTTTACCAAGTGGGTGGAATGTCTCCCAGCCCCAAACTGTAAGGCAGAAACTGCAGCTGCCTTGATGATTAACCACATCTTTTCCCGTTTTGGTCTACCTCAAAGGATTGAGTCAGACAGAGGTAGCCACTTCACCAGTGAAGTAATGACAAAGATGTGGGAGATACTGGGGGTCAAAAGGAAGTTGCATATTGCTTATAGACCAGCTTCTTCTGGGGCAGTAGAGAGATATAACCGGACAATTGTGAGCATCTTAAAGAAGTTTGTGGCAGATTCTGGGCCAAGTTGGGATATCCGATTACCTCTGGTCCTAATGGCTATCAGATCTACCCCTTCATCTGCAACCAAAATGTCACCATTTGAGTTGATGACTGGGCGCAAGCTGGTGCTTCCTCAGCATTTGCTTTATAGGACCCAAGAGCAGACACTGATAAATGCCTCCACTACTCATGAGTATGTAGAGAATTTAAGGAAACACCTCCAACATGCTTTTGCTTATGCTCAGCGGAATCTAGAAAGATCAGCTGATAGCATGAAGACCCACTATGACCTGAAAACTTCCAGGAAGGAATATCAGGTGGGAGACCGGGTCTATCTATACAACTTCCAAAGGAACCAGGCCAAGCAGCGAAAATTTTTGCCTACATGGAAGGGACCCTTTGAGATCGTCGATAAGATCTCCCCGGTGGCCTACAAAATCCACATCCCCAAAGGTCCTTTGGCAGCGGGAGAAGACAAGTGGGTCCACATAAACCAGTTGAAATGTTGCCATCCCAGGCACACTCTGCAACAACTGGAGGAATCCTCTGGAATCCTAGCGGGTACTGTCTCAGACTAATTCAGTTCCAATCATAAAACATACCACATCTAGTCTCTAAAATACTGTGATTTGTATGAAACTGTCTCTTAGTTATATTGTTTTTTTTTTCTCAAAATAAGAATGTAATGTTTTGTTATGGGGAAATGCATATGCTGCCCCACTATCTCAACATTGGTGGAAAAAATCTATGAATAGGTATTGCCGCTCTTCCTTTGTCGTCCTAGGAGAAAGAAAACCTTGAGACGGGCCAAGGAGGACGATCCGGAGACCGGGAGCTGAGACGCAACGGGCTCGGGGTACCGCCCAATATTCCCATCAGGACCGGCGAGGAGAACCGATCGATCCGACCGGATGGAGGAAAAGATGCTGAACTGTGCCATCTATTGGAAGAAGATGAGGAAACATCCCAGATCTTGCGAGTCCCATCAGTGAAACCGAATGGCC
Organism: Ambystoma mexicanum; assembly: GCF_040938575.1. Taxonomy (NCBI): domain Eukaryota; kingdom Metazoa; phylum Chordata; class Amphibia; order Caudata; family Ambystomatidae; genus Ambystoma; species Ambystoma mexicanum. The sequence goes on from NC_090934.1 coordinate 1,273,342,293, forward strand.
ATCGCAAGAGGGGGGCTTGTGGGATGTATTTACCCATGCATCCGAGCCCTACCTCAAAACTGTGCAGTACTGACATGAAAACATCATGATGGCCAGAGCTTCCCAGAAAATGCACAGGGAAATGCATGAAGAATAGGCTGCCATTCATTTTTGCCGATGTTATGGGCACAGAAGGAAACTGCCTAAAACCACCATTGGACTACCCACACAGTAGTCTGAAACCATTGGGAATGGCAATGCTGATTGCCAAATGCAACCTAGAATTGTTGGGAATTCATTTTCTTAAATCCCAAAAATGGGTGCAGTACCAGTACTCACCACTATCCAAAAGCCGGCAGTTTAAAACCACCCTGTGTTTCTCTGAAGGCAGGCTCAAACTGTCTATTTTAAACATTGCAACACATCTAAAAACTCACTGGACACCAGCAGACATTTGGTAGAATGGAGTGTTGTGTGCCTACAAAATCTGGGAAATGAAGAGCCCAGAACAATGCTTATAACAAAACTGGCTGAGCTATGGAGTCAGCAGTTTAAGTTGCACTGGATTTAAAGACACTAAAATCGAAAATGTTTAGATTAAATGAGTGAGCTATGTTTGGTGTCACATGCCTTTGTAACTGTTTAAATGTCATAGTTTTAAACTTAGAATCAGCCTTCTAGCTGCATATGTAAAAATGTTTAGTTTTATTTGAATGCAGAAACTGGGGAACAAAAAGTGACATTTTATCTGAAACCCGGCTTAGGGAACTGAATTCTGCCTGGCAACTACCCCCATCAGGAGGGAAATTTGAGTCACCACTGTGTTCCCAGGCCAACCTTCCTTTTGCTGCCCACACGAAGGATATGCCATCTATCTGATAATTGAATTATCTGTGCTCTGCAGGAGAGTGAACAAAGCCCTCTTCACTCAGGCAAAGGTTTTTATTACCGCAGTCGTAAAATGTAGCTTCCTCTTGGCAAGAGCTGGGAGGGGCACTGCCTGTGAGAGCAAGCTGGCTTGGCAGAAACTGGAAAGACTGGTTTCTATACCATGTGACCTGGGAAACCACACCCCTTTGGAGCCAGAACATAACTTTAAAAAGATGAATAACTCATAGAGCGGACATGTGAAAATTTTATAAATGATACCATAATTCTTGTGATTTTTCTGCCCACATTTTAAGAGGTTTTTCGACCCGGTGGCATGTTCAGGGGGGTTTTAGCGGAAAAATGGATATTACTCTAACTGTATGCATGTTAAAAATCTGAAACTTCTTCAGTTAATGTCCGTACTCCCTGCGCACATGTATGTAAAGTTGGGTCAATGTCAGAAATTGCAAAATCAGTTAAAAAGTGAAATATGTGCCATTTCTGAATGCAAGCTCCCAGGAAGAGCAGAGTTTGAACAGGGGATACCTCCTGTAATGCATGATGGGTGCATATGATTTTAAAACAATATGTACCTCTGCAAATATGTATTTGTTTCAAATCTAGATTTGTGTGTAAGTTGACAGGAGGAGTGGACTTTCTGCAGGCTGTAAAATGACATCCCTCTGACTCACAGTTCATTCTCCAATCAAATGAGAAATGGAAGTTTGACCAATTAGAAGCTGAGAGAGAGGTAGGGTCAGTGATGCTAGAACACACCCACATTCTAAACACATAAAAGCAGACAGACAGGACAGATAGGGACTTTTCCAAATCCATCTGCAGCGGGACGCTCTGCCGGAAAAATCCATACTTACCTCCATCAACCTCCAGAAAGCCAAACTAGAGACTTCAATCTATCCAGAACTAAGAGACCAGACCAGAGAGAAAGCAGTGCTGTACCCAGAGAGACCCAGACCAGCAGAGAGAGCTGACCCAGATCACTGTGAAGTGCAGAGGCCAGACCAGACCAGAGTCCAGTCTAAAACCCTGACCAGATCCGTGGCGAGGCCCATTTCACTCAAGAATATAGTGTGAGTACCTAGAATACTGTGCAGAACCAATCTCTTAGTTAAAATAATATAATTCAATCCTATTTTAATCTAAGTAGAACTGTCTCCTAACTGTCACCTGTCACTTGTAAAGCTGTCACCTGTGATTTGCTAGTTGCAAGCTGCACTTGTCATTTTGAGCTTTTGAAATTTGCAAACCCAAAAACGACCTTTATTAAATCGCTCATATCTCCGCGACCGTTTGGGCTAGAGACTTGCAGTAACTTTCCTCTGATAGCTTAGAATCGTAGCTTTGAATCGCACCAAGAACCGCATTCCTACCCCTTATAGTTTTACCGCAATCGCGGAACACGCATCCGCGAATTTTACCGCGATTTGCAATTTCTTCACATGTAAAAACTGCTGCTGTTTGCTTCCATTTGCCAGAAATTCGTTTTAACCTGCTAACTATCCCTGCATCATTGCTAGTGTGAGCCTGGACTAATATTAACTAGATACCACTCACCCTGAACCTCTGAAAGGGAATTAACAGCATTTCCAGCATATTTCTCATCCATTGCTAACACATATAAAAGCATTTGGGCCTGTGTTTTCAAAACTCCTATCTGTTTTCTGTGGTGTAAGCTTGCTGGGGTGAACTGAATCACATTTGATCGCATTTCTGAGAACTGTGTGCTTTCCTCCCATTCCCTTGCATTGCATAAAGAGGGGGGGAGTGAATAGCCAGAGAAAAGTGATTACATTGTTTTGTTGAAATCATATTGAGTATTTTCTATACTGCATTTCATTCATTCAACCTTGCATTTCCTTGAACCCTATAAAGCATTCTCTACCACATTATACTTCTGTACCTATTTACCAGTGTGCTACCTTATCCATTTCATCTCAACTCATTAGTGATTATGAAGAAGTGTGCTAGTGCCAGATTCTCCATTGTTAATCTTTAACATATCAGGTTAAGGGTGATATTCAAGTATTAATTTATTATAAAGTGTGATATATCTATTTTAAATTATCAAATAAACCTTTTAAACTTGCAAAACAGAACTACTTCTTGGCTCAGTGGGGTCAGGGGGATTCCAAGAGAGGGGTGTTATATAGGGGTAGTCATCCAGAACGCATGAACTGGACCTAAAGATATATCAATAAGGGTTTTCATTCAGTATTATAGACTAGGCGTTGACTTAGCTGTAGTGTTGAATTGAATCCTCTTACAAGCTGTCTCATTGTGCGTTCTGCCTTGCTCGTAGTGTGCGGTCGTGCTTCACTTTCTATCCCTGTGGGGAAGGAAAAGGGCCCTCAGGTGTGTGTGATTCTGATCAATTGCCTGACTTTGCCTGACCCTTGTATTGGGACATGTCAGGTAAACGGCTCTGGTGTTAGTCCGTTGTGTTTCGTATTGTGCAAAAGTATTTGTATAGGAAAAGAGGGGTGGGCAGTGTTTTGGAATATCCTACATGATAGGATGGGGAAAAGGTGTTTAAAGAAGGGGGATACCGGGTCTCACCCGTCGGTGTCCCACTCCCCAAGAACCCCCTTTCCAGGTGATCCTCCCACACTGGTCCATCCCCAGGAACTGGATCCAAAAGCCATGGCAATGTCCTGGCCACCTGGAAGACAGATCCCCGGGGACTAGACAGGGAGACACCTTCAGGTTTCTCACAGGGAGGCAGTTAATGGTTATCAGATGTATGTGATTAAGGTCAAGTGCCTGACTGTCTGACCTTATTAACGGGACATGTCCAATGGGATATGCAAGTGTTAGCCTCTTTATGCTCAGTCCTCTTCTTCCTCGGCTCGGTGTTTGTGTAGAAACAGGTGGTGGGGGGCAGGGGTGGGGAGTCGGAATGTTGGAGAATCCTATAAAATAGGATGGGTTATGGGCATGGCAAAGGGGGGGGAGACATCGTATCTCGCCATCAGTTGCCCCAACCGCACTCCTGGAATATCCCCCAACCAGGTGATCCTCCCGCACTGGTCCACCCCCAGGGTCTGGATCCAAAGGCAATAGCGTGCCCTGGCCACCTGAGAGAGAGATTCCCAAGGACTAGCAGGTGAGACACCCTTTGGTTTCTCACACTGGCAACCACCAAAGTTCCAGACTCGAACGTGAAATGACGGTTCTGGCGAAGTAGCCCACGAGAGAACTGGTCAGTCCATCGTGGAGTCCAGGGACACTTCCAAAGGCTCTGAAGGGTTGGGTCCTCCAGAAGGAGCTGAGACTAGATGGCCCCACTAGTTCAAGGGCTGATGCACCGCCCAGGGTCTTCAGGGATATGGCAGAGGAGCAGGGCTACACCTGGCCGATTACTGGAAGGGATGCTGGGTCGCTTCAGGAGTCATATTCAGGTCACCAACAGTTTGCTCTTCTATGAGAGATTCTTGGCTTCAACTGAGATCTTAAGAATAGCTGCAGAAGTCCTCCTCTTATCCAAAATCCAAGCTTTAAGCCAGTCTATCTGCACCATTCAAACAGCCAGTAGTTGTCCAATCAGGGACAACGACTGGTTTCACATCCGCCCCTGAAGCAGAATTCCTGGCACCAGTGATGTGGACTGGGACTAGACAGGACCTGCTCCCTTCCTGGGCCTCACAGGCACACACAAAGGCTCACTAGCCTGTGCAAGCCACAGCTGTCCCTGGCAAGGGCATGACCTTATAAGAACTTTCCAGACCTGAGAAGTCAAGAAGGAGGCTAAACTCCAACGCGGCCAAAGAACAAGCAAAAAAGTCTTGTGGCACTGCCAGTTTAGGGCACTAGCCACGATTAATAGCCAGACGCAGTAAACACGAATGTGCACACTAAAAATATTGCATAAGTGGTCAAAATCAAACTGCTGCCACCAGCTTGTCTTTAGGCATATATATAAAAGTAACCAGAATTCCCATGTATAAAATGCTAGGGTAATAGAAAAGTATCCATATTGCACTACATCGTAAGATGCTGTGTGCAATGTACAAATACTAGAATTGCACACGGGAAACAAAGTTTCCCCGAACTGATAGTCTGACGGACTGATCAGTTTCCCAATAACAAGCAAGTGAGCAAAAGGAAAGGGAAGTAAAGCTGAAGGATTCACCTCCTTTTAAAACGTCAGGATAGAGTAAAAAACAAAGCAAAAATAATGTGATTCCATAGAAAACTATGGAGAAAAAGGTGCAAAAAGATAAACTTTCCTAACAGCAAATAAACATAATCAAACCAAAGGAGTGTTTATTATTTATAGCACCACTACACTCCAACCACTGGCCTGAAAAATGTCAACATGCCCTCTGCCAATAACAACAGCCCAAAACCTAAGACACAAATTGGGCAGCAAATTCATATTCAAACCACAGGTTTAAGACAGTGTAAAGGGATATTCTTTCCACCCTTGGACCATCCATGCAGCTCTACCTTACCTGACCTTCACAAACAGAACCAAAGAGGCGAGGGCACTACTTCAATTAAGATAAGACTATTTCAAAAGCTTCGCCCTGGATCTTCCAGATGGCCTATTTAACAGGCTACAAACTGTTCATAACTTGGTATCATGTCCCAGAGTCTCTAAGTGGAGTACTAAACCCGGTCATACAGGAAGGAGCATTACTTAAACAAGGCTCAGATGTTGTAGTGAGCACGGAACAGGTAGCTGAGGCCATTGCTGCCTTGAGGGGGTCTGCGGGGGGAATTGAGCAGAAAGGCGTCTGTGCCAGACTGTGTACCAGTGGATATTTTAAAAAATGAGGTAGAAATATGGGGCCCAGCGATGACAAGAGTCTGTAATGCCATCACTTAAGCAGGCTTAGTGCCTAGTACTTGGCGGGAGGCTGTAAATGTGCCAATTTTTAAAAAGGGGCGCAAAGACCAGCCGGAAAATTACTGTCGAATTTCATTGTTAGATTGGGAGGAGAAACTATATGCTAAGGTAATCCTGGGACACCCCCAAGAATGGGTAGACTTGTCTGGCATAATTGACCCTTTGCAGGGGGGTTTCCAAAAGGGGATGGGCACTATAGAACAGGGTCTGAGACTCTACCTTCTTGTAAAAAAAATACACATGCAGATGCTTTTGCAAGCTATAAGTGTTTTTTGCGGACTAAAAAACGTTTTTTTACTCTGTCCCCCGTGAAAAACTATGGTTGGTCCTATAAGGCTATAACCTGGTGTATTGTCAATTGTTCAATCTTTGTACAGTAATAACAGTGCTTCTGTTAGTTGCGGGAAGAGTGGTGAGACTACATAGAAATGTAATGTTTGGTGCTGAATTAGGCAGGGCTTTGTGCTCGCTCCCCTCCTCTTTTATATTTATATAAACAGGTTAATTGAGGTGCTGGTATGGGTTCCATGTCATTTCATCGCGGGATGTGTTTTCGCGGGGATTTTTACCATGAATTTGCTATTGAAAAAAATCCATCTAATTTTTTTTTCTTTATTTATGGGGGGGTTGCCCCATCCCCAATTCCCTTTCAGTTTATATCTATTACCAAAATCCCACATCCTATATATATAATTTTTGAACCCCCCCAAAGAAAATTAGATGGGTTTTTTTCAATACAAAATTCAAGGTAAAAAAACCCAGTGAAAAAATGTCCCGCGATGAAAGGACATGGTACCCTGGTATGGACCCACCAAGGGTTGGTACTCCTCATTTTCTAAGCCTTTTTCTCCACGGACAGCGCAGTTTTGCTATCAACATCGCCAATGGGGAGAAGGCAAACTGCGTCAATATTTTGAAAAACCTGTGACAATCTTAGTCTGGAAATAAATAAAAGTAAAACAAAGGGTCTTTAGAGGCAGAATGGTCAAAAGAAAGTGTGTGTAGAAATAGAAGGGGTTGTGCTAGAGCAGGTTGCAACATATAAATTACCTGGGCCTGTGTTTCAGGCAGAACACCACTTGGGGAGACCAAATCTCTAAAGCCACCATGACTTTGATCAAATATAGTGGGGCATTAAAGGAATGGTTCGCCCAAAAAATTTTATTGGCCAAAAAGATGGCCAATAATAAATAAAAAAAAAAGGGCCAGTATATTTTTTTTAAGTCCCGTTGTAACATTTTGAGCAATTGAAGCTCAAAATGTACAAAAGCAAGCACATGGGGGCATCCATTTTGTGAAATGGATGCCCGCTTGTGCTCGCTTTTGCGGCACTAATCGCCGGGGCGATGACTAACTTCCATCGACACTAAGTGTGTTGTATGACACATAGAAGGAGATGGAATGGGAGAAACGCGTACAGAAAAAGCCCTTCCCAAAGGAAAGAGAATGTGCCCCCTAGCCTCCTCAGCTGATGGAATCTGCTGGCGAACTTTCTGATGTACAACATGGTGGTGGTGTTGTCCGTGAAGATCCTCACCGCCTTGCCTTTCAGAGACGGTAGAAATGACTTAAGGGCCCAGAACACTGCCCCTTGCTCCAGGATATTGATGTTCAGATCCCTCTCCTCGGCAGACACAGGCCTCTGGCGTGCAGAAGTCTGGTGTGCGCCCCCAACCTTTGAGAAAGGCGTCCGTGGTGACCGTCTCCTGGTATGGGGGGAGTTGAAATCCTGTGCCTTGGGTGATGTGGGCGCGGACAACCCACCACTGTATTGCCCTCCGGAACTCCTCATTGAGAGAGATCTTGTCTGTGAAACATCCGGACACCTGTATCCAATGGGCATCCAGGTGCTGCTGAAGCATGCCAAGGGAACGTGCCGTCCCCTTATCGGTTTTGATGGCCTGGAGAGACTCGTCGACCGCCTTTCCAAACAGATTCTCGCCAGCAAAGGGCATGTCCAGCCCTTTCGCTTGGACCTCCTGACGGAAGTTAATGGCCTTCATCCATCCCTATCAACGAAGGCAGACACCGTTCCCAGTTTGCCAGAAACCGATGTCAGCAATGTCCACTGCCACCGTGATCGCATGGTCTGTTGCCACTTCCCCTTCCTGAAAGAGGGCAAGGGATTCCTTCTTATTGTCTGGGAGGAAATCCAGGATCAGTCCTAGCTTGTAGCACAATTCGCTGTCGTACCTGGTGAGGATCGCCAAGGCGTTGGCCACTTTGATTGTGGACTTCACTTTGTAGATCACTTTCTTCCCTGTCCATCCTTTTTCCCCTCGCTGTCCGGAGGGACCGACGACAATGAGGCTGGGTTAGCTGATCGTTTCCACACGGCCGCCGACATCACTGAGTCCGGGGATGGTTGCAACTTCAGGCACTTGGGTGCAGAGTCCGGCACCCTATACTTCTTCTCCAGCCTATCCCGCTTGCCTTGAAGCATGCAAGGGTTCTTCATGAGGGCCAGGCCCTCTTCCCAAATATTGTCCAGAAAAGGCACCGCCATGATAGTCTTCCTGTTGGCATCTCACCTTTGATACAAGAAGCCCTCCTTATTGGTTTCCTCAGGCACCCGCTGGAATAGATTGGAGGCCCTGGCGATCATGGAGTGGAGCGCTCCCACCTCGCCCGGTGGATAAACGTTTTGAGAAGCATCCAAATCTGGCAATTCATTGTCTGCGGGGTCAGCTGGAGGAGTTGGGGCACAATGTGGCAGAGGAGGTTGATACGGAGGTGTCAGATGATGCTTCCTCTTTTTAGGTAGAGGCTGATCAGGAGCCTGGGGTACTCCGGGCTCCGGTGCATCCGCCTCTGGACCGAGGTGTGGAGAGTCAATAGAATGTCCAAAGAAATGTCCGTCGGCTGAGAAGGAAAGGAGGGAAAAGTAAGCCCTGCGCCGTTGTCGTCATCGCACTCGTGGACCGTATGCACAGACTCTTGCTTCTCGTTGTCCGTAGACGACACATCCATAGGTTGAACAGCGACATAGGTGGCCTGTTGGGGCCTCCTTGCCCCCCCTTTTTTCCTCCCCGAGGTGTCTGAACCGGAACCTGTACTGGTAACTTTACCCCTTCTGGAGTGCCTGTGGGCTTTGTCAAAGCCTCTGCGGTGGTGTTGCGTCATGGGGCCAGGGATACCTTTTATGCTGCGCGAACCACCCTCGTAGGATTAGCGCCCTTAGCTGCTCTAGTAGTCGTAGATGTCAACGAAGTGGCTGACGAGGACTTTGTCTGTGCCGGTTGAGCCTGCTTGGGCTGCACGGCCTTCTTCTCCTCTTCTGTCCTTGGCTTATCGGATTTCTCCCGCAGCTTTGCCGGGGTGGATGACTTCCTCTTTGAAGAGGAGCTTGATGGTAGGTTGGCTATGGAGGTGGAAGGTGAAGCTGATCGCACCATATCCAAATTGGGACCTGCATCAGCCGCAAACCCGGTGGACTCACTTACAGATCTTGGACTTATCTTGGACCCCCACAGATGGGGCCACCTCAAAGGACTTCGAAGATCGCTCTTCGGACCGGTTGGTCCTGGACGAGGCATGACCCTGCTCGGAGCACGGGGCAGAGGCCTTGTTCGAGTTAAGCCATGCCGCCAGCCTACTATGCCCGTCTTCCGTCGTCTTCTTAGAGAAACCTAGGCATATTTCGCACTCTACCGCCTTATGGTCTGGGTGTAGACAGTAGAGGCATTGTAGGTGCTTGTCTTCCAGAAACACATTTGGTAGCACGCATTTGGTGCAGGGTCGGAAGAGGGACCTTCTCTTCTTCTCCTGTGTCATGGTCAGAAGGCGCGAAGAAGGCCAAAGATGGCCTTCTAGAAACTTTGATGAATTTTCGCCCTTGAGGGGCGCAGTGCTTCACCGAAAACGGATCCCTGTTGCCGGCAGGTGAGCAAAAGAGCACACAGGCTCCATTGGACTAAAAACTGAACTTTTCTCATCAATAAACTCGAAACAAACATACAAATAGCTCGGAGAGCAAACTCAAGGACTCCAAACACTGACGTGTGCAGTAAAAATCTGAAGATGGCTTCCAGAGGCGGGGCTTAGAGAGAGGATAGTGGATGGGGACAGTCTGACACAGAGGACCGTGATTGGTTTAAGGGAAAAATACAGTTTTAAAGTGAAAGTGAAACTGTTTTTCATTTCCTGAGGATTCCAAGCCCGACGACGGGGACTATTCATGAGCATGGGAATCCATGCCAGACCCTATGCTGGAGAACTCCCTGGTTTAGGCACATTAAAATGCACGGGTCTCGTACAACATTGGGAGCGACCGGCATTTATTAGCCCTGAAAGTAAGGAAGTGATTAAAGCTGCCTGCAGAGAACAGTATAGACAGGTCTGGGTATCATGTGCAAGGCTTTCTAGTGGTCAGCTTTACCTGGAGGTAAAGGGGACCTTTGGCCTGGAACGCTAATTGAATGTCATCACTCCCGCCTCGGCGGGTTCATTATTGTTTGATCTGAGAGCAGCAACTGTGCGCGTAGCCACCTTCAAGAAAAACTGCAACAATGTGAGCGGCTCCGTTTGTCACTGCTGTGGCGCTCAAAACAAATCTGTCCTTCATTTTATTTTGTTTTGCACCAGGTATAAAGATCTTCGGGCAATGTATTTATTTCCACTATGCAGATTACAAGGTTTTAGGAGGGAATCAGAGCTTTTAGAATTTTGTAGAGGATGAAACGATCCTGATATGTTTTATTATATTGCCAAGGACATTCATAGAGTGTGTCTTAGAAGGAGGATTGTGATCGGTAGTAGCAGGCAATTCACATAATTAAGTCTTAAACATGTTAAATTTGCTGCTATTAGCACAGTTCTAGGATATTTGTCACTATATTTTAGCTGTCCTGGTGGACAAACTTTTTATCATGAACTAACTTGGTATTTGCTGTCTTTTATGGTTTTAGCAAAAATCTTAGCTATTGTGTGCAGTGGTTGCTTGACATTTCAGAGTTACTTGATTTTAGGAATAATTTTTCTGCTCAATTTCTGTACACAATGTCCCATAGCCATGTATGTAGTAATTGCTTATTTGCACTTATCGATATTGTATGTATGTTGTTGCGTTTATGGTTCTCACACTGAAATAAACCTGAAAAAGAAAGGTAATCATGACGTCAACTAAGACTTAAAAGCCACAAAAACATCACCTAAAACCTCCAAACACTCCAATGGCTCCCGATCAAAGGATTAATTTCAAAGCCCTACACATATGTCAACTACACCTTCCCACGGCAGGAGCCCAGAATCCACCACAAAGAAATTCAGCCACAACAAACCACCAAGAACACTTCGATCCAGCAACGTGGCAAGACAAAACGCCCTGTAAAACAAAGAATCTGCGAGCATAGGTCTTGCATAAAGAACAAACTGGACAACAAACCCCTGGTAGCTCATTTTGTGAAAAAACAACATGCACCCACGGATCTATTTTGGTTTATTATTCAAATCATACCACAACCACCACGAGGAGGAAATAGAGGCCTACTCCTCCGTAAATGTGAACAAAAATGGATTTACAATCTAACAACGGTGAAACAAGGCCTAAATTCAGCTATTGAATGGGCTTTGTTTCTATAAACAAAAGATAAAATATTGTCTCAACTCTGACTACAGTCAGAAAAAGAGCTTGTCTCTCCTTCTACAGAAGTTATCCGTATTAACATCTATTTGTGACTCTATGATCGCTAAACTATTCAATTTTTTGACAGACCAAACATTTCACATAATATGCTATGGTTTATCCTTTTCAGTCAACCGGCCATAACACTCGGGTTTTGACAACTAATAAATAAAACAAAAATCTTGATTTGGTGCTCTGACTGGAATTAACAAGAAGAAGCTCATCCGAATTATGTTCTACATTGGGGACGGATATACTGTGTTGTCTCCACTCATGATAGATCATGTCTTCCCTACATCGAGCACTCACTGTGCTCGATGGCGTTGGGCTAAAGAACACGCCAAAGATGGTGTCCTCAAACTGCCACAGTCTGTTTTCTAGCTCGGATAGGTCGCATCATTAGATATGCGCATATGTTGCCGGTTAGCAGATGTTTTTCTTCCGGATTTACGCGAGACTAACGAGGACCAGCACTGGCCACTTCTTTTTTTTAATTTTTTTAAATCACTTTATTTAAAGATTCTAACAACAAACAAAGAAAAACAATCTCCAGTACATCGTATCGTGTTCAGATTGCAAAATCTAAAAGAAACTTAGAAAGAAACAAAATAATACTGAATACATGGACATCGATAATATTTGTAAAAAACAAATACAATTTGAACAAAAATTCCTGACACTCAACCATTAAGACAAAACAACATGAAACCAAAACACACAACAAACACACAACGAAACAGCCCCCCAACTCCAGAAGTATCAAAGTATCCCCAACTCAAGGAAGGGATTATCCCCCCAGGTCCCCAAAGTCGAGAGTAACGACCTTCTCTACCTTGTCCAGTGAGCAGAACTTTATCAAAGTTCGATAAGACCTGCATATCTGATAACCACCCATCCACACTCGGTTTCTTCCTTGACTTCCAGACCCGTAGGATTTGTTTAATTGCCAAAATCAACCCTTTATTAATCCATTCCGTACAGTCCCTAGCTCCGTCTCCTCTACCCCTGTTGGATAACAAAATGATTGAAAGGAAAGAGCGAGGAAGATTCTCTTCCAATACAAGGTCCAGTCTATCCAATACCCCACTCCAGAAGTCGGAAACTCTCGGACACGTCCACAACATATGTATCAAAGAGCCCACACCACATCCACAGCCCCAACATGAATCGGTGTACGAGAGATCCAATCTGGCCATCTTGGACGGAGTCCAATACAGTCTAAAGAGGATCCTTTGCCTGATATAACCCAGCTGCAAGTCCATCTTTGCCTGTACTCCCACATGAAGTAAATACGTCCATTCCCGAACCGAGATGTCCGCCCCAAGATCATCCGCCCAGGTCTGACGAAGCTTATCCCATGCTCTCACATCACCCTCATCCGCCGGCATCAACTTCAGATAAGTCGAAACTCCATACGACGCTGAACGGAGAAGTTCACAAAATGCAGGTCTCTCATTTATGCCTCCGTCTAACATCCCTGTCCTTTCAATCAGGAGCATCTTTAAGGCCTCATAACGATTTCTTTCTCTAGCTCCAATACCAAAGGAAGTTCTCAACTGTTCAAAGGAGATCATGTCACCATTATGCCACACATCACGGACTCTAAGTATGCCCTTACCTATCCAGCTTTTCCAACATAAGGGCCTGTTTTCCAATTGCAAACATGCATTTTGCCATAAAGACGCATCATAGTGCAACCCATCATTTTCACCTCCAAAGTCCAGAAAGCGCAGCACCGCTTCCCTAGTCGCACTCATTGTGGGCAGCTTCTGTACTGAGGCAGGCAATTTAGACATTGAATAGAGGTCTCTCAACGCATAAGGCGAAAACTGATAACTCTCAATTATATACCGATTGGGAACATATTCATGAACCTCAGAAAAATATGGGGTCGATTTTTTCAAGAGAAAACCTGTACAATAATTCATCAAGTTCGGGAATCCAAATCCTCCATCCTTTACTGGACCATGCAAAATAAATTTAGGAATTTTGGGCCGCTTGCCTTCTCCCCAAAGAAAATCCCGAAAGACTTTATCAATAGGAGCAACAACTTTCCTCGTAAACTTCAATGGAATGGACTGTATAATGTAAAGAACCTTCGGCAAAAGTACCATTTTAACGGCATTAACCTTGGCCCAAATTCCCAACTGCAGCCGGCCCCATCTCAATATGTCCCTTTTAATTACCTCCAGTATCCTTGACACGTTGAAACCGGCCATCCTTTTTAAATCCCGAACTAAATGTATGCCCAAGTATTTCATTGTTCCCACCTCCCAGCGACAGTCCCAAGAGTCCAAGACATCACGCGGGACACTAACATCCAAAGGAAAAGCTACAGTCTTCCCCCAATTGATCCTATGGCCCGATAAACGTCCCACCTCATCAAACATCTGTTCAAGTAGTACACATCCCTCAGCCGGATTAGACAATATCACTGTCATGTCATCAGTGTAGCATAGCACTTTCATTTCCGTATTTCCAAATCTAAGCCCCCGAAGACCCTGCTCTTGTTTTAATTATAGGATGAGAGGTTCCAAGGCCAGATTGAACAGATACAGAGACAATGGACATCCCTGCCTAGTTCCCCTAGATAACAAGAACGAGGAGGACATAACCCCATTGACCCACACCTTTGCACTAATATTAGAATTCATTGCCCTGATGATCTTAATAAACGTGTCCCCAAATCCCATTCTCTTGAGTGTGTGGTAAAGGAAGGACCAATTGACCCTGTCAAAAGCCTTTTCTGCATCCATAAATAACAACAAGGTATCCCTGGTCTTCGTCTTCGGTAGGCCCATCAAATCTATCAACGTCCTAATAGGGTCATAACCGTATCTGCCTCTCATGAAACCAACCTGTGATCCACTGATCAGTTTGCCTATGCACATATTCAACCTATTAGTCAGAATCCTGCTGAAAATGTTTAGATCCACATTCAGGAGCGAAATCGGCCTATAATTCTCACATCTCTTACCATCTTTCCCCGGCTTCGGGATAACAATTACACAAGCTTCCTTCATAGTGGGACAAAGCAAACATCCCGCATAAAACCATTATATAGATTGCATAGGAACGGTACAAGAACCCCACTCAGTGTCTGAAAAAACTCCACCGGAAGACCATCTATCCCCGGTGATTTACCCTTGTTGAGCTGACCAATAGTTACTGACACCTCCTCTTCCTCAATAGGGCTATCCATCATCACAGCTTGGTCCACACTCAAATTTGGCATAACAATTTTATCAAAAAAGGAGTCCATGTCTACCTGACTTGGGAACTGATCTTCTCGATATAAAGTTTCATAAAATGTCCGAAAACCACTACATATCTCATCTTTCTTAATAATATGAACACCATTGTCATCGACCAGTTTTTGGATAAAAGAAGCATCCGATAGTCCACGTAACCTATTCGCCAACAATTTCCCACTTTTGTCACCTTGTTCCCAAAACATTTGCTTCATAAAAAACATACCCTTCTCATATTGGGCATCCATTTTTTGTTTAAGTAAGTCCCTGAACCGTCCAACCAACAACTTATCCTCAGGTCGCTTGGACACTGCAAAATCCTTCTGCACTTTTTCTAGTTCCCTTTCCAACTTCTGAATCTCCGCCAAGGTTTTTTTCCGCACCCGCGATGTAATATTCATCAGTTCCCCTCTCACAGTCGCCTTGAAGCTCTCCCAGACCATGACATCAGATGCAGTCCCAATATTAATATCAAAGTAATCCCTTGTGAAACTGTTCAGAGAATCAGCAATCCCCTGTTCTTGTAAAATATGAGTTTTAAGCCGCCATCTAGTGAACCCCGACCTTTCTTGTCCCATACTCAACTGCATCATAATCAACGAATGATCTGAAATACTCCTTTCTTTTATAGTTACCTCCCGCAAACTCTCAGCCAACCGTTCAGAAATAAGAAAATAATCAATCCTCGAATGAGAGTCATGTACCGGTGAGTAAAAGGAGAACTCCCTCACAGCAGGGTTAAAAAATCTCCAAGCATCAATTAAATCCAGATTATCCACAAATTCTTTAAAGGATCTACTATTGTTCCCAGCAGTAAATCTACATTGCGCCGAACGGTCCATTTTACCGTCAATCACACTATTGAAATCACCTCCTAAAATTACATGTTCCCCTCTCATCTCCCTCAATATCGTCGATAGCATCCTGAGGAAAGGGCCACCACTACTACATGGACCATAAACCGAACCAATTGTGATCAATCTACCCTCATATGTAACATCAATAAGAAGTATCCTCCCCTCATCATCCATCACCACTTTCTCCACCTGAAACATTAGGCCTTTGCTCAGCAGTATACCCACCCCCCTAGATTTAGAACCATAGCAATTAAAAAAGGTCTTAGTAAACCATCTATTTCGGAGTAGATGCACTGACTCGTTCAACAAATGAGTTTCCTGGATGAGGGCAATATCCGTCTTTTCCCTCCTCAGTCTGTTAAGCACTTCCTTCCTCTTCCTCGGAATATTTAGGCCCTTAACATTCCAGGTGCATATTCTCAAATCACTCAACGACATTTGAACTCAAATCAAAACCAGCCATATTGACCAATCATATTAATCTTGGACAGATCCAAACCAAAAACTAAAGGGGAGCAAGCCAACTGAAGTATGCAAACACTACAGAACAACACGAAACAATACAAAACAAACACAGACATAACAAACCCATGAACACACAATAGCAAAACAAATGATACACCCCACAAAACTGTAAGGTGGTGTTGAGTGCAGTTATTTACAAAAAACAGCAAAGTCTCGAACTGCAACCACCCCAGAATCCACACCCAATGCATATACTGTGACAATCATAACTAATATTCCACCCCTATAATCCCTAACACTATCCACAAGAGCCCTAGAATAGCATGGAGATCAAAATAACCCACCAACCTTCCTTCAAAAGTATTAACCCATTCAAATCCGCCACTTCAATTCCACAGTGCGTGGCCCAGTAACCACCCCAATAACATAGAACATATAGAATTTGTCCTTACAATCCCATTGACCCAATTACCCATACTAGATAATAGACCATAGGTGAATGACTACACTTATAATGCCCGACATCCACTTATACAAGTCAGTGAGAGACACTGATAACCTTTAGGCTTATTACCCAAGTCAGACCAAAATGTCATCTCAGAATCCACAGCTGAAGAATAGTCCCAGGCCAGGCATGGCAAGGTCCACAGAGAGTCGTTTAAACCATTGAAGTCATAAAATACCTATAATTCCCATTCCACCTCCTATACTAACTATGCACAACCATGGTTACCCCCCTCCACCCCCAGCGAACTCGAATCAATTAATCTACCATACTATTACCCACCCAGTTGCCATCAGAATAAAGGAATTCCCATGACCCATCACGTTCTCCCGAAGCCATAACAGTATTAAATACTCCATTTCAGATATGTATTTCGCGTGCTGTGGATTTATGATCAATCAGCCAATTATGAAATGTCCTGTACTGTGTACACTAAGAGAAGTGATACCGTACATGAACCACACCAGGCAGGATGATATCTGATTTCCAACCCATTCAGGTGCGTAGCCACAGAAGAAAATACCTGCATGTAACTGAGGCCAATAATGTACGCCTGTTTGCGCCTCTCCTGTTTATGCTTTAACACATCTCATTCCATGCCCTTCAATATGATCCTCTAAGGCTGCAGTCACCAAGAGAAAAGCGATCAAGTCAGATAAGATCACTGTTTATGTTATAATGGATGGCAATGCAGCGTTAGAGGGGGAGGTGCTGCAAGTCTCCATGAGCGCGTTGTTAATCTCTGTCTCAGCCACCATAGTCCATATAACAGCTTGCACTGAATTTGGTCTCAGATCCTAGCGTAATTAACCATGAAATGAAGAAATGCAACCATGGGGCTTATCGCTGTGTTTTTCGAGTGATACCCCAAGCAAGCTTCAACAGCTGCTCCAAGCATCTGGCAGTGCCCATTGACCATCATGGGCAGAGCAGGCTGTCGGAACAATTGGAGGCTCAAGGAAGGTCACGCAATCCAATTGTAGATGCGTGTAGGCGGGAGACACGGTTTCAGCTAGAGGCCGCGTACAGGCGCACAGGCGTCTCCGGAGGCAGGATAGGGGAGGGAGAAGGCGGAAGAAACTCGGTCGCGGATATTCATTAGTGTGAACTGTTACACCTACCGCCAGTCCGCTCCCCCAGCACAGCGTCCTCCATTCACAAGCGTATCCTTCGTAACACGCACTGGCATCCATCAATCACGTCTCCGTGACATGAAACGACGTGCGGGAGCGTCAAAAGTACTATGGCCTTTCCTCTAATGGCCCGTGACTGCGTTCTCAAACGAAAACATCTATCCCAACTGATTTTAACGATCGTTATATCCAAAATAATTGCAAGTGGATGACAATTAGATAAAAACAAAATAAATAAAACACACTAGTAAAAAAAAAAAAAACCAACTCCACCGCTTTCTAAGCATCCAGTTTGTCTATCTCTTCTTTTTGGCTGGTATTCTCTGTGAAGCAGACACAGTAGCCTCCATTGCCTCCACAGGTTGCTCAGGATCATTCCCGTTTTCGGTCCCTTCCAAGTCACTCAAAAAAGCCTCAGCTCCTTTGCTGTCATTGAAGGAGAACAACATGCCATCCTTGATCACCCTGAAGATGGCAGGGTACACCATGTAGTATTTGAGGTTCTTCAGTCTTGCTTTATCTTTGGCTGTATTGAATTCTCTTCTTTTATCCAAGACATCCCGACTGAGGTCCCCGAATATCATCACTCTGTGGCCATTCCAAGTCAGGTCACGTAATTCACAGGCCTTCCTTAACACCATTTCTTTGGTTGGAAAGCGCAGGAACTTAACCACAAAATGTCTAGATCGCTGGCCTTGCGCTGGCTTGGGTCCCAAGCTCCTATGGGCCCTCTCCAATTCTAGGTGTATCTTGGGATCCAGCTTGAGGACAGTAACCAAAACTCTCAATAAATTCAAGGGGCTTGCCCCTCTCCAAGTCCTCAGGAAGGCCAACCACCCTCACATTTTTCCGCCTGGAAAAATTTTCCTGCTCAGAGAGCTTCAGAAACAGTCTTTCATTTTTTGATTGTAAATCTCTGATTTGGTTTCCCATCCTTTCCACTGTGTTATCCACATTAGTCAGATGAGACTCCACTCTGTTAAAGTTTGAAGTGAGTTCCAAGTATCTCTCTTCCGCACTGGACATCTTATCCTTGATCTCATTTACATCCAAGGTCAGCTTTGTGAGCATGTCCAGAATTTTATCAACTCTCTCATCTGAGGATTTCTCACTAGTCCCCTTCTGCCTCTTAGCAGGTTGTTCTGTATCAGGTGAAGTTGGTTCAGCCATCACAGTGTAGGGTAGGGATTCAGTCCAGGTGCAGGAGCTCAGCCTTCAGGCAGCCATCCCTGAAGCGGACAGTTCTAGAATCTAAGTGTAGATAACAAAGGTAAATAACATTTTATCCCTCCACAACTCTCTCTCTTGAGTAGAACTAGGGGTACTTATAATCTCGCACACATTTATATTTAAACGCACATCTCACGTGTTTACTTTAGATCAAGATGCCGGTTTCTCATTGTGTGAAATACCACGGGTCATCTCATATCAATCTCATTCACTTGCGCCCACACCCGTCTCCTCAACATTAAAGGCGCTCAAGCATACGAAAATTCGCCTGAATTTCTAAAACTACAGGTAAAAAAAAGTTATTTTTCCTTTTGTCTAAACTAGGCAACACAGTATTAAATAATAACAAATAATCAACCAACACACATTTTCGGTGTTATTTTCATCCCTTTTCTGGCCTGGCCATCTTTACTTCATATAAGAAAACTACTGATTACAAGTAATTGTTAATTCAGTCGATCGATTAAGACGATAAGACACTACAATCACCTGCACTTGTGAAGAGGTGAGCATGTAAGAGTTTGTAATTACATATAGCACTAAATATACTGCATATTAACAATGATAAAATATACTATGTTATATTTCTAGGTGAACACGCTTACTAAAGAAAGTGTGTTCTTTTGAGGACTGATGAAATTTGTATTTCTGTCTCTACCTGCTGGGATTGTTTTTTTTTTTTTTAAATTATTTGTAATGCGCGCAAGACCCAGGGGTATCAGGGTGCAGCAGGTACAAGAATATGCAAAGCTTAGTTACGGTGAGTTACAGGTTACGGGCAGTTATATAAAGCAATACATTACTGAACATATTATACAGGCAAGATATTTACAGTATATTACAGGTATTGTACATAGAATGAGGTTAGCGTCAAGGGATTATTAGGCAGGTGTTGTGTGTGTCATTTCAGAAACCTAGACGTGCGGTTATTGGTCAGTGGATTTTAGCCATAAAATGGTGTTGGTTCTGAAGTTCTCATAGGGCTAGTCTGCTCTTAGGGAAGGAGGCATGGAATTCCAGAGTTTGGCCGCTTTAACAGGGAAGCCGTTGCCACCCATCGTTGATCGTTTGAATTTGGAGATGGACAGACAGTCCAGATTTATTGATCTAGTTGGTCTTGAGGATGTCCTTTTATGGAATCTCTCAGAGAGGTAGATGGGTGCGGCGTTGTTGAGAGATTTGTGAGTGAGTGACGCAGTTTTAGAAGAATTTTGTCATTGGTCCAGAGAAAGTTGTTTTGTCGTCTGCTCTCGGAGATGTGTTCTCTTCTGGAGATACCTAGGGCTGCTCCAGGGCGTTGTTTTGTAGGGTTTGGATTCTGGTGATGATGGATTTGTTGGAGCCTATGTATAGGGCATTGTAGTAGTCTAGACGGGATAGGATGAGGACTCTGGCCAGGATGGTACAGCTGTTATTCGAGAGAAATGGCTTGCCGGTTCTAATGAGTTTGCATGTGTACGCTTTGGAGAACGCTAGCGTGCTGACCTGTTTACAGAATGATAGGGTGGAATCGAGGTAAAAGCCTAGTGTTTTTACCTCTTGTGTTACCTTAATGAGGTTGCCGTCAATTAAGAAGGAGATTGACATCAATGGAGACTTCGCTTTGTCCCAGACTCGTTTTCTTAAATTTGTGAAGGTAAGTACCTGACATTGGCTACTGTCTTTTTAAAGAAACACAATGTCCACCATAGATGAACCTTTTATTTTGAACTCTGATTTTGATTTAAGTCGATCTGCTTATTTTTAGTGGGTTGAAAACAAACATTTACGAACAAATAACGAGTATTTGCTACGACTACATTACTTTTAAACTGCCTCCTGTCTTGAAGACGGTTACACTAGCAATGACAGACATTGGTGATATTGTCTGATCGTTTTGCCATATGTCGACCATCACAAAGGCTTGAGATATTAAACAGCCATTTTTGACAGAGTCATGTGCTCACATCGTTACTCTGCCTCTCTTACAAAAGTGATTGTGCTAGTTAAGCACATAAATGCACGTACTAACCCCACTGTCAGATGTTCTTTTAAAACATTGCATCTTTTTATGTATCTGTACCAATTATTAATTGATCGTTTACATTGAATCTCTTTTTTTGTTCACTTTACTTTTGTGTTCATTTAGTATATAATAAAATTGTTTTGATATATGAGATCAGATTTGGCACACTATGCTGGACTAGCCTTATACTCTATTAGTGATCTTGTATATGTTAGCACTCATGTTAACTGATTGTTTGACATAAACCCATGACTTGATACTATTCCTAAGAATGTGAATACAAGAGACAGGGTAGTTGCCTTCTTTGTTCTTTTTTGCCTTCGTGAGGGTGGCCTTCCAGCAATCAAACTCTGGTACGCTGTATATGGGCCTCTGCAAACAGACTTGGCTATTCAACACCCTCAAGCTTGAAACTAGCACAACAACCTCAATCGTTTGACGAACAGAAAGAACATCCACTGCCTAGTTACATGAACATGCAACATATCTACACACAACTCCCCACAATCACTTAAATGGAAGTGGACCAAAACTCCTACGAACATTAAGTTAACAACGCTTTAGAAAGGACTAGGGGCGAGCTATGCAAATAGTGCAGTTTCCCCAAAAACATTTATCTAAACTGGACCAACAAGAAAACTTGTCTTCAGAGTTAACAACCACATACTCAAACACCAGACAAACGATCTTGAATCCAAAAACGACTAATAAATCTATCTCTATCCACCATACACAACTGACACAATCAACAACAGCGCAAGGCTGCAAGTTGCCTACAAACACACCACATTAACAGAGGAACATCACTACTCACTTCTCTAGACCAATCACATCCCCCCACACCAGTGGCCAAACCTACCCTTGCAGCGTTGACTTCAATCAATCAGTCTTGGCTCTCCATATGGGATAAAACACATACCCAAGGATACAAGGATATTCAACCCCTATCCACCAGGAATCACACAGACACTCAGGACTGGGGTACTACTGCCCTACAGGTGTCAACAACAGGGTATTTACTTTTGCCTTTCCCTCTACCCCACTAAAACCACCTGTCTCTATTTTCTTGCAGAGACACGTGCACCAAGACCACCAAGATGGTAGCAGTGAGTTTTACAAGACCACTTACTTTCCATTACATCAGTCTGTGCAGACAACTTCATCCTTGCCTTCAGGGTTTATAGACGTGAACCTCACAACACCACACATCGTACGTTTAATTGGCCATGATCAGAATGCTCTTCATCTGAACTGTGATTTCTAGAAGCGACGAAAAAGAGGCACACATCTTAAGCCCATTAGAGTCATCTTAACCTTCACTAGAAGTGATTTAAATTAGCGACTCTAGCAGCATTCCTCAAATCTTCAGCCTAAAGTTCTCTACATCCTTAACTCAACTCCTTGAGCACCTGTCAACTTGGGGACCCAGAGTGCTTGTACAAAAACGAAAGATTAGCTGGGTGTCCACAAAACTGTACAGCAGGCGGCAGGGCTCACTCATGCAGGGCAGTCGGAGGATTACGTGATTCTGGAAAGGAGAACAGAACAATGATACACATCTCAAATCTGACACCTCTGTCGCCAGAATTACCTTCATCCTTACTGGAAGTGATTTACAAAAGTGGTGCTCACAGTAGTTCAGATCTTGCAGATCCCTTTAGCCCATCAATCCCACCCAATCATTTTAGCCAAGAAGTCCCTGCCAATCCTCATTGTTAATGTTTCACGGAAGCGATAAATAAATGAATTAAAGCCACTGTTAAATGACCATAGATTCAGTACGCCCTACAAAAGCTATAAATTGCACCTGCAACATCAGAACACATTTAACATCCACCCTCCAAGCCCTACATTGAACATTGTGGGTCATTTTGATCATGGTCCTGTTTTCTTGGTGTGGTTATAGTGCAAGGTCTGCAAAGGCAACCAAGCTTCCCAGAGTAGGAACTGGCATCTCGGGCACTGCTCTTCTGGTTTTGGTGGAAGGTCCTTGCTCTCAGCACCCTTTGAAAACTGTAGCAAGACGTAAATAGGCTGTACGTATAATTGTAGAATATACAAACGTCTTGATTACTTTGTATTTTAGCACTTTCCAAAGCGAAATGAGTAATTATTTTAGTCAACGTACAACATGTTTAGAAACTGCACATCGCCAAATACCATGGCTCATTACAAAAGCCTACAAGCATGCATTGTGTTTTTTGCCCAAAGCTCCCAGGAACCCCAAATTGAGCGTGGAATGAAGTTTTCCACCCATACTTCCTTAGGAGAAAAGCGTTCATCGTTCCAACCCATGGCGGTCTCGGGGTGGTAAAGAGGGCACCTTGTAACATCTCAAACATCTAACAATTGCATATTATATTTTTGTTCTCTGCAAAAACATACAGATAAAAATAGCCTAGAACAATTTCCTCTTTATTTATACATGTATTTATTTAGGAGGTACCTAAAATGAGCGGTAAAAATTAAACTGAGGACCTGGTTCAAATAGCTCGGACAGTGTGATGTGCAGTTGCAGTACCAAATGGAAAAATATACTTATTTATAGCCACAGAACAATTATTGTAATGGCAATAGGCAACAGATTTGTAAGGCTACTCCAGGGTTGCCTTCTACTAAAATTAAAAGGTAACTTTTTTAAATCGAACCAACTACTTGCTTATTGGGACTTGCACCAGTTATTCACAGACGCACCACACCAGCGAAGTGAGTTATGAATAATCCATGGCTGTAATTCAATCTAGTGGCTACAGCCAATATCATGAAACATGACAGCTGAACTTGTGTAGCTTGGAGAGGACATTAGGATGTTCCCTAATAAATTATAAAGAGGTTCCTGCTAAATTCTTTCTTATGTATAAAATTGGCTAGCTCTCATTGCATTTCCAATTGGTATACAGTCTTTGAAACTTTACTTCGGAGTGCTCTCAATTCACAGCGGATTATGTAACTAGGCCAAGATCACATATCATGTCTGCAGAACCTCAATTACAACTTTCCTATGTAGACTTCAAATCCAATTCTTCTTTTCGAAGGCCACCTATTCGCCTTCCATTTCCTCCGACAAGTAGATAGATTGCTCGCCCACTCACTCGACTAAACATTCTCACATGGATGTTGATGCTGCTACATCAGACTTCAGCATCCACACTCACGCACATTCACATTTCTGTACATTGGGAAGATCGCTACACGCATTCTGGATCACGGCATGTATGGTTGCTGAAACACAGGTTCCACAAAGAACCCACTTCACGGCAAAGTCATACAAGCACAAAGCCAATAGAGACCTGGTAAAAGAAAATAAGAAACCTATTTGAGGGCAGAAATGGGGTGCTGTGACACCAAGTATCAGAATGCACAGGTCGGAAACTGCCTGGAACATACTGAACCACAAGCAGCGTGTGTTCATATTTCCAAATGTTAGAAGATTGACGTTATACAGCAGAATGACGCGAACTCAGCCGTTTTCACCCGGGAAGCGTGACCGTTCACACACAGCAACGACATAACCCCTAGCGGAACCATGCCTGCATACTCACAGGTATCTCCTGATCCATTACCTCGTCCCTGGCATTCTCCATGCGATACTGGACCGAAGCAGGCTGACGGTCTATCATCATGGTGGACCCTCTGTGGGATTCCAAGGGAGGTGGGCGGAGTTACTATTTGGAATGCACGCACTCCTGGGACGAAAGGATGCCATTGGTTTCAGGGGCAGTACGTACAATAAAAGGCACCTTACCTGATACAATGTATCTTTTTGGTTTTTTCGCTGATAAGGACAATGAAGGACTCGACTTTCAAACATACCACTGGGCTTACTAGACGCGTGAGAAGCAGCCACAAGAGAATCTACCCGTATCGACAGAAAACTTCATCTAAGGACAGAATCTTCTTTATGCTAAATACTTCAATAAATGTTTTTCAGTTTCTGCAAGTTCTGTCTCCAGCATCGTATTTATACAGGTGCATACTACACACGTCATGGATCAGAGGATGAATAGCTGGAAGGCAGTGGGCGTCAGTCATCCTTTTGTTTAGCAAACCGTCCATGCCTTTCGCACTGGGAGTCCTGGTTGGGGTTGTTGGGATCCACATCTCCCGGTGACTGTGTCTTAGAGCCCAACTCACTCGCTTTCCTTCCGGCTTCACCAGGCCATCACAATGTGCCTCACAGGCCAGCACGCCTGTTGTGTTAAACATTGCATCAGTTGTTACATCAGTACCGCACAGCACTATATCTTCTGAATGTTTTCACAGATGCCCTGATGGTAGCTTTACTGATCTCAGCACGGAGATGTCAATGACAATACAAAGTAAATTCCTCCTTGAAATTGATTATTTTAACTCAAGCTGCCCAATACTCTGTGCACATTGACGTGAAAATGACCACATTCTTTGTTTTAATATGTACAAATCTCACATGTTGCGGTTTCATATTTCGCAATGTTGTACATAGTTGCTCCAAAGTGCTTACCTTTGACAAGTGGCAGCTTGTGCCTTCATTCTGGAGATACAGGGGTATGGGTGTCTGGGGGGGGTGGAGTACCCCAATAAAGGGATGCAGGGGGGTGGTGTTGAGTGTAGACCATGATGGGGAAGTACATTTTCTACTGAATGAGAGTCAATGAGAATCAAACAGCCATAAAACAGCCACCAGCTTTGCAACAAACCACATGGCCTTCATTGTAGCAAGATCCTTGCACCAATGATTCACACTCTTCAGCATGTAAAGACAGCAGGTCTCGCAAATGCAAGGCCCTAGTGGATATATGGGCTTCGAGAAAAGATCACGACTGGAGAATGCAAGCCCTTTGATTAAAATTCCCGGGCATCAATAGCATTGTCCAACATAATAAGGTGTACACTGGGGACAGACATCAAAGGTGAGGGGCTTCTTCACCTCTTTAACTATGATCATAGAGAGTAAAGGGTGTGCTGCTGGTCTAGCACTACTCACGAGCAAGACCACAGAGGGGCTTTGGGCTGATTGGGACCTTGCTGCTTACAATGTTATTTTGAGATCAGAAGGAGAAATTGATATTTGAGTTAGAGACATATCAATCACAAGCTAAACAAATGGTTTCCAGGAATTATTTTAAGGAATCTGACCTGAGCGTGATAGCCCCATGAAACATAACCAAAAGGAAGCAGGGACTTTTGAGTGCCTAGTTGGAAACCAGCCATGCTGGTACTACCTCACATGGGACTAAACCGCTGAGTGGACAGAAATGGGGCCTGGACCATTTGCAGCACCAGTCTTACTGGTAACCCAGGCCTTTGCAGACATTGGTTCCACATCTAGTACAATATCCTTCTTGCCTAAAAGAAGTTGCTGGCACAGTTGCAGCTAGTGAACTTTGAAACAGATAGGGCATACACTCCTACTCTGAATGCGGGGCAACCCTAACCCCTCTTGGTTGCGTTTGAGGGAGGAGGCGTGGCCAACCCTGCATCCGGCCTCCCCGCCCCGGAACACCCCGCTTTAGATATCTGTGAAATAATATGCCTAAGTGGTGCAGGATTTTCACAGGAAATTAGCTCAAAAGAAACAGCATTTAGAAGCAGTTGTAAAGGCGAACACAGGCTATTCCAATACTGAATGTGTCACGTCCGCAACAGTGCAATGGAGCATCGCACGAAAGATCAATTATGTGCCAATCATAACATTGTGCACCTAAATAAAAAACATTGGATTCATAGTAGACTAATATCCGTGGAACACCAATGCAATAAAGTAGTGCCTGCTTCAGTATGCCAGTCGGGCACAGGGAAAAGTGCCATTCACAAACAATGTGCCAGTAATTCCTTCCGTTTAAAATGCTCTGCCAGTAGATGCACTGCACATCTTTGATCTTGCCGTAGTCAATAAAATACAACCAGAGCTGCTGCTACATGCAAGAATGCGGCCACCACTTGCCGCCAGGTTACTGTCAAAGGACAGTATAAACTGTGTTATCCGGCACTATTATCGAGAACGCTCTATTGACATATGGCAGTCATCGCCAGTAATAATGCCATCTCACATGATAAAATGCGGCAAGTCTCGATAACAGGGTTTCCGGATGGAGAAAGTGCAGGATGCTTTGCTCTCTGGACCTTTAGCTCCCTTCCACGCTTTTTGCCACATGGAACGCATACTGGGCCTCATTACCACTTGGCCAGTGTGGAAGCAACATGCCGGTATTACCGTATACCGACACGTTTCTGCATTGGCCAAGTACAAATTTGCCGGTGGGGTGCCAGAATGAAAGAAGAGGTTTGCAGAGAATGCTAAGTCATTTTGGCACCCTACCGGCAAATATCGCCAGTGTTACCAGTGCCGGAAATACCAGCAAGCCCCCCCCCAAATCCCCCATAGATGGAATGTGGAGTTCCCGCAGTCACCGGCACTCGGAATTTAGTGGACATTACTCCGGACCGAGTGCCGGTTCACAGTAATACAGTTTGCCGGAATCTGGCCGAATTACGCCAGGATACCAGCAAACTTGTAATGAGGGCCACTGTGTTATTTAGGACCAGTCATTCGCAATGCGTGCTGGATAATAAAGCTTCTTTTGTACAAAGAAGAATTGCACAAATAATTCTGAGTGCTCAATGACATCAGGATGTTGCTAAAATACTTTGGAATGCCGCTAATAATGTGATGTTACATGTCCCTGCGAAGGATGCTGTAAAACCCAGCATGGTATTAACATGGTATGACTATAGCAAGGCTATGATCAGCGGGTCAACCTCTTGCTTAATGCCTCGTGAAACAAGTTCCACATTAAGAAACCAGTCAAGCTTCCCCAATTCATCACATATTATGCCAGTTTCCACAGTGGCATCCTTGTTTTAATGTAATTAAGTAGGCTCATTTCTATATTGCTTTCACAATATTGTCAAAGCTGTTTCAACAATGCAATACCAGTACCGTCCCATAAAACCCCATGATATTCCCTTCTACGATGACCTCAGACAATTAATTGCAATGCCAGTTTCAAAATGCTGTCAGAAAACATCCAGTGTGCTTTCAAATTCACCATGCCATTGTTAAGTAGATTGTCCTTCGAGTTTGCACATTGCCCCCAAATAGTACCATATTTCCCTCCAACATTGTCACATGCCACTTTCACACTGCCATCCGATTTGCCCATGCCACTTCACATTGCCTAAGAAAAGCTGTGTGCCAATTAATATTGACCCAAACAAGTCACATGCCACTTTCACAATCCCCTGAAAATATATCCCTTTACCACTTTTACATTATCCCTAGATATGATCTATGCACGTTTACAGTGCTGCCAGTATAGCCCCATATCCCCTCACACTGCACACAGAATTACCCCATCCAACCGTCACATTGGCCCCAATTGGTTCGAATGGCACTTTGCATTGCTCCAGGATTTCCTTTAATGTTTTCCCAGAAATGCTGCATGCCATGCTCAGACGGTGCAAGAATTAACCAGAGACACTTTCACTTTGACCCCAGAAATGCCCTACCCCATGCCATTTCACATTGCACCAGAATTTCACCACTGTCCTTGTCATAATTAAGTTCCCGCAGAACATTGCTCCATGCCACTCTCCAAGTGACCCCAGAGCCTCAGTTTGACTCAGCCCTTCCCTCTCCCTTTACCCTGCCCAGTCTATAAATGTGCATCAGTGAGCTGACCCGCAACTCTCAGTTGGGATGATGATGATGATGTATGTAACTATGTATGTTAATATGTTCCATGTACAGCGTTTCGGCGTAAGCGCTATATGAATTACAAATCCTGACTCCAATCTGGGAAAGTGGGGTGAAGGAGACACTTTTGCAGTTTCGGACACATTATTTGGTGCTGAGGGAGTAGGGTTGCCAAGCCCAGGACTCCCTGAAAACCCCTGCACCATACTGCACATGTATCCCTACTGGGGAAACACTGAAGTGTGTCTTCGACCCTGAAAACCCACAAAGCCTAGTCCATGCCCTCATGAACCCACAGTCTTAGCATTATGCAAACACAGAACACTGCAAGGTAAGTTACATTAAATAATGAGTGGCAGTTGCTAATGGCACTACTTGGGCATGCTCTCCTTGGTGATGCTTTGTATGTATTTTTTAATTTATTTTTTTACTTACAATTTCTTTTGTATTACTTACAGGCGTTTCCTAATACGAGTTTCTTAGTTCCTGGACAGAGTTGCGGCCCTTTACCAATCGGATTTGCTACCTGCACTTGAAAGCTTGCACTTTGCATTCACGAACTCGGTATCAAGCCAGCAGTACCTTTCTTTTGAACCGGGTCTGTGATTATTACAAAACTTCCCCTACCCGAGCCTGTGGCCACTAAGTGCTCAGTAAAAAGGCCCTCAGTACTGCCAAAAATCTCCATGTCCGTTTCTTTCGTGGAATCGGCGCTGTCCTTAGCGAGCATGATAAACTCCTTTTGGCCAATCACAGATGTGATCTATTTCCAAAGCAGACCCTTAGAATGTTCACAGCGTGCAGCCCTGAGGACTCTTGGAATCCTCTGTTCCCAGGGAGAATCTGAATTGATGTTTGTCTCAGGAGGATAGCTCAGGGGCAACGTGCTCGCCTTGAAAGCAAGATGACACGGAGCAACACAGGTTCGATTCCCAGTTCTGTGCTTTGAAACCTCTGGGTATTAAGCACGTTATAAATGACCAATCATATCAAATCATATCATACCCATGGCTGCATTTGTTTAATAGTCACTGAAGGGTGCTTGTGAATCAGAGGATACCTTTGCTCACAAAATACAGCCAAAGCCAAGTCACTTTTTCTATTCCAGCCTGGCCTCATGCACGGCTTTATTCCCCCAGCCAACTTTTGGGGTGGGACCAAGCCTGATTTGCATATTGGTCTTTCCCCTTCTGTAATGGCTTGGCAGGCGAAGAACGATGGTCTGGAGGGTTGCAGAGAGCAATGCCAGGGGTTAAGATTCATTCTAAACCTTCCAGCCATCACCTCTTTGTTTTTGCTTTGCCACCCCGAGTGTGATGGGTATGCCCAGACATGGGTCCCGTGCCTGCTGGGCCTAGAGAGCCATGCTACTCCTCACTGATGACACCCAACGAGGCTGAAGCATGTTTGGGGATGCTTGTGGTCTCGTGCAGAAGGAATGTATCCTAGCAGTTCGGGCTGGACTGCCACTTTTGGGGTGGGACCAAACATGATTTGCATATGGTCTTTCCCCTTCTGTAATGGCTTGGCAGGCGAAATATGGTCTGGAGGGTTGCCCAGAGCAATGCCAGTGGTTAAGATTCATTCTAAAGCATCCAGCCATCAACTGTTTGTTTTTGCAGGGAGGAGGAAGAGGCAGTGCGATGTAGCTGTGCGTTAGAACTTGCAGATTTCAGGAAGTGACATCATAAAAAGTGCTGCTGTCATCGCCTTCTGCCCCTTAAAATTGTAACCCCTCCCCCAACCTCATACTCCATCAATTATGTGCCACAGGTCCACCTGGAAGAGCTGTTGTAGTTTTTAGATAAAACATGCGTTTGCAAGCTTTCGTCCAACTTAAAATGTTGTATGTAAACATCCCCTGTCATTTATTCCCAAGAGCATAAAATAGATGTTGTCTAGAACACCATTAATCTTGTTAAGGTAAGATTTAACTACTCAAGCCACTTTAAGCATGTGCAAAACGGTCAAGTATGTCGGTTACAAAAAAACATGGGCAGTGGTATAACCGGTTTTAAGTGGAATTCAGGTACAACCTTTTGGCAGGAAAGCAAATTAGTAAACCGTTCCTTTGCCGACAAAACCTAAAGTTTACTAACCTGCCTGAGCAAAGTAATGGCAAAGAGTAAAGCCAACTTCCAAGACAAAAAACATCACATCCTGAATGAAATGTAATGGTCGCCTTAAGTTTGACAATGTCCCATTCAAAGCACTCCAAATTGGGGTTGCTGTGTTGAATGGTGGTTGGGGAGTGAGATGCGTAGGATCTCTCTTTAAACCAGGGGTGTCCGACTCCAGGCCTCAAGCGCCGCAAACCTGACTGGTTTTCAGGACATCCCTCATTAATATTCATGAAATAAAATTGCATACACAAATGTATCTCATGAATATTAATGAGGAGTATCCTGAAAATCCAACATGTTGCGGACCCTTGAGGACTGGAGTTGGACAACCCTGCTTTAGACCATAACATAGTTATGAATAATAGATGAATTAAAGGAGCAACCTCTTGAAAATGCTTTTCTATAGTTAATAAAGTGATGGATGGAAATTGTTGAGCATTATGGACATTCTTGGGGTAACATTCTAAAATCCATAGCTTTTAATGTATGTGCCATTACAGACTGAGAAAAGTCATCAGCAAATCATTCCGGCCCAAAGTCGTCCCCAAAGAGGGCAGTCCGAACTGCTAGGCCATGCCCACTTTACATAGTAGCACAAGCAACCCCTGAAGAACAAATGAATTATCCCTGGTAAAGTTCTTTCGACAGGATGTTCCTCCCACATATTCCTCATCTTTGATATACTCAGATATGCTGCAAGCAGGATATCAGAGTATATCAAAGAGGAGGAATACGTGGGAGGACACAATCCATTCAAAAAGTTTCCGCACCATGAGTCACTAGGCTCTAGCCGTCTTCTGGAGAAGCACCAGAACCACGACGTCTTGAAGACACCGTTCATTGCAGAGCTGTGGAAACCAACACATGTACAGGTGTTTGGCACAGAGAAAAAAGGGGCTCAGCATCAGGAGCTGTATACCATTTTACTTGCCACGAAGAACCTGCTTTGAGAGAGGCCAGCTTAAGCAACATTGCCGTACGTGTGTCATGAAGGTCTGGAACCACGGCTATCTCACTCCTTTTCAAGATGAAGGTGCCTTCCAAAGCAACCAAATACAAGTGTGAGTCTTCATCTGACACGAAATTCAGTTATTGCTCTGTGCGTAATGTTTAAAAGTGGCAAACCTTTCTGGTGTGAAAACTAGATAAAAGGCCTCATCCAAATATCTTTCCTCTGCACTGAACGTGCTCAGGGCAGGTTGCAGCGCTTGCTTTTAGATGTTCTAGGCATTGGACCGCTGCATCGAAGGTCCCAGTGCAGAGTCTTCAGGCTCAACATGGTCAGAACCAGGGCCAATCCTATTGATGTATGTCTAGTGCTCGATTTCTTTGTGATCAAATTTGTTTTGCTCACATTTTCTACTGGAGAAAACCGGGCAGACCACCCACACCCTTCTCCCCCAATGCCCGTAACGACACTCACCCCCACCAACATTACCTAACACCCAACTCAGCATCTACATTGGTGTGTGAGAGCGGGAATTCGGGGGAAAAAAAAATTGAGCTTAATGAATTCTACCAGTTTGTCGAGCAATAGACCCAAAACCAATCCTATTGCTCCAAGTCTTTAGGCCCTGAATCGGTCTGGCGTCAATTCAGAATCTTCAAAGACCCACTGGAAATAAAGAGGCTGGGACTGTTCATGGCAGGAGAACAGCATGAACAAGATGAATCCCATAACACGGATCTGAAGCACCAGGTCCCAGACAAAGAGCAAGGTCTGTGAAAGGGGTGCCAAGAACCTTTGCCCGGAGGAGGGGTGTCAGCCAGCTATAATGTGATAGGAAAACGTAAGGGCTCCCTCTTAGGCATATGTGAAGGATAATATCTCCCCCAGACCTTGCACAAGGCTCAGGAGGTTCAAGAACGGCAGTAGACTTGGTCCTAGGATGTCGCTCTCCAGCGTAAGTTTTTGAGTATAATGCTCAGATGAGAGAGAGAAAAGGTTTATAGAATAGCCATCTGAAAGTAACTTCTTGACATCACGCTACGCACATCACTTCCTTCATCACTTGGGGCCCCATGGCTTCCCACATTACAAATAACACTCCCTAGTTTACCTGATGCTGACATTCTTGCAAAGGTACACAAAGTCCCTTAAACAAGCATTGGCATGCCAACCATGTGGGCTTTTTGTAGGCATGGCAAGGGTACTTGCTAGGCACAGCCATAATGGTACTGGCTGGCAATTGATGGTAGCAGGTGCAAACTGGTACGAGTACCTGGGCATCTAATAGCAGGCAAATGCCTAAGACTTCTACACAAGCCAAAACGATTGGCTTTGCCAATGCATGTTTTTCACAAGTCTCCAGTGAAGGGCATGCATAGTGCTTATAAATCAAGTGACCGAAGGCAGACATGGTTAAGACATTTTTATTACACCATTAGCAGATTTACTACTTCAATTAAGGGCTTGATTCATAGAACATTGTCCTATGGGATTGCGCCATTAAAAAACCCTTCTGTGAATCAGGCCGTAAGTCATTAACTCTCAGAAGACTGCTTTGAAAAAAAAACTGGTAGGCACTTTAAGTGCGCAGTTTGATGGAAAGGCTGGATTAAAGCGAGCTCAAAGAGTACCCATGAGGAGGTGTTTTGGGCGGAGAAGGGCAGGAAATGGGTGGGAATGATTAGCACGGCCATGGCCAGTCAATGGGTGTGCAAATAACTAAACGCCTACAAGCTGTGTGTCCCTCCTCATATGCCACTTCTCCCCATCTGTACTCTAATGGAATAGTTTCGACCTAATAGCCCAAACTAAAAAAGAACAAGATTTGAAAGTAAAACAATGGAAGGTATCTAACAGAATCACTAGATCATCCAACATACCATGTCTGGCGGTGCCCAGATACAATCTAAAAAGAGCCGGAGGTTCTAGCTTTCCGGCATTAGCCGCCCAGCTTTGGAACACTCTCCCTCAGAATATTCAGACTATTCAAACCTTCAACAAATTCAGATGCCATGTTATCACATGGATACTCAACAAAACATAAAATAACAGCTCTTGATACCACTAACCGCTAGATGGTCTGCACAACTAGAATGTGACATCCATCCTATACTACTGATATGACCTATGTATAATATGTATAATGTTTAATATGTATATGTGTACCATTGTAATTTTTCCTTGAATGCTCAAACTGTATTCATGCACACAACTGTCTACCATTGCTATCCTCTAGCGCCCAATTACCTGCGGTTCAGGTGCGCGATATAAATAAAATAAACAAACAAACAAACCACACATCAAAAAAACGAATAAAGAAGGAACCCAGGTGACACTAAAGTGAAAAAAAGACTGGTTCAAACAGAGCTAGTGTTAAAGACAATCAGCTTTGAACGAGCATTAAAATGCAATTAAAATGGCTCTCTTGGTGCCAAGCCTTCTAAGACTTCTCATGGCATTGGTCTGAAAACGTAAAAGCAAAAAGTACTAGTTAGTCCAAGTGACATGTTTCTGAATGATATTTTTAAAGTTTCGCACCTAAATACTGCTCTTACAAAAAATTTTAATATATTTTTAAGAAAGAAATATTGAAAAATGATATGGAAAAAGGATTAACAAAATACAGGTCTACATGGATAACAAACCATTAACTGCAATTTATATTGCAAGTATTGCGATAAGTGGAAAAGTAAGTAGCATACAACATATTAATTGCAATACAACATATGGCAATCTGCTAACGAAATATAAAAGCATGTACAAAAATGTCTCGTAATAGTTGTATAGTAGACAAAAATCATAGTTTTACAAAAGAATGCAGGACATAATAGTAGCAAAGATACATACACACACACTAGGAGGGGGCGTTGTGCAGAAATAAATTAAGAGCTAGTGGTAGAAGATATTGAGGCAATATGCCCAGATACGGCGGGCCGGCCCAACGCTCGGGCTTTTAACTTGGGCTGCGGTGCCGTTACCGATAAGGTCGGCCGTCTGCAGGAGGGGCATATTAACATTAGCACCCGTGTAGTTCTCTACACGGGTGCTAATGGGGTCTCTTATTTATTTTTAAAGAAACGTACCTTTGCTGCGTGGCCCGGCGCTGCTCAATCCTGTCCCATGAAGTCCATTTTCAATGTTGGTGACCTCAACGGACTTCAGGGACAGCACTGTGCGGCACGCAGCAAAGGTATATTTCTTTTTTTAAAAACAAAATTAAACAAAAAAAAAGACACCCGTAGCACTCGCGTAGGAAACTACACAGGTACTAAGAGGTGAGAGTGAGCGGGGAAGGGGGTTCTGGCGACCCAGGCTGCTCGGAACACAGGCTTGTACCATAAAATACAGCCCAGGGTGCTAATGAAAGATACATCAGGGAACCACTCTAAGCATATCAATCCTTTGCTGGTTAAGTATGGGTTTCTAAGATGGCTAATGCTCATAAAACATGTCAGAGACATCATGGGAAATGCAAGTTCTTCATTTAGCCACAGAGCCGAGCCAGACTCCACATAGTGCCTCGCAACGAGCATCAAGTATGCTCTGCGGCTGAAAGGATGTTACTTAATGCCTATCGAAACCTTGGGATCCAAACACTAACTATGGTTTCAATATAGCACAGCGGTGTTTAATAAAATACACACCAACAGGGATCTTGACCAAGAGCCACACCTCTTATCTGGGAAGGCAAATGGATGCTATATGGCAATGCCTTTCAGGGTTTACTGACATGGCCAAAACTACCAGGACCTCAGGGCACAGAGCTGGGCGCTGGTTGTTCTAACCCTGTAAGCCAGTCAGACATTATTTGCAAAATAGACCTTCTGGGAGGTTTGTAAGGATCCCATATTGTTGTAAGAGGATCTGTGTTCCGTCAGACGAAACGGAAAGGCAACAAATAAAGTCCAACCTCCCAATGAGTGTTAGAGATGCCTTTATTCAGAAGCTAGTGCAGGGGCCTAGGCACCTTACCGTAGCCACCGGCAGCTCTTCTTGAAATGTTCACATGTGCCACGCTCTGGAAGGGGTTTCCCAGCTTGAATAGCAGGATCTCGCACCGTCTTCTTTTGCCTTTGCAATGGATCTCCTGAAAGGCGAAAGGCAGTCATTAGCAGGCGCTCTAAGGACTATACGCTTGAGGAGGGCAGCCAGGGTATCCGAATGGTTGAACAATGCAAACACGTGGACAAATAATGGTGGGGTCTTGCCAAGCAAGGAAGCCCCCTAAAATAAGATACTAGAATTGTACAGACCACTGTTAAATCAGGGTTTTATTAAAGGAAAACCAACCTGTGCCGAGAAATCAAGGAGAATGGTTACAAATAAGAGAAGGAGCTCGGCTTCATAAATGCCTGATGGTGACGGCTTAGTACTACTGCCCAGTCACCCCAGTGCCAGCAATTCCGGAGGAATGTGTTTTATTTATAAATTTATATAAGGTTGTAAATATAAGTATTATAAACCAATTGATGATCTCCAGAACAGTTTTCTATTGAAAAGCGTGCATCATGTATTTGTATACGCAGGTGAGCTGCGCCCGGTGCCAATCTTGGAGTGGCCCAGCCGGCCGCATCGATTCTTCTAGGGCCCTGCAGCTTGTCGCATCATATTTGGTTGCAGGTTGAGTAACCCATTTCACGTGGAATCGTTTTATCTTCTTAAAAAAAAAAGACAGCCTAATTCGTCGCTCCCAAAACAAGAGGCCTCACTCTTGGACCCTGCAAGAGACAGTCACGTTCTCAGTCTCCATATCAGTTGCATTGAGGTTCTGGAGGCCCATCACCCTGTGCTTCAAAGCAACCGCCCCAACACTTGGCACTCATACACCAATGGCTAGCAGACACCACTATCTTGACTTAGTGGCCTATCGCCTCCACTATACAGCGAGCTGGGTCCTGACAGTGAGGGAGCAGAGCAGAAGCCTCCCTAATAGGAGAAGCAGAGGCACATCCTGCGCAGGGGAGCAGCAGCCCGTTCTACACTGAGGAGAAGGAGCCCCCTTTACACAGCAGAGTAGTAGGCCTCATCAAAGTGGGAAACAATAGGATAGTCGACAAAGAAGCAATACGGTTCAAACCTTTTGACACAGAAGGGAACTAGGGAGGAAAGGAACTTCAAGAGGCAGGTAACTCTGTCTAATGGTGTCAGGATGAAAGTATAACAAAACGGGTGGCAGGTTCTAATCTAAGGGCACCTAGTATCCAAGGGCAATTCCCTAGTCTATACCACAGCTGCAGGGGTATACCCCCCTGCTAGCTAATGTCAGGTCATTCACTATCACTGTCCGCTTACAGCACCTGAGCACACTTTATTACGTCTCCTGTGGTTTCTCCTTTTTTCAGAAGTTCTAAATGGACGACTTTCTTGCCCAGCTTTAGGACGCAAGGTCGCCTTACTAGGATCCTGGTGCGCAGACAAGATCGGCGCTTAACAGCAAATACTTCCTACTTGCCTTATGGGCATGGCTCAGCAAGCTGCAGCTCTCCAGATGCTTTGCACTACAACCCCCATGATCCCTCACCATGGCCTATGCTGGCTAGAGCTGATGCGAGTTAATATTCCTCGGGAGAGCCAATGACTGCAGACCCGTGCCTTGGAGAATACCAAGAACGTCTCTCCCCCTACTCCACCAAGGGAAATTCACAGACCCCAGTTATTCCCAACCGATAGCAAAGTGTTGCACTCCTGAGCTTAAGCCGACTAAAGGCTCCCATCCACTCACAAGCCCCCCGTCCCCTTGCTTTCACCAAGTAGGCATAGCAATTCATCCCTCCTCAGCTTTCTCTGGCACGTGCCGGGATCTGGGGTAGGACCTCCCTCAAACCACCCACCCCAATCGATCCCCATCCCCGCCTAACCTGTAGCAAAGAGTTTTCTGCTGTCCAGATTTTATGGCTCTTGCCTGGATCTGGGATCGAGTCCCTAGCAGGCTTTTGGGAAGATGCCTCTGCAAGCTTTGGCAGGGACGATCTATTTCTCCTCCTGCTCCACCACTTCTCAGGATTTCCGTCCCCACGTCCTCTCGGTCTGCCTCTCTCTTCCTTGCCTATTTTATACAGTTTTATACATCCAAATGGCCCCAATAATGCCAAGGATTGGTTGGGGCATTTTCTTGTGATCCCTGGGGTACAGGGTTGGTCAGGGCTCTCTTTTTCCACCTCCTCATGAGGTGTAATCATTGGTCGCATCGGCAATGTCTTCCCCCGATGATCATGAGGAGCATGGGCCAAGGGCTTAAAGGAGTGCATTGCCATTTCGGAGTCAGGCGGAACTGTTGCAGCACCCGGCCACCTCTGAGAGCTGCCTCCCCCCTTCCTTCCTTCTTAACCCGCCTCCCACAGCTCACCCCAGGAGTGCAGGTTCCCAGCTGCCCCATCTCTTTAGGATTCCTGTTGGTGCGGCAGCGCGAGCGGGTACAAAAGCCACCTGCCCTCTCCGCTGTGTGAATGGAGTGAGCTCACAAGCCTCACGCTTTCTCTGGTACAAAATGTTAGTGTTAGATGAATTTCTGATGATGCAGTTCTCGAACCAAAAGCCTTTGTGTTCCATAACCATTTTTTCCTCCAAGACGGATTCTGTTATATTTGCAGGCTCCCCCTGTACAAGGGGTTGGGGAGGGGAGAAAGACTTCCGATGGTCCACACAGTACCTCCACGGTGTGGTTCTCTAAGTGGGTGGTTTCCCCTGAACAGCGCCCAACCTGCTGCTCAATGTTGCCTTTATCACAGTCCCTATGGCCATACCACCATAGTCATCTGTATCCAATCCTGGCGTTTTAATTAATTGCACTTTTGGAGACCGATATTTATGGATATAAACAGGACTACAACTCCCAGCATTCAAAGAACTGTTTTCCAAAAGGCTGAGGCTGCATAAAGGGGAGCATGTTGGCAAGTGACCTATGGGCAGCTTGCATACCATGTTTAATGAATGATAATATATAGCACAAAACTGCTATTTACATTTTTGGCAAAGTACACAAATGGATTTCTTTCTTGTGTTATTGTTGCTGTTGTTGTAAATCTTTATGACGCGGGAGCCATCAGGTACAAAATGCAAACCTTCCAGTTATACATGTAAGACCTATAAATTATATATTAAAATCCACAAAGCACATTGATCAGACAAATTCTCCCTGTACTCGGTCTAGGGCATAAAACATGAGTCATTAGTTAAAGTGCAAAGTCAAAATCATAAAGTGCAAGTTGTTAAAGGTTACTTGTACCGCGCACTATCACCACCGGAGTGGTCCGCTGGCGCTCTAGCAGATCGGAAAAAGGACGGTGTGAAACAGGAAGGCTGAGAGAGTGGTTAGTAGGGTGCAGTGGGAATGGGAAAGTGAGATGAACAAGTTACTTACCAACTGGTAACGTTCTTTCGACTGGATGTTGCTCCAACGTATTCCACATCTTTGACATGTAATGTTCACAGCTGTGTTACTTCGGAAATTTTTCGGCAGAGGGCGTCCTGCATCAATGGCGTCGGGTCGATGTCCCTCAAAGGCCTCCGTCGAGGGCGACGTCACCGGATGTTATAAATAGGATGCACGGCGCCCGTAGCCTCAGTTTATGTTTTTTCCTCCATAACGTGTGACATGCTCGTACACAATGCCTGCTTGACAGCACATAGCCTTGAGGGAACATAAACTGCAACAGGATAGGAAATTCTCCAGAGGGGCAGGCTGGGAGGGCGATGTGGAATACGTTGGAGGAACATTCAGTCGAAAGAACATTACCAGTTGGTAAGTAACTTGTTCTTCAAATGGATTGTGTCCTCCAACGTATTCCACATCTTTGACAGTCTCCCAAAGCAGTACCAGAAAATGGAGGGGGGAAAAGAATTTATAATACCCAATCAGATGGCCGAATAAAGAACCGCTTTACCAAAGGCCATATCTTGACCATGGAGCGTATCCAGGGAGTAATGTTTGACAAAGGTGTGGCTAGAAGCCCATGTCGCTGCTTCACAAATATTCCTAATAGGAACTCCCCGCTTTAGGGCTGTGGAAGTAGCGACGCCCCTAGGGCAATGAGCTTGCAACCCTTCAGGAGGGTCCTTGCCTGCCAAACGGTAACATTCAGCAATGGTGAGGATAATCCACCTGGACAAGGTCTGTTTGGTAACAGCCTGGCCCAATCAGTGCCCAGCATACCCCACAAAGAGTTGGTCATCCACTCTGACCCTGGACATCCTAGAAATATAAAAGCTCAGAGCTCTCCTAGGGTCCAACCTATGGAGTCGCTCTTCTTCCTTACCAGGATGATGAGGAGGATAGAAAGCAGGAAGTACCACTTTCTGCCTCAGATGAAACTCAGACACTACCTTAGGTAGAAAGGATGGACATACCCTCAGTACAACCCTATCTTTGTGGAACACAGTAAAGGGTGGCTTAGATGAAAGTGCCTGCAATTCACTCACTCTGCGAGCGGATTTAACCGCAACCAAGAAAACCGGCTTGAAAGACAACAGTCTTAAAGGACAAGAGTGCAAAGGCTCAAATGGAGTACCCATCAGGAATTGGAAGACCAAATTCAGATCC
Source organism: Ambystoma mexicanum (assembly GCF_040938575.1). Taxonomy (NCBI): domain Eukaryota; kingdom Metazoa; phylum Chordata; class Amphibia; order Caudata; family Ambystomatidae; genus Ambystoma; species Ambystoma mexicanum. The sequence continues at coordinate 1,273,382,367 of NC_090934.1, forward strand.
CAAACCGGCACCTGAAAAGGAGGACGGCGGGAACACATTAGTGAGCCCTTTTAGAAATTGCGAAATCAATGGAATCTTAAAATAAGAACAATCTTCAGACGAGCGCTTGAAGATAGACAGCGCCGCCAGGTAACCTTTAATGGTACCCACTTGAAGGCCCTTGTGGGCCAAAGAAAGCAAGAAAGATAGAACCATGGGAATGGAACACTGAAAAGGATCGACATTGTGTCCTCTGCACCAGTCGCAAAACTTTGCCAACGGCAACGGTACAGGGATTTTGTTGCAGGCCGCCTGGCCGAATGCAACACCTCCATCACGTCATCCAGGAGGTCCCAATCCTTATATCTCAATCTTTCAGATACCAAGCGTGAAGGTTGAGAGTCCTGACCTCTGGATGGAGACCCCCCCCACTCTCCCTCACACGAGAGAAGATCCTCTCGGTAGGGAAGACGGCATGGAGGGCAGATGGACATTTCTAGAAGATCCTGGTACCACGCTCTCCTGGCCCAATCCGGAGCAATGAGGATCATGTGGGATCCGAACCTCCGCAACCTCCTTAACACTTGAGGAATGACGGGGACCGGAGGAAACGCGTAGAGAAGTGGGAATGACCAATCCATGACGAATGCATCCCCTAAGGCTCCTCTCGGAGGAAATTTCCTTGAGCAGAATCTCTCGCACTTCCGGTTGGTACTGGTCGCAAAGAGATCCACTTGTGGGGTCCCCAAAGGGCGAAGATCTCCAGAAGGACTTCGTGAGCTCAGAGCATCCAAAGCAGCATTCTCCTTTCTGGCCAGATATACTGCCAAGAGTGATGCCGAGAGGGATATTCCCTGCTGGTTTGCCCAGAACCAGATCTGCATCGCCTCTCTGCACAACGGGAGTGACCCTACCTTCACCTTTTTTGTTGAGGTAATGCATGGCCACTGTGTTGTCCGTCATGATCAGGACACTCTTCCCCCGCACAGACGGCTGGAAAGCCTTCAGGGCCAGCCTGATGGCCCTCAGCTCCAACAGGTTGATGTGGAGTTTGGACTCCGACAGAGACCAACCACCGCTGGCGGTCAGATCGTCGGCATGAGCTCCCCATCCTGTGAGGGAAGCATCTGTCACTACTGTCACCTCCGGCCACGGTTGCCAAAACGGCTCCTCCCTCATCAGGTTCCCCTCGTTGGCCCACCACAGAAGATCCTGTGAGACCGAGAGTGGAATCTGAACGGGATACAACATCTTGCCTGAGAATTGTGACCACTGCATCTTGAGGACCCATTGCAGGGATCTCATCCTCAGCCTGGTCTCTGGCACCAGAAAAATGCAGGATGCCATGAGGCTGAGCAACCATAATAATTCGAAAGCCGGGAGACACTGGGCATGTTGAAATTTGTCCACCATCTGCACAATGTGATGAGCCCTCGCCTTGGGAGGCGAGCACTTCCCCAAGGACGTGTCCAACACAGCCCTGATGTACTGGAGCTGTTGGGAAGATGTCAGATGTGAATTTGATGAAATTGAGGGAGAAGCCCAGCTTGTGGAGGGAGCGGCAGGTGAGACCGAGATGATCCATCGCTTGCTCGGGAGAACGCGCACAGATCAGCCAGTTGTACAGGTGCTGGTAGACGTGAATGCCCCCTCGCCTGAGATACGCAGCCACCACCACCATTAGCTTGGTGAAGACCCTCGGGCAGAGGTAAATCCGAATGGCAGGACCCGGAACTAAAGGTGCGAGCTGCCAGTCGCAAACCTCAGGTACTTTCTGTGCTTTGGATGAATTGAATCGGCACATGAAAGTAAGCATCCTGTAGGTCCAGAGACAGCAACCAGTCCTGAAGTCGAAGGGCCAGGAGGACTTGAGAAAGAGTGACCATCTTGAACTTGTCCTTCCTGAGAAGTTTGTTCAACCAACGCAAGTCCAAGATGGGTCTCAACCCCAGTCTTTCTTTGGAATCAAAAAATATGGGGATTACCATTCCTTGTTCCTCTCCGCTATAGACACCAGTTCTATAGCGCCTTTCTCCAGCAGGGTCAAGATTTCCTGCACAAGGAGCGGATCCGGAAGCTTTAAAGAGACATTCCCCGGTGGATTGTCGTGAAGCCGCTTTAGGAAGGGAAGGCAGTAGCTGTGGGCTATTGTATCCAGAACCAACGCATCCTAATGGAGATGCTGAGACAGTCTGCCCCCAACCGGCGAACAATGGAACATGGCCTCATAGTTGTTTTGGAGGCGGCTGTGGCAGCGCCTGAAGGCAAAGAGGCAGCTGCCTGAGCGGCTTTGGCACCCCTATTTCCCTGACCACCACAGGTACTTTTACGTTGACCCCTTTGACTGGCGGCTCCTCTCGTCCTACCAAAAGAGGAGTAGTAACTAAAGGAACCTCCCCTCCACTGCTGTGAGGTCCCAGCGTCGAAATCCTGCAGAAGCAGACGAATAGCCCACCAGATCCCTTAATCCAGTACACCAAACAGTCAAATTAAACAACTATGGCGTTGACCTGATCAGGGGAAAGGGGAAGTCGAGAAAATAATAAACTGACAAGGTTCTTCTCCTGCTCCTATGACTCTGAACGAAGGAAACCTTGCAAAAATCAGCATACATTCAGTGTTACAATAGCATTTCCTCAGACTCTGACTTAAACCAACTCTTTCCAACCCCCTTTTTACCGGTCAGCCTCTGCTCTGAGGCTATTTTTATGTAGATTTTCCTTTTAACTTTATCTCCATTATTTGCTGATGACAGGAAACCCTCTCACTCTGTTCTTTCCTCTGGTAGGTAACGTGTGCCTTGCGCCACAGATCTGCAACTTCAACTTTTTAAATCTAATAACAGTTCAACTGGGCATTGATGCTTGGAAGTCTTAATAACCAGATATGCCTTCACCGTCTTTTATCTGGTCTCCAGCTTGCTTGTCTTGCCCCTTCAGATCTATTAATTCGTTATAATGCTGTGCTTTTAAAATGTGCTTTTAAATACACGTTTTTCTGTATTTTCTTGTTGCTTAGTTCTGCTGCTGCCTTGATATTCACTTAGATCAGCTTCTCATTAGACCCTTTGTCTTGGAAATGCCTCCTACTAGCTCAGTTTCCTGTCTTTGCTCAACTTCAGAAACCTTTACTCAACACGTGCACGCAAATTTTGAGCATGCCGCGCATTCTTGTACTTGAAATCGCTAGCAGCAAACATACAGCGATCCTCAAACAAGCCGCGCTTTCAAGTACTATGGAAACGCGAAGCAATAAACATACCGTGCAACTCTGACAGTTCGTTAGCACTGCCGACAGGAATTCCCTCTGTGCCACTCAGCGGATTCCCGTTCACTACGCAGGTCGCCTTCGGCACGCTACCGACGCTCTCCACGTCGTAGGTGCCTTCCTCTAATGTGTCCGTATCGTTACCCGACGCGAGGACAATAGCATTGCAATGCTTCGGAAATCTCTTACGCGCCCGCTAGAAAGCAACCTTTTAACACGCGCATCAGCAGTAACATACAAGTAACAGTTCTATACAGTTGTCAACAAAATATTTACAGATTCAGTCTCTGACTTTCTTTGCTGAAAAGTCTTCTACGTTAAGTGGTGTTTAAACTTGTTTCTTTTGACTTCTATGGAGCTCTTGAGCACTGCGACCTCTCCTGGGCTGGACTTGAATGAAAGGCGGTTTAGAACCTCATCAGAGGTTCCAAACTGCATCATAATAGATTCTGACCAATCATTGCTGATCAGGAAATTCTCCATCTTGAATTGGGAGAATGACAGCAGGCTAACATGGAGGTCAAGGAATTTACAATGAATAAGCCATAAATAAACCTCCAAAACCCAGAAACCTGCCAACTGCTGTCCCCTAGGACGGAAAAGGCGAAAGTTGACACAGCTGCGCTCAAAGATTTAGCCGCAGATTTTGAGGTCTGCAACCTCTCAAGGCTCTCGTCAGCCTTGCGGCAAAACAAATGCACGCCATCTAAGGGCATGTTCAAAAGACGGGCTTGCACATCCGGAGCAAAACCAGACTTCAACAACCACGCAAATCTGCGTATAACGGTGCTCGCAGCCATCGACCGGCTAACACTGTCGGCCGTGTCCAATCTCGACTGAAGGGATTCACACATGGCATCCTTGCCATCTTGTACGAGAGCCAGTAACGCATCCCTTTCTTCCCCTTTGGGAATATGCTCAGCCGCTAGAGAAACACAATTCCACAGAGTGTGTGAAGATCTTGCTACGGCACAAGTGGAGTTGGCCGACTTCAGCGCCATTCTCCCCGCAGAAAACACCTTGCATGTCCAACCATCGAAGCGTTTGTCGTCCTCATCAGGAGAGATGGTAGGGTACGCCGCCTGCCCCGAGGTGGCTGTAGCCGCCTGCACCACCAAACTCTCGGGAGTGGGGTGAGAGGAAAGGTAGCTGAGGTCGCTACTGGAAGGGCAGTATTTTTTTGTTAACCATTTGTTAACCCCTGAAGAGATTCTGGTAACTGCCAGGCCACCGGCGCCCTTTTCTGCAATGTCAAATGAAAAGGAAACACTGGGTCAGAGGACGGACCTTGATCCAAAATATCAGTTAAATCATCCTGAACAAAACTTCTGGAGGACTAGACCAACCAAGATACTCAGTGACCCTAGCCATCAGTCTCATATATGAAGACTGAGCATGAGCCCCAGGGCTCAGGTCTGCCAAACTCCACCTCCGGAGAAGTGTCCAAGCCACTGAAATCGTGAAGAGATTGACGTAACTCTTCCAACTCACTGTGCCCGGACCAGACAGGAGCCACATCAGACACAACAGGGTCAAATTCCAATTCTGACCTCTCCTCATCCTCATAGATATCATCCAGAGGGAGAAAGAACTCCTGCCTCGGGACAGAAGAGGGTCTGGAATCCTTAACAGGCCTCACAGACTTGGAAGTACCCTTCCTTGGAGGATCCACAGTACCAGGGACCTCCATCAGCAAATTCTGGCATAAAGGCTCCGAAGGCGTCGAGAGCGCAGCCGGCTTCGGCATCGAGGGCTTTAGTGTCGACGAAGGCGCCGAGGGCTGGTTTGAAGGCAAACTTCGACATCTGTATCCGACGTCGACCTCAAGCCCTTACCAGACTTCTGCAGTTTCGCTGGGGACGAAGACTGAGATCTGGAAGCAGCACGTCTCTGGCGATCAACCTGAACCTTGTCCGAACGAGACCTCGAAGGTTCCCGATGAGAATCGCGCCGAGGACCTGAACCCAAAGGCGCACGAGCCACGGACTGAGACCGTTCCCTGCCAGCTTCTTCCGAAGGCGCGGACGGAACTGTGCCCGGGGATTGGAAAATCGCCAGCATCTGCTCCCTGAAGGCTGCCCATTCCTCCGGAGTGGAGGACTTAGTGGGACAAGCCACTTTCCTTGTGGCACCATCCTCCTTGCAGTGTGGTAATTATCTTCTGTAGAAGTCTAGCAGTATGTGGACATGGGTCGTGGAGGTGTGTTCCCGCCCTAGGGTTAGAGATGGTTAGGTTAGGAAGCTTATGGGTCTCTTCCTTGAATTCTAGTGGGGGGGTCCCTGCCTACTATGGTGTTCCTCTATAAACTCGGCGGTGTGTGTGCATGAGAGGTCCAAAATGTCCCTATGCCCACCAGTTGGGGGTGGCTAGGCAATGGATTGTAGGTTCCTCTCTGGGCTTCCCGTTTCTGCCAGAATGTAGGATTCCTACTCGTGCCCTTCCGATTCTGGGCTGAAAAGCCAGGTTTTTGGTCGTTTTCTGAATTCCAGATGATCCCTTGTATTGCGTATGTTTTTTGGTAAGGAATTCCATGTTTTAGGAGCCAGGTGTGAGAAAGATGCTCCTCCGAATTTTCTTTTATTGTTTGGTTTTGGTCCTAGGCAAATGTCGTAGCTTGATCTAAGTAGTCTTCCTGGTTATTTTCTTCTTTAGGAAATCTGCTCCTCGGCCGAGGATTGCTCTGTGCGTTAAGGTCAAGGTCCGGCCTACATCAGTTAACAAGTTGTTCCTTTTGTACCATGCCCGATGTATATTATTATTGTAGCATCCTGAAGCTCTCCTTTATACTTACCAATCATCTATCAACAGAAGTGTAAATAGTTGGCCTATACATTAATCGATACGCCTGTGAATATGTTAGAATATAGGCTCTCTAGTACTAAGCCATGTCCAATTCTAAGGCCCATTTAAGCCTTCCGAGAAACTGCACCAACCTGGAGCCCGCCATTCAACCAGTTTCAATCCAGGTCCACGTTTAACATATGTATTCATTTAATATACATTTATCTTTTTTCATGCTGTGCCATAATCACTTAATTTGGGCCGTCCAAGTACATAAGAGTCGCCTAATTATTTGTAATTATCAGGTTGCAACTTAATTTTGATATACTTAAGAAGGGCGACTATTTACTTTGCAACATTCATTAGGTAATTGAAAATGATTTGACTATTTCTTCCATAATTGAATGTGGCGGTGTGCCCAAAACCATCCTAAGCCAATTTTAATAAACACATGTTCTATTCTGCGTTTTGTAAAAAATACATCTGCCACTAAAACACACTCAGGTGAGAATGTAGAAGGGTGCTTTATGAGTATTAAAAGAGATTTTGTTCAATATCTGAAACAGACTGGCGCTTGCCATGGCACTTCAATTACAGCAAAAAAAGGTAAATGAGGGCTGCAGCATTACGAGGAAACCACCACCTTCTTTTAATAAAAATTGAATACGTTTGGCAGTGTGCATGGCTGATCGATCGAGGAAGGTCGTCTCAGTTATCACAAACTTCTTTGAAAAATATCATTGCACGCACAGGTGGTTATATTTTACAGTGGTTGGTATGGAGAGCTTTAACACTGTTGATGGCAAATGCATTAACTTTAGGTCTGCAACTTTTGGCTCTCCAGATGTTGTCCACTACAACTCCCATCATCCCTAACCAGCATAGTCAATAGCCAGATATCATGGGAATTGTAGTCCGAAACATCTGGAGGGACAAACTTTGCAGAGCCCTGTTATGGAACGACCAACAACAAACACAGAATTGTACCTCAAACATCCTTAAGAACTTAATAACATCCCTAAAATACCATATTAGACCGCATCAGAAAATCCAGTAGTTTTTATCAAGATCTTTCACTAGCCACCAACATACACACACCTTTAAAAACAAACTCTGGTCCCAGAATTATATGTATGAAAATGTCCATACAGGTCTCGTTTTAGTGAATAAAACACATGATCATTGAAATGTAATTAGTCTGAACCGGTAACACTTGCAGAAGTCGCTCCTGGGTCACCTTTCGCATACACTCCATGCTACACACCATAAATTGTCTGTAAAAAGAGAATGGCACTGTACCTATAGTATTCCGGGGAAAGCTGATCTTCTGGAAGCGGGCGGCTTCTGCGAGGACACTCAGCTTGCTGTGGCAGTGGAGGCAGTTTGTGTCCCGGGTCTGCCCATACGAGAGGTTCTGTGAGCAGAAAGACGCAGGCATGTCTCAATGAAGGAAGGAGAGAGCGCGCACACAGTAAAAGAGGATTGCATGTAAGGTCCGACTTAAAGGCCTCCATATCTGGGCAATGGTACACAAGCCCTCTCTTGGCCCCCGAATGACTGAAACATTTAAGCAGAAATGGGCAATTGCATAGGGTTGTTAAGGCAATATTCAGAGAAAAAGAAGGAGTAGCATATCATTGTGAGCAAAACTTAGGCTGCTGAATAAAAAGCACATGACATTCCATTGTGAAGGAACGACAAGGTCCTTTCTACAGAGAGACTACATTTAATAACTATTCAGGAAGGGGTGATATCCAGGCTCGAACTGACCTCTCGGGCAATAGGCCAATGCCGAAGTACAAGGCAAACAGTCTAGTAGTGTGGGTCAGTTTTTATGGTCAAAGTGGGCCAGCTTTTTGACCAAAGGGAGCCAGTCGAATGAGTTACTACACTGTGCAGCTAGTACTTTTACTTTACAATACTCTAACATGCATGAAGTGCAACACATTTTACCCCAAAAAACTCCCCTCTTGGAGCCCTAAGCTGCGTTTCAAGATAGGAGGATATATGGGCGAATATGCGAGGGGCAGCTGGAGGCGGCACAGCAGGATTTAGGATGCACTGGAGGCGTTGGATAAGAAAGGCAGAGGGAACCACAGGGCAATAATAAGCAATGGCCACAGTGCAAAATGATACGCTTTAGTGGCTGTGGCCACAATAATCTAATCGGAGGCTCACTGCAAAGGAAGGATTCTCTAAAGGACCTTCACTGGTGCTGGTGACAAGCAGGAGCCGGCAACTGAAGATTTAAAGTGTGGTTGATTTAAAATTCAAAACATTCACTTCTTTGACAAAAATGGATATATAACAAACGGAACCATTCACACTCTGAACAAAGCTGAGCAGGAGCTGCCGGGTGGGTATTTTTCGTGGCTGAGTCTAATGCATTAGAATCAGTTGGCTGTGGCTGAACGCACCGATGAGGAGAGCAGCCTAGTTGGGATTCATAATGCACAGACAAGGCCCCTAGCAGGGAAGGGGGCACTTGCTTGGCTCACACACGTACAACATGTCCCAGTCAAAATCAGGGGGACAACCCATCGAGCAAGGACAGCAGATGATGGGACCTAAACCAGATCACAGCCTGACTTACAGAACGACCAGGGACCGAGGCTGGTCTCCTATGGAAATGAATGACGGTTCCACAGTGGGGGAAGGACCCCCAACAAGGTACTCGGGCACGGCCTAACCTTGCAGAGTAGTTCCTGCTTTATCTATACTCCCAAAACCTTTCCATCTTAGTTCTTCTATCTACTGGAACCAGACACCATTGCATTGAAAATGCTCATGCGTGCATTGCTAACCAAAGAACAAAAACAAAGAATGAGATGGTAATAAGAAGTTGCCCGATTAAATGTACCTGAAAATTCACCATAGCTTCATGGTGAGTTCCGGATATTATCACCACTGCTCAAAGGCTGCTCATCCATATCAGATCAATAGTTCCTGCATACTGCCAAAGACTAGCAATACAGAGGGGCCGAGCTGGGTGTCTGATCTGAGGGCCTCTGCACCAAACACTGGATGCAGCTCGCTCTGTCAGGCAATCAGTCAACCCAGAAGTCAACCCAAGGTGTTTCTCTGCAGAGGATCCAAGCCATAGAAGCCATTGCATGTGCCTCCCTCATGAGGGTTTTAAGCCCGAAGAAGATGTTTCACTCTATTTGATTGCCTGCCAGGTCTTTCTTGTGCGTTATAGACGAGGCTGCTTGCATTTGGTATCTAGCTCATGGCAGGTTAAGACTGCTGGGGTGCCGCCTAAAGTGAAGATGATGTTCAGGTCCGCCCCAACCCCAACAAATGCCATGATACTATCATCGAAGCTGTTTCCTCTTCAGTGGAGAGGCACCCATCACCATCACCACTTCTAAGTGGACAATTACGCCTCCAAATAGTTTCTGTTGTCAGCAGATTCCTCCAGGGTTTTTTGCACAGTCCCATTTAATGACTTGCCCATTAATGTCCCTTGATCCCAGAGGGTCAATCTTCACATAGGCCTGCTAGGCAAGATTTTCACAACAATGATACATCTTACTGTGTCAACCCCAGAACATTTTGCTTTAACTGGATAACTTTTTTACCTTGTCCCTAGGTGAAGAGGAATCGTTTCCCCTCTCACCTGGTCTTTTACTCTTTTTATGGGTGACCTTTTTCCACTATGGGCTCCCCTGTTAGTGCTGGATACAACGTATCCCCTTCCGTACTTACCTGGTAACATTCTATTACAATTGCAAGTTTTACATGAACGGCTGGTGGCAGTGGTTTTACCTTTATGACTTTTAGTCTTCATTACTCGCAGGCTGTTAAATCAGCCTCGGTAATGCACAGAAGGATCATCATTTTTTTTAAATGGTGGGCTCCTCCTTTTTTGCCATTTCCTGTGTGCTTGCTGTTTCTGAGGGCTTTCCCTGCCATTCTAGGTGGGAACAAGCGCAGTGGCTGTTTTGTCTTTGGCAGGAATCCTGTGGATTCCCCGCCCAGGCTCCAGAGTGTCTGGAAAGGCACGAAGCGAAGGAGGAGTCCAAACTCCACAGCCCTTTATCTTTCACCTTGCCTGAAAGGAACAAACTCCCAGTGGGGGGCTAGCTTTCCTGACTGGACAGTCAGACTGCCCCTTGCTGTAAAATGCGGGGAGAGAATACAGAGGGTGTGCTGCAGTTCCCAAAAAAAAAACTCTGAGCCTGGGAGCTGCTGACAAGTCAACCACTGGAACCAAATGCAAAGAGGAAGATACAGAAAAGGCAGCTGAGATGATTTCGAGTGACCAGGGAGCCGGCTGTGTAACCTTACCCTTCCTTCCAAGCGGTCTGGGGACTCCAAAAATGGTGACACCGACCTATAGCCTGGTGTCATCCACTAGTCTCAAGAAGACCTGCATTTTGATGCATCCCACGTCGTGCTGTGACCTTGCAGCACTGCAATACCCCAATACCCTGGGACCTTCAGCAATTGTGAGATGCACAGTCTTCCAAATTCCGAATCGAGCTGAACATTTAGTGGCATCCTGCTGGAACTCCAAAGACACGATTTAAGTCCTAAAGGTCCACTCATCCGACTGCTGGACCTTGCAAATGACGAGAATCCGACCAGCGATATTCAGTAGTCTTCTGGCTCCTGAAAAAGGTTCCAAAACCACAGAGCTGCATCCAACCGCAAGGAAACTCTTGCCTGGAGCCTTCTCCGTTGATCCCTGCTATAAACTCCCTTCCAAAGTCCTGTCTTCCGTATTCATGACAAAGGAATCCATCGACCAGGTTTATGGCTGCAGAACCTGAAGTCTTCCTGCTACAACTCCTCTTCTGTGCTGCGGTACTGTGTTGGCTAGGGTATTTACTTACCTTAAGCTTGCGTGATTTCTGCAGAGCTTATGGGGGTGTTTTCTGTGATTGGGAGTCCTCTCATCCAGTTCACCCAGGCCCACTGCTGGAATCCTCCTAGGGTGTCTTCTCAGACGTCACTGGACCCTAACTAACTCTAAAGTGAACTACTCATTTGTTTGAACAGGAACTCTGACTTTTGCCTGCAACAGACCCCTATCTCACCTTGCCTACATCTGGCTCCTCATGCAATAGACTAGGGAATAACTGGATAAGTAAAGGATTCTGTCTTGAAAAGTATAATAAGTGCTTAAAAGTACTTACTTGTGACAGAGTTAGGGGGTAACTGCAAGTGAACAGTTGCGCAAGTTCTTACTTACCTTGAATGTGTGTTGTGCCATTCTGAAAAGTAAATATAAGGTTAATGTACTCATCTGTGAATTGGTTGTGCCTCGTTCCCAATAGTAATGCGGTTGGCTTCACAAACTATTTATTTCAGAGAATAAATGTATAGGTTTCCCAACTGGGTCTTGCTTCCCCTAACTTGCTGTATAGCCTGTTTAGAATAAGTCTGCCTTAGGTTTTACCTACCTGGAATAACACTGAGTCATTCTTAAAGTGTAACATTGGCTGTTGCTTTCTCTGGTCTGTGTAATGCACCTTACGTTGCTGATAGTTACTTTTTAAAAGTATATTGGTTTTACTTACCTTCAGTTAGCAGTGTGCCATCCTAAAATAAGTTAAAGAGTTATTGCTTACCTCAATCTGTGTTCCACTGATCTGAAAAGCAACTGTAATAGTATATTACAACATTAGGTTTTACCTGCCTAGAATAACTGTCTGCCATTCTTGAAGAAAAGTGTTCTTTAGGTGTAGCTGACCTTGGTCTGCCTGGTGCATCCTAAATTAGGGCGAAGAGTTCTTGCTTATCTTAGAGTGTGCTTCACGGAGCTGAAAAGCAACTGCAATAGTATATTACACAAAAAGGTCTTACTCACCTAGTATGACTGTGTGATATCATGAATGTAGTTATAGGTACATACTGTTCCTTGAATCTGTGTTCCATTATTAAGAAAAGTATCCTGGTAACTGAGTTGGTTGATTATGTGATTCCTTAGTACTTATTTCCCGCAAGATTTATCTGAGCCTACTTGTATTTAAATAAACCATTTATTTATTTATGATACATAGTGTTTCAGTGTTTCTTTGCACCATGTATGTACTACAATTTCTTTGTACTCATTGTACAGCCCTCTCTCCCTCCTAAAATAAGCCTGGCTGCTCTGTCTATGCTACCAATTAGTCAGGTGGTAGAGCCTTATACTATGATTGCAGTATTGTACTGTCTCAGTTGAATGGTTTTACTAAGCCCTTAGTTGGACTTCAGAAAAACGGTACTAACAGGGCCCAGGGAAGTTGGTCGTCCTACACAATTATATTTTGTATTGTTATTTGTATACAAGTCATCTAGCCCACACAACCCCCGAAGGGCTTGAGAGCCCTTCAAAAACATTCCACAAAGCAAAATTATGCAACAAATTACAACGAAGCACATTTATGGAGCGAAAACAATCACAAATCTAAAAACAAATAGGAATGAAGAGAGAGAGAGAGGGGGAGAGAGAGGGAGAGAGAGAAAGAGAGAGAGAGACATGTCAGCATCTTCCATAAGAACGAAAACCTTGAAAAAGTCAGAAGAAAGAAAGAACGTCCTCAAGCACTGAAGAAAAAACAAAGACAAAGGTTATTCTGTGCGATGTGCAACACAAATCATGCTTCTTGCAGCAGAGAGCAGTGCTACTGTGCTCTGTAAAGAAACCAACAAGTAGCAAAGCGGCCTTCCCTTCAAGAAGGCCGCATTACACTTAGGGTCAGACTACCTGCACTGCACGTCATGCAGAATGTGCTGAAAAGGTCCTCTAATCCGGAGGTTTAACAGAGCACAATCTCTTGGACTCTACAGAAATCAGACCTCCATGGAAGGCGGTTTGCTCCAAGATCGCAGATGTCCCTACTGTTGCTGACCCTCAGAAGAGCAGAGGGGGTCCATATCAGAAGCAGCCAAGCCGCAACAATACCAGGAGCCAAAGCGTGGATTAGACGCATGTGGTTCATAGAGCTTCAACAGTGGTCTCCTGATCCTCTAAAGAAGACCACCCTTCGCTGGGATCTACTGACCAAGTTCGGGGGCAGCGCTCCCTGCACCGGGTGCTAATTCTGAATGACTGCGTTTGAAGAATTCAGAGGACTACCTCGAGGCCATTACTGATGCTAAAATATCTTCAGGTTACGCTGCCAAATGGTCAAGACCTTCGGCATGGTGCCAAGAGGAATGCATAGTCCTTCATCCCACTGAATTCTCCCATGCTGAAAAACAGGGTTCTGCAGCAGAACGGGACTAGGAAAGAGGCGACACCGGTTTCTGTCCTTTACCTGAAGTGCACCTGTAATTTGCTTTGGAGTGCCCGTCTCACTACAAAAAAAGCATGCGCCCGCTGACTTAACAAGTACATTTAAAGAACTTGTTAGGACACGTCCTTAATCCTTTAGGTGCAAAGTGGAGTTCATGCAGAGTGTTTTGTTTCTGGTGTTTTGTAGGATTGCTCAAATCCAGGATTTCCGTAATTGTCTGCTAAAGCATTTCCGTGAATGCTTACAGCTCGGATTGGTGGGTTTAGAGGACTTAGCAAAGGACTTTATAAGGATATTGCAAGTCACTCAGGAGTTCATTGGCCTTCGGCCGAGTGCTGTATGAGGAAACAGAAGTCGGAGGGGGCTGGCACACCCTTTTAACTCATTATTGGGGGTTATTGTATTCCTGGAGATGCAGTCCCCACTTTAGTTCTTGGCCCCTTCTTTCCTCTGATGCAAGGCACCTCTAAATTGTCCATATGTAGCACAAAAGTAGAATCCTTTGGGATTAAACATGAGAACATGCATGACCTGATGTGTTGCTAATAGTTATTTTGAGCAGTTTCAAGACAGGCCACTCTAACAGTTGGCTTTGTGCTTTATATAAGCAGCAGCATACAGACAGAACGTTCCTCTTCTGTTCTCAGCTGTAGCCGTGCACACAATCAGCACATGCCTCCTTAGGCCTGCGTATCAACCATTGACCGAATCGCCAGAGACATTTAGCTCAAAATGGAGGAATGTGAAAAGACAGTCGCCCCTTTGAGACTCGAAGAGGTAGCCGGTAGTCTCCGCCGGTAGTTGGATTTAGACTGCAGCACTACAACTTGGCTGCAATAAGCTATTGCATTTGTTGGCTGTCGTCTTCAACGACCGAGGACACCAGCAATGTCAAAAGTGGACTGAATGGTAACAAGTAAGTCATGCACAGAGTTTTGTACAGATATTGCAGTCTACCCTGCTTTATAAATAAACAGAATGTATGCATAGTGGGCAATTAAAGTTTCATACACGGATAAGAACGTGGTTAACCTGCCAGGAACAGTATTGGGATATTAACAGTAGGTGTGTGCATTCAGTGCAGCAGTAGTTTCAATTGTGATGTCAACTTTGTGTACTACATGTCATATTACATATGCAACTGTGCATTGTTCCTTGATTGCACAATGTGGAAAACTGCCACAAATAAATACAGATCTCGGGAACCAGGATTAAAAAGCATGCAAGAGAACAATTTAAAGGAGTGAATGCTTTAAAATCTGTAGGAATGTATGATTAGAGAACATGTGCAATGGAATAACAACAGGACACTGATACATTAAAGCTTATGAATTCACTATTGGTGCTACATCCACGGATCCCAACAAAAGTGAGCAAGCGAACACTGCACTACAAACACACTTCAGTATTAACCAGTGAGAATATTAATGATGCCTAAGAAACTAAGGTCGCCCCCAACAATTATTCCATTGTTTAACAACAACCCTCAGAAGGGTGACTTCCGGAATGGTAAATGATGAAGACCGCATGCAACACCCTGCCTTCTATGGACCATGCCATGGCTATAAACTGACTGAAGGACTGCGTGGACAACGGCATATATTTGGACCCCAGGGAGAATCAGGCATAGCACATGTCCCTCCCTCATCAGAGCTGATCAGGTGACATCCGCTTTTAGGTGGTCGATGCTACCTAGGTTCCTTTGCAAATGGCCTCACACTCTAGACAGACAGTTCCTCTTGAAGGGTTCTCTGAGCACTCACTGGATCCTTGCTAGCTTACAGGGAGGAACAGGAAAACTGCTTTACAGTAGAAGCTGCTACTTTGGAGAAGGGTCAATGGAGTCAAATGGATGGTTTTGGGAGGACAAATTATTCTGAAATGTGTGTTGCAAAAAATATAAATCCCAGTAAAATATAAAACTAGAAAAGTCTGTAAATGCTTTCGAAAAGGCTAACAAAACGTGTTGCTGTGTAGTATTGTATATATTGCCACAACCTACGGCAGGGGTCTGCAGTCTGCAGATCTCCAGATATTTTGGACCACAATTCCCATGATCCCCCACCATGGACTATGCGGGCTAGAGGTTGTGGGATCTGTAGTCTGAAACATCTGTAGATCCAAAGGTTGCAGACCCCTGTTTTAGGGTCCAGAGTTAAAGTGATCCTGGAAATTTGACAAGGAAGTGACAACAAATTGTTGTAACTGTCTGCAATAATCCAATGAGGATGGTTACCTCCAGCGGTCCTTCTTGCGAGCAGCTCAAGCAGCACACCACAAACACACAGTCCTGGAGAACGAGGTCCACGGGTGCCACGCTTCGCAGGTCCAGGTGGCCGAGGACAGCAGAATATTGGTGAAGCATGCTGGGGTGAAAGGTGGCGCCAATGCGGGCATTGCATTTCTCACACTGCGCGGTGTACGGGTGCTTCCGCGACATGGTGAGGTCCGCAGTGATTTTGCACCTTGAAGGAAGAACAAGAAACAGTCCAACATTTGGATAAAAGCAAGACACGCCCTCCTCATACCCCACAGAACTGATGGCAGAGAGAATACATTGGGTGCCGTGGGAGGAGTCCATTTTCTCGCTGAAATTATGGTACACTAAGGCACATGTATTCATTCTTTCATAGGATGGCATATAGTAAATCGATACTCGCAACATTGACCACAAAGCCATATTTTCAATATAAATGTACTTACTCAGACAAAAGAAACTCAGATTCAAACAAATAATTAAGGTAATCTCTCCTCTTATTTAATTAGCCTCCTTGCAGCACAATTTTTAACCGATCCTAAATTGCTATAGCATGCCCTATACAATGTCCTTATAGAAGTTCACATCGCGAGTTCCAATGCCGTAACTCCTCATCACTGCTCTGACCTCACCAGTTGCTACTATAGAGTTTGCCATCATGAATTCCAGAACCAAAAAGGGGGATGGCAGGATACGAGAAAAACCTGGACGAGCTGAAGCCAAAGTTTCTAGGAATCGTACCTTTTCCTGAATGGCCAAACAAATGGGACAACAGAATTTCAGATAAATGTTGCAATTGTAAATCTCGAACACAAAAGTGATATTCCTTTCATGCTAATATGCCCATTATATTTAAATTTAGGAAATTGTATCCAAAACTTACATTTTTGGTTCATGAGATTTGAAAATGTTCATGAAGCCATGCTATGATGAGGTCGAACAAATGATGAACCCCAATAATATTTGCACAGAGCTCGGCTAAAAAGGCAAGACATAATTGCCATAGCCCCGTGAATGGACTTTCATTGATTTACTATTGTGATTCTTGTGTAATTAATCCCGAGTCTTGTTCCTTTTTACTTGTAAATCACTGTATTAAATGTAGATCTATTGTAGGATTACATGTATAGCTTTTTTCATCCATGGCGTTCTGTCGATATGATAATAAAGACAGATATACTTTCAAAGATTGAGACATCAACAGCCTGATTCATGGAAGTATTTGCGTGGAAAATGCAGATTTGCGCGCCTTTCTGCCCGAAAATCCCCGTTTGAAGTATGGGGATTTTCGGGCAGAACGGCGCGCAAATCTGCTTTTTTCACGCAAATAATTCCATGAATCAGGCTACAAGTTCTTTCAAGGCTTTCTCTGTTCTGACCTGCGACGAGCATTGCACCCACCAAAATTTCAACTCATTTTGAAAAACGACCAAAATATTTGCCCTTGCATCTTATTTAAGTAATAATGCTGTGTTCGGACTGTGGGGCGTTAGCACCCAGTATGGCTCACCAATTCAGACATTATGTTAATTAGCACCTCCCAGGTAACCAATCACGTCGCCACTAGTCTTTCCTTTGGGGTGGGAAGCTGGCCTGTGTAATAAACTAGAAAAAACATGGGCGCCACAAAGTTGTCCGTGAGGTACTGTGCCAAATCCTTCATCCTTACGAGAGACAAATCTGAGGGAATGTTGAAGCAGAGGTGCTGGTGCCTCAGGCATGTTGGGGCTGGGAGGCAGGTATGGAGCGGGAAAGGGTGGGGCTGGGAGGAAGGTATCTATATTTATAAACTAGAGGGTAGCATATCCTTATCCCCCTTTTTAATCCTCCCACAACAGACTGTCCTTACCCTTTTTCATTCCAATCCAAAATATAGTGTAAACAAGCTACCTTTTGGTAATAAAACCTTCTTTGTGCCGAAGGTGTCTGCCACAGTACTACTCATCTGTCGCATCTTTGACTATAACTTAAGAACTTCCACATCATCCAAAAGAAAAGAACTCCGGGACAACATCAAGTAGACGTTAAGAGAACAGCCTACGCGGCAGACATCACTAAAACAGACAGGTAACAGAAGTGACAACAAAAACTATGCCTGGGATAAAATCCAAGCAAGTGGATACGACAAAATCATATGAGAAGTGTGCTATAGAAATATGTCCTTAACATCTCAATGAAAAAGCTGAAGGCAGTTAGACAAAATAGCTTGATGGTTTCAAATAGAAATTCTGCCAGAACTGGCAGGTTATATTTAACCTATTAAAGACCAATGATAAACGTTTCTGGCAGTTGGCAATAAGTCTATTTTCTTCAAATTCGTCAGCTGACATTAACCCAATAGCTGAGAAGAATTGTGAGCTTTACATTGCACAATTTTATGGAAGAGCCCAGTGTATCTAGACACCTTATTTCGTATGCAGTCCCACTCTTCCCCTGTTGAAATCATTTCAAGTGTGGAGGATGTTGAGGTTGTAATTATTAATTTAGAGCCTTCCCGAATGCCCGGCCCTGACGTCATATCTATTATGGTTAGTCGTGCCCAACCAGATATGTAGGTGCTGATTTTATTTGACTTGTTGCAAAAAATCCTGAGGGCTAATAAGACCCCACTTTCTTGGAAACAAATCAGACATGGTTCCAGTATTCAAGAGGGGCGACCGGGGGAATCCAGCAAATTATAGACTTTTGGCCATGCTGGATTCCCCTGGTAAGATCTTCTGTTCCCTTTTATTATGGGAGTTACAGGATTGCGTCACTTGCGTCACTCAAAAAAAAGATGTTATCAGTGCAGCAATCAGGTTTTCGGAAAGGGGATGGGAACGGAGCGCAATAACTCAACTATCCAATATTAAGCACAGAGAATTACACAGAGGAAAAACCTCCCTATACATCGCATTTGTTGATTTCGCAAAAGGCCTACGATACCGTTGATCGAAATAGGCTCTGGGTTAAGCTTTCCTCTTGGGGTTTAAATCTAAAGGTTATTTCTTTATTATAGCAGTTACATGAAGGAGCACGGGTGGCATTAAAAGCGGAGTCAATCTGGCCTTACGACTACGTTTTTCCCTTCGGGCAAAGGCTTGAAACAAGGGTACATTCTTTGACCCATGATTTTTAAATTTGTATCTTGCGGATTTACCCTATAAACTCCCAAATTGTGGAAATCCCCCCAGCGCCCCTAGGATTGGCTCCCATCTGGTTGCCTGGCTTATGTTTGCTGACAATACTGTCCTTTTGGACAGTACCCCAATTGGGCTCCAGTGCTCACTGACTGCATTATACGATTAGTCCCAGGCCGATGGCCTTCAACGGAACAATCTAAAAGCCACGATTGTGGGGGGGAAAGAAAACATTTGAATTTCAGTTGGAAAATCGGAAATAATACACTTGAGGTGGTCCCGTCCTATGTGTATCTGGTGCTTTGTTGAGCTTGGGATTCTCCGCAGATTTACTTAAACAGTAGGTTTAAACCAAGGCTGGCCGCAATTGGGATTGATAAAGAGCTTTGTGTGCACATCCGGAGGGGAACTGGGGGGGTTCCTGTGGAGGGAATGCAACAAGCTTATAATATTGGTATTGTTCCCAGTATCCTGTATGGCCTAGCAATGTATGAAGATAGTGAGCCCAGGCGGCTCAAAATATTGGAGGGCAAAATATGGCGTGGAACTTGGGGCTTCTCCAGTCCTATCAATTCAAGCTATTTGTCTAGAAGGTTCCATGGAATAAACTCGCTGCGGAAATGGGCGTATAAAATCGTGACAAAAAGGCTATGGTGTGGCCCTCGCAATCCATTTAATGGATGCAGGGGGCAACCCAGCGACCCCTGCACCCATTGTGTGGTATAATGCAAACACGTTTACCAGGTCACACAACAGCCTTTTGCCGCAATATTTTGTAAAAACTATTTTTTACTGGATGCCGTTTAGAATTGGGACTGGTATCCCTCTCTACGCTTATCAAGTTGAAACGTAGTTTTATGCATAAGATCATAAACAATGTAGGTAGGATTCAATTTAGATGGTAGTAGAAGAGAAGTAAACCATTGTCTTCCCAGGACCCTATAGTTGCACGATTCATGCAGACAGTAAATAAATTCCATGGTGCAGTTTGTTGGGAACCTGACCCATCTCTTCATATTATGCTTTATAAATGTATTCTAAACGAGAAGGGGTATGCATGGGATAGGGCTCAAAACCTGGAATATCTATAAGGAAAACCTTCTCCTATTGTATATACGAAGCAATCCTGCCTGGTTGATTCCCCTTTTCCTTATTTGATTTTATTTGGTAAAAATAGGTTGAAGTATTTTGGCTTGAAGGTAAAATTCAACCTTGTACCTGTATTGGAAGTGTTGGGCCATACGCTGAGAATACCAAGGTCAGAATGTTTGCGTCAAGCCTGTGGTAACGAACAGGAGTCTACTAGACACGTCCTCACACAATGACAAACTTTGGAGAAGATCTACCTTAGGGGATACATGTCTTTTGTGTCCGTTCCTAAAGCTATTGCGGGAGACCAATTCTATTCGTACATTTCTGGCATGACCTCTAGGGTGTTAACAGGCATCATATGATTTATGGGCACATGTTGCGAATATATTGGTACATAACCTTGGTAATAAAAAGGCTTTAATTCCTTTTTACATCATATCTTGCATGTACAAATTAATGGCTAGCACTGAATGTACTTTATATTTCTAGATGTGAGGTCAGGTCACTGGATGGTATTGCAAAAATAGTTGAAAATCTCTTACAGAAGACCAAGTTACTTACCCCTGGTAACGTTCTTTCGATTGGATGTTCCTCCGACGTATTCCTCATCTTTGATAATTATCTTACAGCTTCAGCTGCTTCATTGGAAAACTTGACAGAGGGCGCTGGGCGGTACCGGCGATGACTCGATGTCCCTCGAAGGCCTCTGTCCGATGGTCGACGTCATCTGCAGTTATATATAGCACGCGCAGCTCCCGTTGGCTTCCGTTCTTATTTTTCCAGGTTTAGAGGAATCACTAGTGCCTCCTTACACCTTAGAAGACTCAGAGAGCGTAGAGTGTAAAACACAAATTCTGTATCGGGGTAGGTTGGGAGGGGTGATGAGGAATACGTGGGAGGAACATTCAATCGAAAGAACGTTCCCAGGTGAAAGTAACTTGTTCTTCGAAATGGATTGTGTCCTCCCATGTATTCCTCATCTTTGATAGCCTCCTAAAGCAGTAATAGTCTTGGAGGTGGGAACATCATTTGGATCTGTCTTTAGCAGTTATCATGGACAGAGTGCAAGACAGCTTTCCCAAATGCCGCACAAATGTCTTTAATGGGTACTACCCTATGAAGAGCAGAAGCAGTAGCCATGCCCCTCTTTGAGTGAGCCCTTAAAACGTCTGGAGGGATCTTTACCAGCCAATATATAGCAGTCTTGGATAGCCAGAATAATCCATCTGGATAGAGTCTGTTTTGTTATTACTAAATCTAATTTATGTCCTGTATATCCGATTAAATAATTGGTTGTGCTGTTAAACTTTTGACATTCACAAGATATAAAAACTGAGAGCCCTCCTAGGGTCCAGTCTATGTAACCTCTCCGTCTCCTTTCCAGGATGAGGAGGGTGATACAAAGTTGGTAAAACTATTTTTTGGAACAAATGGAAGTCAGAGACTATTTTTGGTAGCAACAAAAAGGTCTTACTTTAAGAATAACCTTTTCCTTATGGAAGACCGTATATGGAGGTTTACAAGACCGTGCTTGCAAACCGCTCACCCTGTGGGAAGATGTGATTGCGACTAGCAAAATAGTTTTTAGTGTGAATAGTCTTGATGGACAGTTCCATGGCATTTAATCGCGGGATGATTTTTCGCTGGTTTTTTTCCCGTAAATTCTTTTTAATGAAAAAAACCATCAAATAATTTTTGAGGGGGTTCCCCGCCAAACCCCCCATTCCCTTTAAATTGGTTATGTATTACCAAACACCCAAACCCATATATATAATTTTTTAGCCCCCCCCCCTAAAAGATTCAATGGGTGTTTACGATAAAAGATTTGCGGTAAAAAAACCCGCAAAAAAAACATCCCGCGATGAAAGGACGTTGTACCTTAATGGACATGAATGCACGGGTCCAAAAGGGATGAATGTTAAGAGTTTTGGTGCAAGATTTAAATCCCAAACAGGGACCTGAAAGGGAGTAGGAGGAAACATATTAGTAAGTCCTTTCAGAAACAGAATGATTAAAGGGATTTGAGGTTTCCTCTGATGAGCGCTTGAAAATCCAAAGCGCTGCCAGATAACCCGTTATTGTTGTGACCGGGAGCCCCTTGATTTGCTAAGTGAAGTAGAAAAATAACACTATGCGTATCACACTGAAATGGATTCACATTCTTATCCCTACAACAGCTGCTGAACTTGCGGTATAAGGATTTTGTACCTGGTCTTCTGGCCGAAAGCAAAATCTCCATTACGTCTTCTGGGAGGTCCCAATCCTTGTACCTCAGCCTCTCAGAAACCATGCGTGAAGGCTGAGTGTTTTGACCTCTGGATGGAGAACCCGACCCTCCTCTTGCGAGAGAAGGTCCTCTGTCTGTGGAAGACATATCGGAGGGCAGATGGACATGTCCAGAAGGCCAGGGTACCACGTCCTATTGGCCCAATCCGGGGCAATTAGGATCATGGATTTCCCAAACGTTCTCAACCTCCTGATTATGTGAGGAATGGCAGTGACTGGAGGAAACACATACAGGAGTGGAAACTCCCAGACCACCACGAACGCGTCTCCTAGAGCTCCTCTTGAGGGAAATTCCCTAGAGCAGATTAGCTTGTACTTCCGGTTGACACTGGTCACAAACAGATCCACTTCAGGGCTTCCCCAAAAGGTGAAGCTCTCTTGAAGGACTTCCTGAGGTAGTTCCCACTCGTGGGAGAGTTTGCTCTGCCTAGTCACAGCGTCCTCCACCATGTTCTCCTCCACGGCTAGGTGAGCTGCGATAGGGAGTTTCCTTCTTGAATTACCCAGTAGCAGAGCTGCATTGCCTCTCTGCACAGTGGTAGAGACCGTACACCACCTCTCTTGTCGAGGTAGTACATGGCCACTGTGCTGTCTGCCATTATCGGGACATTCTTTCCCTGTACAGAGGGCAGAAAGGACTTCAGCGGATTGCCCTCAGCTCCAAATGATGGATATGTAGTTTGGACTCCCATGGAGACCAACAACTGCTAATTGTCAGATCGTTGGGCAGATCGTTGGTGTGGGCTCCCCACCCCGTGAGTGAGGCGTCCATCACTACTATTATCTCCGGCCATGGCTGCCAAAATGGTTCTCCCTTCAGAATGTTGTCCTTGCACGCCCAGCACAGAAGGTCCTGTGTGACTCTGCTTGGAACCTGAAGCGGTCGGACATCCTGCCTGAGAATTAGGACAGTTGAGTCCCGAGAGCCCATTGGAGTGATCTCATTGTCGGGTGAAAATGCAGGATGCCATGAAGCTGAGCAACCTAAAAAACAAACAAAAAAAAGAAAAAGGCCGGCAGACGCTGAAATTTGTGCCCATCTGCAAACCGTAATGAGCCCTCACCTCAAGTAGTGAGGCTTTTCCAGAGGAGGCATCCAGGACTGCTATGATAATTTGGAGTCTTTGAGATGGTATCATGTTTGAATTCTTGTAATTGACGTAGAAGCCCAGTTTGTGAAGAAAGTGGCATGTCATGCTGAGATGTTCCAGGGTCTGTTCGGGAGAACGAGACCTGATCAGCCAATCACCCAGGTAGGGGTAGATGTGAATCCCCCCCTCTCCGGAAACTCGCTGCCACCACCGCCATCAACTTGGTGAAAACCCTCAGGCAGAGGTCAGCCCAAATAGCAGAACTCGAAACTGATCATTCAAACCACTAACTGTGAACCTCAGGTATTTTCTGTGTTTGTGATGGATAGACAAATGACAGTAAGCACCCTGAAGGTCCAATGATACCATCCAGTCTTGGAGCTGGAGGGCCTGAAGGATCTGAGAAAGGGTAACTATCTTGCATTGCCATTCCTGAGGAACTTGTTCAAGTTTTTTAAGTCCAAGATGGGTCTCAATCATCCGTTCTTTTTGGCGATTAGAAAATACAGGGACTACCAACCCTTGTTCCCCTCCGCTACAGGAACTGGTTATATTGCACCTTTCTCTAGCAGGATCAACATTTCCTGCATGAGGAATGAGGAGCGGATCTGGAATTTTCAATGATCTGTTACCCGGTGGATGATCCTGGGGCCTTTTTAGAAAAGGAAGGCAGTAATCCTGGGCTACCGTTTACAGTGCCCAGGCATCTGAAGTAATGTCTCACCACTCTTTCAGATGCTGTGGGAGTATGCCTCCCACTGGGGTCTTGTGGATTAAGGCCTCAGAGTGGTTTTGAGGCGGCTGAAGCAGGGGCTGAGGGCAAAGCTGCTTGGGCCGATTGAGCACTTCTCCCTCGTCCACCATGAGGGAATCTTCTTTGTCCTCCGACTGGCATGTCCTTTTCACCCTTCCAATTGAGGAATAGAAATGAAAGGACTTACCCCTCCAGGATGATGTACCGGAGTAGGAATGTTGAGGCTGTCTAATAGCGGCACTAAGAGATGTAGCCGCTGCGTTTGAGGCCTTTCCAGACTTGCCTTGCTACCAAACAGTCCCGAGCCTTCAAAGGGCATATTGTGTAATCTAGATTGCACGTCCGGTACAAATCCAGACTTCCTCAGCCACTCAAATCTGCGTAGCATGTTACTAGTCGCCATGGATCTGCTAATACTATCTGCAGTATCTAGACCGGACTGGAGTCACTCACACATTGCCTCCTTACCATCCTTGATGATAGCCAGGAAGCCATCTCTCTCTTCCGCTTTGGGGATGTGGTCTGCGCAATCCCACAGGATGAACGAAAATGAGGCACAAGTGGAATTTGCCAATTTCAAGGCCATGCTGCCGGCAGTAAGTACTTCTGCGCCCAAGTGTCCTCCCGTTTATCATCCCTGTCTATAGGAATGGTAGGGTAAGCAGATTGTTTTGTGGACGTGTATGCTTGGATCACCAAACATTCCAGAGTCGGTGCTTGGTTAAGTAATCTGGGTCACTGCTTGATGGCCTATATTTCTTGGGAAAGTCCTGATTAACCCCAGAAATATAATCTGGGGTTCCCAATTTGTTGCAACCCTTTTTTACAATGCAATATGGAAGGGCAACATGGGATCCCTCTGTGTACCTTGGTCTAATATGTCCATTAAGTCATCCTGTTGAAAAGGAGGAGCAGGTCTACTCTATCCCAAATCCTCTACTACTTAGCTAAATAATTGCCTATATGAGCCATAAGCATGATCTGCAGGATCTGGCTTTCCAAATTCCAGCTCAGGAGATGTATCTACCCGACTGGCTTATTGTAGTTTCTTATACAGATCTTTAAGCCTAGATGCCTCTGAAAGAACAAGTTACTTACCAACTGGTAACGTTCTTTCGACTGCATGTTCCTCCAACGCATTCCACATCTTTGACATGTAATGTCCACAGCTGTGCACATCGGAAACTATTTCAGCAGAGGGCGTCCTGCGTCGATGGCGTCGGGTCCATGGCCCTCGAGGGCCTCCGTTGAGGACGACGTCGCAGGATGTTCTAAATAGGATGCACGGCACCCATAGCCTCAGTTTAAGTTTTTTTCCCACCAGAACGTGTGACACCATTCTGATGCCTGCTGGATTGCACTTAGCCTTGCGGAAACAGAAGCTGCAATCGCAAAGGAAATTCTTCTGAGGGGCAGGCTGGGAGGGCGATGTGGAATGCGTTGGAGGAACATCCAGTCGAAAACCGTTTCCAGTTGGTAAGTAACTTGTTCTTCAAATGGAGTGTGTCCTCCAACGCATTCCACATCTTTGACAGACTCCCAAAGCAGTACCAGTAAATGGAGGAGGGAAAAGAATTTAGAATACCCAATTAGATTGCGGAACAAAGAACCGCCTTCCCAAAGGCCATATCCTGACCCTAGATTGTATCCATGGAATAATGTGTTACAAATGTATGGATTGAAGCCCAAGTAGCAGCATCAAAATATTCCTAATAGAAACACCCCGCTGGAGGGCGGTGGAAGTAGCCACGCCCCTAGTGGAATGAGCTCTCAACCCTTCAGGAGGGTCTTTATCCGCCAACCGGTAACACTCTGTAATGGTGAGGATAATCCACCTGGAAAAGGTCTGTTTGGTAACAGCCTGGCCCAATCGGTGTCCAGCATATCCTACAAAGAGTTGATCGTCCACTCTGACGCTGGACATCCTAGAAATGTAAAAGCTAAGAGCTCTCCTAGGATCTAACCGATGGAGACGCTCCTCTTCCTTACCAGGATGAGGCGGAGGGTAGAAAGATGGAAGAACCACCTTTTGACTCAGATGATATTCAGAGACTACCTTGGGTAGAAAACAAGGACGTACTCGCAGTACAACCCTGTCCTTGTGAAACACAGTAAAGGGTGGCTTAGCTGAAAGTGCCTGCAATTCACTCACTCTGCGAGCGGAAGTAACCGCAACCAAGAACACAGTCATAAAGTACAGTAATCTCAAAGGACAAGAGTGCAAAGGTTCAAACGGAGCACCCATGAGAAATCTCAAAACCAAATTCAAATCCCAAACCGGCACCTGGAAAGGGGATGGCGGGAATACATTAGTTAAGAAACTGAGAAATCAAAGGAATCTTAAAGTAAGAACATTCTTCAGACGAGCCCTTAAAGATAGACAGCGCCACCAGGTAGGTAACCTTTAATGGTACCTACTGGAAGGCCCCTGTGGGCCAAAGAAAGCAAGAAAGACAAAACCATAAGAATGGAGCACTGAAAAGGATCAACATTGTGATCCCTGCACCAGTCGCAAAACTTACGCCAACGGCACAGGGATTTTGTTGCAGGCAGCCTGGCAAAAAGCAACTGTCAAGACTTGAGTCATGAAGATTATGAAGGCCTCCGTCCCCAAGTACCACACAGGGAGATACCAAATAACTCCCTGTGCAATCCTTGAAGACACAGGTGATAGGTACTGGAATGCCGGAACCCCGGAACACCGGAAACCACAAGCCGCTGAAAAGTAAGCAAGCAGTTAGCACAGAACTATGCAAGCAATAACAATTAGGGACAGAGACTATGAGTCACTAAACCGCTTACCTAGTTGTGGTAGGGATGGAGTTTTAACCACACAGTGACCTCGGGGCAAGTAACGTGGTGGGCATTAAAGAAGTACCCTCAGCGTGTGGCAAAGGCGGCAGCAGTAGGGTGTAGATGGTTGGCTGCCTCTTTTGATGTAAACGTACTACACGCCGGATATACCTGTGGAAGCTTTGCTGTTTAAACCGTATTGGGTGACGGAGGAACTTGAAGCGTTGTAGCAGAACGGGGGAGCCAAAAACAGTCTGTGCAACAGATCCGTGGTCGGGTTATCCGGAAAGGCAGTAGTTAAACAACAAATCCGAGGAAAATATCAGAAGGAATCCTAGTCCAAAGTCAGTGGGTCGAGGTACCGGAAGAGCAGAGCAAGGTAACAATCTAAGGAAGAGGCAAGGGAATTCCGTAGTCCGTAGTCCGTGATCAAGAAAGCCAATAATCGAGGTTCGTGAGTACGCCAAACAGTGCTAATTAGAACAGCTGTGAAGCACTGAGGGGCGCAGAATCAGGGCTTTTAGCCTGTCGCTATGGGAACAATGTCACGTGAACGGGTCTTCCGTGTCACGTGATCCGGAAGAGATCGTGGTTGCCTGGCAACAGGACGCCTGACCCTGCCTGTACCAAGGCGCCAGGGAAGTTGCCAGTGAAGGAACGGACGCAAGCGTCCCGGATGATGCAAGAGTGTTTTCCCCAGATGGTATTTGACACCAGTCCATGAGCGTAGCCAACGGGCGCCGAACCGCTGCCGCCCTAATTGAGGACCAAGGGTAGAAGTGGGTGTGTGCGTAAAAGGGACAGCAGAAGAAAGGGGGACGGAATGCATGATAGCAACACCTCCATCACGTCATCCGGGAGGTCCCAATCCTTATACCTCAACCTTTCAGATACCAAGCGTGAAGGTTGAGAGTTTTGACCTCTGGATGGAGAACCTGACCCCCTCTTCTGGGGAAGACAGCGTGGAGGGCAGATGGTCATTTCCAGAAGGTCTGGGTACCACGCTCTCCTGGCCCAATCCGGAGCAATGAGGATCATGTGGCAACAGAACCTCTCTAACCTCCGCAACACTTGAGGAATGACGGGGACTGGAGGAAACGCGTACAGCAGTGGGAATGACCAATCCACCACGAACGCGTCTCCTAAGGCTCCTCTTAGAGGAAATTCCCTTGAGCAGAATCTCTCGCACTTCCGATTGACACTGGTGGCGAAGAGATCCACTTGCGGGGTACCCCAAAGGGCGAAGATCTCCTGAAGGACTTCCTGAGCCAACGCCCACTCGTGAGAGACTGTGCTCTGCCTGCTCAGAGCGTCCGCCTCCGCATTTCCGTCGCCGGCCAGATGAACTGCTGAGATCAAAATATCCTGCTGGATGGCCCAGAACCAGAGCTGCATTGCCTCTCTGCACAACAGGAGTGACCCTGCCCCCCCTTTTTTGTTGAGGTAATGCATGAACACTGTGTTGTCCATCATGACCAGGACACTCTTCCCCCATACCGAGGGCAGAAAAGCCTTCAGGGCTAGCCTGATGGCTCTCAGCTCTATCAGATTGATGTGGAGACTGGACTCTGACGGAGACCAACGACCGCTGGTGGTCAAGTTGTTGGCATGAGCGCCCCATCCTGTGAGGGAAGCGTCCGTCACTAGTTACCTCCTGGGAGACCGAGCCTGGGATCTGAACAGAATCGTCATCTTGACGGAGAACTGCGACCAATGCATCTTGAGGACCCATTGCAGGGATTTCATCCGCAGTGTGGCCTCTGGCACCAGAAAAATGCAGCAAGCCATGAGGCCGAGCAAACTTAAGAATTCGAAAGCTGGGAGACTCTGGGCATGTTGAAACTTGTCCACCATCTGCACAATGTGATGAGCCCTTACCTTGGGAGGCGAACACTTCCCCAAGGACGTATCCAACACAGCCCCGATGTACTGGAGCTGTTGGGAAGGTGTCGGGTGTGACTTCTTGAAATTCAGGGAGAAGCCCAGCCTGTGGAGGGTGCGGCAGGGGACACTGAGATGATCCAAAGCTAGCTCAGGAGAGCGCGCCCGGATCAGCCAGTCATCCAGGTAGGGGTAGACGTGACTCTCCGCCTCCCCCCCTCGCTTGCGGTACGCTGCCACCACCACCATGAGCTTGGTGAAGACCCTCGGGGAGGATGTCAATTCGAACGGCAGCACCCGAAACTGAAAGTGCGAGTCGCCAGCCGCAAACCTCAGGTACTTCCTGTGCACGGATGGATCGGCACATGGAAGGAAGCATCCCTGAGGCCCAGAGACACCAACAAATCCTGAAGTTGAAGGGCCTGGAGGACTTGAGAAAGAGTACCATCTTGAACTTGTCCTTCCAGAGGAGTTTGTTCAACCAACGCAAGTCCGTGATGGGTCTCAAACCCCGTCTTTCTTTGGGGTAAAAAAATAAGGGGAATACCATCCCTTGATCCTCTCGGTTACAGGTACCAGTTCTATAGCGCTTTTCTCCAGCTGGGACAAGATTTCCTGCGCAAGGAGTGGATCCGGAAGCTTCAAAGAGAGTTTCCCCGGTGGATTATCGTGAGGCCGCTGAAGAAGGGAAGACAGTAGCCGTGGGCTATGGTATCTAACACCCACCCATCTGAAGTAATGGCCCGCCATTCTTCGAGATGCTGAGACAGTCTGCCCCCCAACCGGCGAACAATGGGACATGGGGCCTCATTATGACCCAGGCGCTAAGTGTTTAACGGCGCCGTAAAAGGCTGCGGCGCTGTTAAACACTTAGCGCCTAATTACGAGGTCCCTTTGCCAGCCGTTAAAGTAGGGACCCGCAAAGGGAACTTGGTGCTAATTACGGTACCGCAATTTGCGGTACCGTAATTAGCGCCTTCCCCATTCCCATTGAGCCCTATGGGGCAAAAATGGGAATGGGTAAGGGCCATGGCGGCATGGGTAATTACCGCCCCACCAACCTCGGAATGGGGTGGTAATTCCCCATTCCGCCATGGCGGACTCCGGCATGGACCATGCACCATGGTTTAGCGCCGAAGTCCTAATGAGGCCCATGGTCTCATGACTGTTTGGAAGCGGCTGCGGCAGTGCCTGAAGGCAAAGGGGCAGCTGCCTGAGCAGCTCTGGCACCACGATTTCCCCGTCCACCACGGGTACCTTTCCGCTTGCCCCTTTGACTGGCAGCCCATCTCGTACTACCAAAGGAGGAGTAGTACCGAAAGGAACCTCTCCTCCACTGCTGTCCACTAGGACGAAAAGGCGGAGGTTGATGCACTGCGGCGCTCAAAGACTTTGCCGCACCTTTTGAGGTCTGCAACCTCTCAAGGCTCTCGTCAGCCTTGCTGCCAAATAAATGTGCGCCATCAAAGGGCATGTTGAGAAGATGGGCCTGCACATCCGGAGCAAACCTCGACTTCTGCAACCACGCAAATCTGCGTATCATGGTGCTCGCAGCCATGGATCGGCTAACACTGTCGGCCGTATCCAAACCTGACTGAAGGGATTCACACATGGCATCCTTGCCGTCTTGCACAAGAGCAAGGAAGCCATCCCTTGCTTCCCCCTCGGGAATATGCTCAGCCGCCAAGGAAACACAATTCCACAGAGTGTGTGAAAATCTTGCCAAGGCACGCGTGTAGTTGGCCGATTTGAAGGCCATGCTCCCAGCAGAAAATACCTTTAGGCTCCAACCGTCGAAGCGCTTGTCGTCCCTATCCGGAGGGATGGTAGGGTATGCTGCCTGCCTCAAGGTGGCCCTAGCCATCTGAACCACCAAACTCTCAGGAGTAGGGCGAGTAGACAAATAGCTGGGGGTCGCTAATGGAAGGGCGGTATTTCTTAGTTAGATTTTTATTCACAGCCGGAAGAGATTCCGGCGACTGCCAAGCAGCTGCCACTCTTTTCTGCAAGGTAGAATGAAATGGCAAAACAGGGTCAGAGAACAGACCTTGATCCAAGATGTCTGTCAGATCATCCAGCACAAAGTCTTCTGGAGGACTAGACCAGCCCAGATACTCCGAGACTTGTGCCATGAGTTTCCTATAAGAAGACTCCACATGAGCCCCAGGCTCAGGTCTACCAAACTCGACTTCCGGGGAAGTGTCCAGTCCACTTGCATCATGGAGGGCCTGCCTCAACTCCTCCAACTGATTGTCCCCAGAAAGAATTGGAGCATCATCAAGGTCACCAGGTTCCTCAACCTCAGACCTTTCCTCCTCTTCAAAAATATCATGCAGAGGGGGTTGAAACCCAGGTCTGGGGACAGAAGAGGGCCTGGAGGCCAGAACCGGCCTCACTGACTTCGATGTAGCCTTCCTTGGAGGATCCACGATGTCCGCGTACTCCAACGGCAAATTTCGAGAAAAAGAGGCGGCGATAGCGGCAAAGACTTCGACGTCGAGAGCGTCGACAACCTCGACGTCGGGATCGCCGAAGGCTTCAGCGTTGACACAGGTGCCGACGGCGCTGTGGGCTGATACGACAACAAAGCGTTGATGTCAAAATCCGACAGACTCAGCGCCAAACAAGTCGACACCGGCCCTGAGCCCCCAATAGGTTGCTACGGTCTCGCTGGGGACGAGGACCAAGACCTAGAGACACTTTCGTGGAAAAAATGGAACTGAGGCTACGGGCGCCGTGTGTCCTATTTATAACATCCTGTGACGTCCTCGACGGAGGCCCTCGAGGGACATGGACTCAACGCCATCGACGCAGGACGTCCTCTCCCGAAAAAAGTTTTCCGAAGTGCACAGCTGTGGACATTACATGTCAAAGATGTGGAATGCGTTGGAGGACACAATACATTCGAATAAACTCTTGTGGCACAGTTGGAGTGCCATATTGAAGACCAAAGGATATTTGATCATCATCAGATTGTTCATGTTCTTCATAATTTGAAGAAAGAGATTCAAAGAAATCTTTTTGTGGTAGAGGCTTATAAGATTTCTCTTGTGTTGCCTTCAATGTCTCTGAAAAAGTCTTCAGAGTAGGCGTCGGGGTCAATGGCATCGATGTCTCCGACTTCGGCATCGATGGCTTCGATAAGGGTGTCGAAAGTTCTGACGCTCTACGTCGATGGAACCGATTTTGTTTTTGTCAAAGCGGTCTTCGACAAAACCCTCAAAGGGTTGGACTCTCGACTTGGCGAGGCCCTCGACACCTTTTCACTCTTTCGAGGCTTTGAAGGTTCTCTATGTTCGTCCCAGACTCGAGGGTGCACAGGATTTTGCCTTAGACTTCCCTTTGTCGTCTTTGTGCAGAGTGACCCGGACATGGTCTTTATTCCATTCTTTTGAGGGAGCAGGTGCTTCTCACTCGAAGATTTTCATAATTCCCCCCCCCCAAAACTCTCCCCATTTAGCTGGCAAGTCGGATTTAGTTGGACATGTTATTCTCTCGGGTGAGGAGTCACTCGAGAAAGAAGGAGACCTATGACATCTTTTCTTTGACTTCCTGGAAGATGAAGAATGACGTGAACGACTTCTCGATTGAAATTTCTTTGATCTTTTTCGACAAGGATAATCTCGACTCCTCAGAAGTATGTTTTTTTTTAACAGAAAGGGTTTTGGAATTCTACCCACCGCCAATTTACCTTTACACTCTCTCAGAGTCTTGTCAGTCATCGCCTGGCAGGATTTGCACTCCTTCGTATGATGCTCCATGCCGAGGCAACACAGGCAAATGCATTGGGGGTCAGTGATAGACATCTTCAAACTGCAATCCCGACATTTATTATGGCGAAGACATGACATTTTATTTAACGAACCGAAGCGCAACGTAATTTTTTTCAAAATGAAAGCTGCGTCGGAAAAAATAGAAGCCAAGGGGCGCTGCACGTGCTACATATACTGCGGATGACGGCGAACATCGGACGGAGGACTTCGAGGGACATCGAATCATCGACCCTACTGCACAGCGTCCACTGTTGAGAACATTTGTTTTTTCCGAAGCATCTGCAGCTGGAAGATAATTATCAAAGATAAGGAATATGTGGGCGGACACAATCCATTCGAAATTGTAATTTTATTATTATACATGTATTCATGTGTTGTTGTGATAATTTCTATTTATTGTTGAGATCATTTCTTTTTATAATGAATGTATGATTGTATTGCATCCGGTGTGTTTTATACGTTTTTAAGATGTATTGTAAACCACATAACAAAAAATATATATAAAGGCAGATAGAGGAATCGTGCGGCACAGTATAGGGACTTCACTCTCAACTCTGGTCACCATGACAATGATATTCCAGCCATCAGCAACTGTGAAACAAAACACTTGCCTGTTAATTCATGGTTGAGCCTTATGGGAGGGGCAAAGACTTTGTCACATCCAAAACCAAAGAGCATGATTAGTATATAGGGGCATTTTGCAAACCGTAGGGTTCCTAACTGTATAAACAAAGACCCCTAAAAAACCTTCATGGGTGAAGTGTGTTTCAATGCTAATGTCAGCGAGTAGCACAACAAAGAAGAAAACTATTTACTTCTCAAACACAAAATTTTAAATTATGAGTCTAATGACACCGAAAATTGTAATCCACTTCGATAGAATTAATTGGCACATATTGAAAGTACAATAAATGCCTATTTGGAAGCATAGTTTGTATTTGGTGTTGATATTCCCAAGTGCTTATTACCTGCTGCACTGTAAGGACAGTGTAATCTGGTGAGCCACCAGTGTGCCAACTCCTTCCCCCAAGCGCAAGTCAAGCAATCGAATCTCGGTTCCTTTCCTCAGTCCAGGACCACCATCTTCTTCCACAAAACGAACACTCGAGCCTATGGTACTGCTGCTAGCCATGGGTTCATCTTCATCACAGCTCACCCAGCTATCGGAATCATCGCTGTCTTCTTCATTTCCACCATCACCTGCAATGGTGTGTGGGACTAGCTCCTTCATTTCTTCAAGGGAACTGACATCTGTCCTCTGGACATCAATGCCAGCTTTGCCCTCTGTATCGGGGTTCCCGGCTTGACTGGCGTCTGCCAAAGCTGCCGCTTGAAGTTGTTGGTAGGGGACAAATTCAAATCCAGCCTTCTCAGCATCAATATCCCTTTTCAACTACAAACACAAAGAAAATTATCATTTATCAATATCATTTACAAGAAAATACACATGTACCACATCTACCACCCCTTGTGGCCACTGGCACGGAAACACATACAAGGACACTGGACAGAATGCAGGGAGCAAGTGGTAAGGGCCACTAAAATTTAGACTGCAGACTTAAAAGTAGCCCACCACAGCCCGATTTGTCATACCGCCTGGCGCCTCTGAATGTTTAGTAGTGCTTACTATGATATTCAAGCAAGGGTGAATACAAGACAAAGGACCACAAGAGAGCCACACAAGAGGCCATACTTGTGAAAATTAAAAACACTCGCCTTTTCAAGGGCAGTGAATCTTGTTGAGTTTTCACTATTTACCTCAGACTATCAAGAGCCAATAGAAAGGGTGGCCTTGCTGTTGGTCCTCTTAAGTAGAGTGATCAGAGAGGGCCATGGTTGGTCTGCTGCAAGTACTGCTGCACACTGGGAATATCTCATGATCAGCTATCTCACACCTGCCTTGGGCCAGTGGCAAGCCTCCCAGCTGTTTTATAATAAGGTTGATCTGCATTTATGATACTAATAATCATATCTTAATACTTAATATTGCGCTTGATCACACAACTTCTTCCATTATGTTACACCCCAAGTAAATTATGTTATGCTTTCACCATTCAATAGGACACCATTTATCAACGCGTGAATTATGAAAGTCTGAGTTGCCTCTCCCGGGATACAACCCGGTTACTTGCAGCGAAAACCCTACTTATCTCAGCAGTGAACGACTATTGAGGACGATCAGATCTACTTATAAAAACCATAAACTCAAGTAGCTTCCTCCGGGGCTTCTTCCTTTCATTCCAGATGCAGAGAAACACAATGAGAAAGCGATTCCTCATCGACAATAATAAAATACAGATTAAGTACCATAGCATGCAGCCACAAACTGCATATTCAACTGGCACTCTGCTACTTAGGCAAAGTCTTAATTAGCATGTCTAGTGGCCAGTTACGACCAACCACGTGCCAGAAGATTGTAACACGCTTGAAATAGTTTTAAAGGACAGCAATAAAGCATGCCATGTAATGTAAGGGTGAGGGCCCTGTGAGGTCACCAGATCCGAAAAGAGATTTTACAACTGTAACACCCTCTGATAAAGCTAGGACACGAATGGAAAAATGAGCTGTCTACACGTATGCATTCCAAGATAACATATTCCAAATCCAACATCCTAACTAATGTCATATGCGGATACGCCGCATCTCACCAGCCGTGCACCCTCGGTGAAAAGACGCTCCATGTTACGGTCCAGCCAGCGCAGGTATGGTCGGAAAAGGAGCTCCACCTTCCCCATCAGTTGATTGGTGGCAAACTTTGCTTGTAACCACTCCTCGGATGCCTGGTAAATATGCCTGTGTTTGAAGAGAAAAGACTTAAAATAGTCACAATTGGACAAAAAAAGGAAAATAAAATCAAGCAACAAGCCCACAGGTCCAAACATAAGGAGGCACTGCCCAATGGAAAGTCAGAATTAACAATGCATTAAAACAAATAACCAGAAATTGCTCTGCTTAAATGAAAACGTTATCTTGAATAGTTAACCGAATTACCCACAAAGAAAAAACACTGGCAATTGGTCTAATTGAGTTCTACACAACCAGGTAATGTGATCCACAGACATATGCGCACCATTCTTATTGGACAACCCCTACATATGCCTTCATTTCACTGCAACACAGAGAACCTCTGGAACTGTGCATTAAGTCCAACCATGTATGAAAGAGGACATTGCCTGATGTGCCCCCTGCTTGAAACTCACATTTCAAGGTAATGGCACAGTAGGCAATGTCATTGGCTTTAAATGGCTGTGTAAAATGAAATGGCTTATTGAAAGCGTTTACAAATATATCAGAGTGTAACAAAACACAGTACAGGGTAAAACTAGATCTCCAAAGAACTATACACAGGAAAAAGCAAACGGAAAAAGTTGGAAGGCACTACCCGACCCCCGAAACCCCCAACATCAAAAGTAGCACCAGTGGCATGGTGGGGCGATTGTTATTTGAGGATCTCAGATTGCATAGTCTCACACTATGCATGTCACTACTACCTAAATATCTACAACACAATAGTCAACCCTATACAGGCAAGTGATATCTAGAACATGTATTCATCGTATTTTATCAACAAAACTTTAAAAAGTCAGTGTAGCTAATGTAAGATTGTTTGAAATCAAGATTTTTATTTCTCTTAGTACAAAATCATTAGGAAAAATATTTAGAAAAATCTTTGGAGATCTCATATAGACATTAATACCATCATTCAGTGTGCAGAACATTATTAGGTTATGTTATACGGCATTTTTAGAACGCCTAATACCATTGGTAAGGCTTTAAAGCACTGTGGGTGAACGCCCTTGGGGAACCGAAGTCCAAGGTATGAGAATTGAGAAGAGGATTTTAGAATGAGTTTGTGAATTTTAGCCAGTACGAAAATAGGTAGGGGTGGCCAAGTCACTACTAGCAACCCATGGAGATCTGGCTAGTGGATGGGTGCTGTGATAGGAGGGTATGTGAGTCAAGGAGACTGATTATGTGCCCAGCTGAGTGAATTCTTTTCGTGGGACTCAGATGCATTCTAGTGGCATAAGTGATGTGCATTATGGGGTGCAGTAGTGAATTATTGCATGTGTATGTAGGTGCATAGATTTGTGTGCTTACTTTGCTGCTAATTATTGTGCTTTTATTGATTTTACAGTTCCTATATTGAATTATTTTATGTGCGATTTAGTCCCTT
Organism: Ambystoma mexicanum; assembly: GCF_040938575.1. NCBI lineage: Eukaryota > Metazoa > Chordata > Amphibia > Caudata > Ambystomatidae > Ambystoma > Ambystoma mexicanum. The sequence continues at coordinate 1,273,418,847 of NC_090934.1, forward strand.
ATTTTAACTTGGTCTTTCTTGTCAGTGCTCCTAGTTGAAGTGTAACTTGAATCAGAGCATCGTCGGCTCTGCACGCACTAAGTGGCCAGGAAACTACATTACCCACAATCTTTGTAGTTCCTTGGTCCACGTCTCTGGAAACCTGGCGCAAACGCGCCGGCACGAAGGAGCCGAGCCAGTCTGTGCCTGTCTATGCAGGTCTGGAAGGACAGAAGGCCAGGCTTCCTGCACATTTTCGTTCTCACTGCTTCCGGCCATGGGTCTCCCAGTGGTCCTTGCAGCCATAGCCGCTGCTAGAAACATCTTCGCTCTGCGCAAGCTTTCCAGTCATCCTCAGCCTCCGGTAAGTCATAACAAATGTACCATGGTGCCCATCGCTGCTTGCCTTATTACCCCTGCTCCACCATTGGTCCTCCACGTGGATAACACTTGTTCTAATCTCATGACTACGAATTTAAAAGCTGATAAAATGCCCGAAGTGTCTGTCCTCAACTTGTTCTAAGCAAATAGTTGCCTTACCTAGGTCAGTTCAGTCTCCTACGCCCCATAGGGCATCCAGCAAATCAACTATCGCTCCATTACCTCTACTACAGGCAGGCCCAAATACTCTTGTATTGTATCACCTGGAGCTGAGTCTAGCACCCCTCTGCAAACTCCTCCGGGAGCAGATCTAGCATGCATTAACCCCAGTGCATAAACTACCATGCCTGCTTTTGAACACTAGATCCATGGTGAAACATGCCACAAAGATTGCAGCACATATTGAGTCCACGGACACTGATGCCTGTGCTCATACTGAAACATGGGCCCACAGTGCAGCAGGTCCCACGCTTAATTTGGCTATCCTGGAGAGATGCACTATGTTAAGGGCAGATAGATTGGAGGGCAGAGGGGGCGGCCCTGATTTTCAAATCCTCACTCTCAGGTTGGGAAGAAAAATAAATAAAATCGGGACCATCATGGACGGCATCGAATTGATACTGGTTAAGATTGGCTTTAACGCAGTGTCTACTCTTAATCTGCTTGTGATCTAAAGGCACCCCCTCCCTCTCTGCCTCTCTGAAGATTTTACTTTAGCCCTATCCAACCATCTCCTATCTTGTCTTAAACCTAATTCCTGCTTTCTGTTGATGGGTGATTTTAATTTCTGGCTAGGCCAGAAGGACGATCAGAAGGGACTAGAGTTGGAGACAGCCTTGGCCAATTTAGGCTTCAACCAAAGAAACAGACTTCCTACTCATAATCTTGGGCACACCCTCGACTGGGTCTCTGCCATTATCGTGGTCAGAACGGACCCACAGGTTTCACCCTGCCCATGGTCCGACTACCATTTCTTACATTTATCCATCTAGAAGCCAAATAACGCCAGGCTTCATAGGCAGAAAAACCAGGCTCCTCACGCAGGCTATTACAACGAGGTCGGGTCCTGACATCAATTTCACTCCTTCATGTACCTTGACGGGCATATCCAAAGTTTTGATATCCAATTTGGAAGACATCACTAACAATTTGGCCCATGTGAAACGCAGAAATGTTATGTCTATGGTCAAAAACAAACCATGGTACTACGCTGACCTGCAAAAAATAAAATCAAATATGCTTAAACTTTTTTACGCTTGGAAATGTAATCCTGTGCCAGGCCATCTCGCGGCGTACAAAAGTGCTGCCAGAGTATGTAAATCGGCTATTCAGACAGATGCAAAATCAGAGACAAAAGAACTCTTCAAAATTCTTAAAGAGCAGGAGTCTACCACCTCACCTGATTTAGGATCAGTAGTGAAAGACACGGTTTGGTATCAGAGCATACAGGATGCTATGGTCAAGAAACTTCAGGATATTAAGGCCAGCATATTAACTAATCCTGCGTAACAGGATCATGACATTCCGCTTTAATGTATGCCCTATGGGAGAAATTCTTGAAGTAAGATCTATAAAAAGTTATTTAGAGACGCCTAATAAGCATTTTGCATGTAGGTTTTGTCATCATCAAAATGATATGGAAACTCTTAGACATCTCCTGTTAGATTGTAAGCCGTTGATGGCAGAACGTAATTACTACTTTGCCAAACATGTTAACAGCGAGAGGGTAGATTCCGACATGTTGTGGTGGAAAATGAAGCATGGTATTTCGATATCTCTGAAGATAGCTGTGGCACGTTTTTGACAAATGTATGTGGGGTTCTTTCGGCTGCGCTAGATATCATCAAATTGAATTAAAATGATTAGAATGATTACCTGAAGTAAGGACTGAGGAGTAAGAAATCCTGTAACTCTTTCTGATTTGTAAAGGTTCTCTTTTTAATTTTTTTATTTTAAATCGTATAATTATGAGGATGGCGAGGCTATGGCGAGGCTTTGGGATTCAACCCTGTTAATACTTATTGAGGTTTTTTTTTGGGATCTAACTCAGTTATATTTTTTATCAGGTATAATTTGAATGGGAACTGGAGTGCGCCCCTCGCTATCCTCTTTTTGTATGATTCTGAAGTCACGTTTTTAGCTTTTGAATCTTTTAAATTTTGTAAAGGTTTGTTTATAAACCAAACACAAACAAAATTTAAAAATAAACATATTAACTAAGAAAGAGGATGCACTCATGAATGCGAGCAAGCTCATCCCAGAATGCTTTAAAATATGCCACTCCATTTCCCAAGTTAACTTCTTCCCCATCTCCCTGGAGGAATTGGCAGAGGTTGTGGCCCACGTTAAAACCACAAGTTGTAAAGCAGACCCCTGCTCGGCCATCATTATTAAGACCAGCCCCCGACTCTTCTCGCAGCTATCGGCAAATTTGTGAACACCTCACTTATGGAGGGTTACGTGCCAGAAGACCTGAAACAATCTTGGGTGACTCCCCTACTGAAAAAAACCGCACTTCCCAGAGGAGATGACCTAAACTACGGACCCATTACAAACACAGCATTCCTTTTAAAGATCTTGGATCGTGTTCCATATAGGCAAGTGGCCCAACACCTCAATAACTTAGCTGTCTTAAACGGTCTTAAACAGACGTCAATCAGGATTCAGGGGGCTTTTTCAGTGGCTGCCCCCTCAGCATGGAACATACTACCACTTGATCTCAGGCTCCAGACCAAGATTGAGCCCTTCAAAAAGAAACTGAAGACCTGGCCGTTCGCCTAATTCTCCCTCTCCTGGCTCACTTCTGGTTTTTCTATGCGGATTCCCCCCCATGTGTCCGGCGATCTTGGTTTATGTTTTTCTATTTTTTATGTATGTCAGCGTCCTTATGCCCACGGGTCCATTGCTGCGCTACACAAAAGTAGAGTAAAGTCTGTGTGTGGGTGGCTGTGTTCCATTAAGATGGAGTGCTATTCATACCAGAGAGTCATAGCTGATACCTAGTTGAGATGAGGGTCTGCAGGTCGTATCATACAGATCAACTGGAGTCCTTCCAGTGCGTGCTAGGTACCGTCTTATTGTCTCTTCAAGTGACTCATCGATTCCCCCACCTACCTGTCTGGGGGCAATAGTTCACCCAGTCCGTCATGATACAGAAAGGAAGAGCCAGGTCTTGAGTGCCTTCCAGAAGGCGAGGTGATCCTCTATGCGGCAGATGCTAAATGGGATTGAGTTCTAGATGGTGGGTGTTGGGAAGGTTTTCTCTTTTATCAACTTCCCCTCCATACTCTATTGACCCCCCAACTTTTTGCTTTTGTTTTTTCACCCTGTCCTGGCTTTGGCGTTTAGCACTTCACTGGCCTTTTGCTCAATTGTTATGGGGAAACAAGCTAGTCCTTCGGACCGTCAGTATCGGGAAACCATGTTTCTCTTAGTATTTTGACTTGTTATCTATTTTGGGTAACTTTTTACAATTGCACACTGCACCTTATAGTGCAGTGCAATTGGGTTTCTTTTGTATGCCCCTAGACTACTCTCAAAGGGAGTTTTAGTTACTTTCAGATGTGATTAAAGACAAACTGGTGGCAGCAGTTACTTTTTCATACTTCTTATACTTCTTACTGTACTTTATGTTAGCCTTCTCGCGTATACCACGTTTGGCTACCAACTGTGGCTAGTGTCCCAACATGACCGTGCCACAAGGTTTTTTCGTTTGTTCTTTGGCCATTTTGTCTTTTTGCCTTCTACCTGCCTTCTCAGGTACATATATGATTCTAGAGGGTGCAGAATCCATTGGAGGCGCACAGAGAGTGATCACTACAAATCACAATAGAGCTAAATGAAAATTACAAGTATCAATTAAGTTAATCTAATAATAACTAGAAGGAACAAGTTACTTACCTGTAACTTCTTTTCTCCAGCATGGGTATCTTTCATGGATTCACATGCTTATGAATATTCCCTGTCGTCAGGCTGGGAATCCTCGGTAACAATGAAGCAGTTTTGATTTAAATTTTAAAACTACATGCACTTGTATAGCCCATTGCTGTAACTTTGGGTCAGACTGCCGCAGCCAATGGCAGTGGTCCTCCTTAACTCCACCCCTGGTGGCCATCTTCAGATTTAAAATGCACGTAATGTGGCAAGAAAGAACCAAGAAGAGCCATAGAGGGGTCGGAGGGAGGGTTGCATGTGAGCCCATGAAATGTACCCTTACTGGAGAACAAGAGTTACAGGTAAGTAACTTGTTCCTCTCTGGCAGTGATCTTTCATGGATTCACATGCTTATGAATAAGATTACAAAGCAGTACATATACACAACCACTGGAAGGCGGTACAGCTCTACAGAAGCAATATGTTTACCACTGGTAAACTCACCTTAAGCAAATAGGTTGCAAAACACTGCTTGTCCGGCACGGGACTCATCCCTGGAATCCCTGTCAACGCAGTCGAATTTTGTGAAGGTGTGGGTCGACGCAGCGGAACACCAGACAATACTGTAGATGAAGCCACAGCTCTGGTGGAATGTGCCCTTGGTCTACTTGGCAGGGGCCGGTTTGCAAACCGAGGACAATGCGAGAAGCAGCCAGATGGCCACCTGGAAATGAAAGCCTTGGACAGCGGCTTTCCCTTGTTCAACAGGTCCAAATGTTACAAAGAGTTGTGATGTTCTGCAAAATGCGTGCAATATAAAACTTCAAAGCAAGGGCAACGTCCAGCGAATGCAATGCCCTCTCTGGCAGAGAGGTTTGAGAACCAAAGAACATGGGCAGGACCAGTGGTTTGTTAAGGTAGGACGATGATTGAACCTTCGGAATGAATGAAGGATGAGTGTGCAGCAACACCCTGGAGTGATGAAAAATAAAATACGGCGGCTTGCAGGAGAGAGCTTGCAACTCTCCAAACACATCTGGCCAATGTAACAGCCAACAGAAAAGCAGAAAAGCATGAGAGAAACTTCAGAGCAGCCAGGCGTACAGGCTCAAAAGGCAGGCCCATTAACTTGGAAAGAATCACATTAAGCTCCCATGCCGAATCAGGTGCCTTTACAGGCAGGAATGTATAGAACAGACACTTGAGAAACTCCTTCACTAGCCTACGAGACCAGAGGGAAGGTTTTCCAGCTGGGTGACTATAGCGACAGATCACAGCGAGATGGACTATAATAATGGATGCGTGAGGTAGTCCCGTTTGCGCCAGTCATAGAAGATATGGCAGTAATTGATCAGCTTTGATTCGAAGAGGGTCAAGCTGTTGCAAACGACACCTTATTGTGAAACACTTCCACTTGTGCTTGTAGCAGGAGAGGATGCCGGAGCTCTAGACTTTGCTCGAAGTTTTCTGCTTCTAAAGGCAATGCTTAGTGTCCAAATTCTAGATCTGCAGGAGCTAAACCGTCCACTTCAGGAACGCTGGGTCGTGTAGAACGGACCTTCCTTCTCTGGAGAGCAGATCTGGGAGAGGAAGCAGTCTTGTGTCCATCAGGCCACGAGCAGCGTCGATCAGCCAACCATCCACTGCACACCCCCTGGTTGCCTACGGCAAGCTTCATTTTAAATTGCCAATGTAATCGCGTAATTCTGCACAACTCTTCCCGGTCTGCAGAATTCTCCCCATTGAGAACCTATTTGAGATCTGCAAATCCACAAGAACGGGCATGTCTGTGAATGGCCGGTCTTGGTTGCTTACATATATGCAGTCCGGAAACTGACTTGAAACTTCCTCTGGCCATGCATTTTGTTTTTTCAATCCTTTTGCTTGGAGAATACTTTGTGCTTGCTGGTGGCATTGGCTGTGTTGTGCTCACGTCTTCTTGTGAAGGGAAGTTGCAGTCTTCTTTTTGTTGTTGAGCCTCTGGAAACAAGGGGTTGAACACATTCTTTAGATAATCACACCACTCTGGTGTCCGTAATATACTAAAGCTACTAACTTCAGCACACGCAATGCATCCTAACTTCCCTTCTTAATTAGTAGCCAGTGGTAATGTGTCTGAAAATACGCATCTTGCACTTCTGTCCAACAAATTGGCATCTCAGGCTGCAGTACAAAGTTACAGGAGGATAATATCGAACGATCACTGTCTCTGGAAGTATCAACATCCTCACCATAGGTATTGGCAGTGCCGTTGTTGTCTTCCCCATTTGCTGCTGAATTTGTATCCATCAAAGGAACTGGATGCTCAGCAGTTAGCGCCCGATGGAATTTCCTGCTGGAGACGGATTGTGAAGTTGCACTTTCTGATGCACTATTTAACTCTGCATTTTTCAATAAACCGAAACATGAGAAGAGAAATGGTTGATTCTGCATCTCGTTCTGGGACGGAGTACTGCTTTCCAGACTGCACAGGCTGCTCCACCCTACTATACGGTTCAGCAGACCACCTGAATGCGCTATCTGTATGTCTGACCGAACCATTAAACCCAATGAACGGGCCAGCGTATAACATCTGGTAACCTATAGTTGTGTACTACTGTACTGCAAATTTCACTTGAGGAATATTGTGGATTCATCGCATAAACCAGTCTCACATCTATCAATAAGACAGGAGAAGATATGTGGTCAAGTGTCTAAGCAGCAGACTTCTCTCAAATCCTGGCTTCATCACTTAACTGAAGCCTATGATCCTGGCCAAACCATAGAACACTATCCATGATCTGTCAAAAGAAGTCTATAGAAGACATACTTCGGTCCCCATTTACCAAAGAGGCTCCGATTCCTCAGAGACCCTCCCTCTGGCTGGTAGCAGTGTCATGCATAGATTTTTATGGGCAATGTTCGGTTTTGTAATTCAAGTGCAGGCGATTTCCCTGGTCTACTTATTATTGAGTTTGCAGAGCATGCACCTCACCTTGAATTTAGTGGATGTGCCTGCACCCACTGCCACACACCAAAGAGCTGAAAGCATGGACACATCTGATTGAGCAGCTTCTGCAGATGCCTTTCCTTGTCCAACTAATTCACATACGAAGACATACATCCTACAGTTCACGGCATTTCAGGAGTCTTGCATGGGAAAGGGAAAGCAAGAGCATGTGGCTTGCTTATGAAATACGTGCACCATGTACAGCCTCTCAGCTTATACTTGCATTATGTTGCAGGATCCTACAGAAGGAAATGCAGGAGGCGTGTGGCCTGTAGATCATCAAGGGAAATGTTGGTTTTCTACCCAGCCAAGTAAAGAAAGGCCGCCATTGGGTGGAGCTGAAACCCTCAATGACTGCTTAAAAAAAGTAGCTTTAACTCTGGCACAGTCAGATCCTCTGCCACACTCCCGCTTGCGAGGGCAACACGCACTTAACAAACTGAACTATCTTTCCAGCTTTCTGTCTTTAACTAAAGTGAGACGGGCCAGCTGCCTATATAGATAGAATGAATACAACTGTGTAGATTATTAAAATATAACCTTTAACAGCGCCAATTTATTTTCTGTGCTTTGCTATAAACATGACCTATGTTGTATATAACATGTTAATTACAGGGAGATGCATGTGTGGCCAAAGCGCCCTAGGGGTCTAATGTAAAGCAAAGGGGGGAAGGGGCAGTGGTTTGCCCGCATCGTCATCTTTGGTGGGCCCTACAATGCTCATATTGAGCAGGCATTTTACAGGAAGAAACGTTGTGCAGCCTCAGTGGAAACATGTATTGCTCCGAACCAAGCGCGTTCCACCCACGGGACCTGGTACACACATCTCCAGAGAGCCTGTGCAACAGAATGCTGCACGTTTGCAACAGCTACTGCTACAAAACAACATAACCGTGCTCCTTTAGACAGCTTAAAAACGAACCACATGCTTTAAGTGAGGTTACACAATTTAGATGCGTTTACCTTTACCTTGAGGATTCAGTTTGTAAACTGTGCACAATAAATGAAAAGGGGCCCCATAGCAAAAAGCCCCGATGGTGCAGTAAGTGTGGAGTGGCGGCGGGGAGGCGTCAGTGGGGGCTCATGAAACACAGCCGCGTGTGTTGTGGCACTGCACGGCAGAGGACTAACTTCGCCATGCCATGCCATGCCACAACACACGGCTGAGTTAACAAGATCAGGGGACAGTGATAGTGTGAGGGCACAGCGATCACTAACCTACAAATAATTCATGACCCGGCACGGTGTGTAATGTCATTCATTATTTGTTAAGGGCAAGCATATTAGATCACGTAGCTGTGCCCTCATACCATAAGCTTCACAACCAGGGACTCGTTAAAACACAGCAGTACCTTGTTGCACCGCATGGCAAAGGACTAACTCGCTATGCCGTGCAACAACACATGGCTTAAACTCAGTGCTGGAAATGGAAACAATGTACTGGGGGAACCCTCTTTCGCATGGACCGGCGGGGCCAAGGGCGTGGCCCACGTCAAGTCAAGTCACACAACACAGTGCATCTTCACAAAACCCAAACCAGGCAACTTGCATGAAAGCAAAGAGTGGAAACATAAGAATGCCCACAGTTTAAAGTTTAAAACATAGAGTGATTCCGCAACAAACCCTTTTGAGGGAAAAATGGAAATTGCACTCTGTTGTTTTCATGGGTCACAATACTCACCCTAACAAACAAAGTCTGCGAATCGCGCTCTGAAACACTCGTGTACGAGCCCGATATAAATATCATATCATATCATATGTCATTGCAGGACATATATGCCCGTTTAGACAGCTGCAAACCAGTATGTCAGGCTTTGGCTGTTTATGTATTCATCCTCCCGTGCCGAGTCTTCTGAAAGCCGCCTGCTTGTTGAAACATGGGGTGCTCGTGCATGCCATAACCCGGCTTCAGAACAGATCTTGCTTCGAGTGCCCTGCGCATAAACACGGTACCAGGTACCAGGGCCTGGGGAGGGCCTGGGGACCGGCCTACTCTAATTTTATAGAAAATGTTTAGTTGTGTTGCGCACTCCAGTTCCACGCCCTCGCAGGACCTCCTCTAACTGCACGACCCTAGTGACAGGCGGGTGGCATCCTGTTCCGACAGCTCGGCGTGGGCAGCTGGGAGGAACCTGGAGTGGGGCACACCTGGGGTGAAGTGTGTGAAATCTCGCAGAGCATGATGTGCACGACTGTGTGTGGAACCTGTGTGCCTTATACTCGTTTACGAAATATTCATTATTAACCCTTACTCCAAGGAACTCGTTAATGTTTAATGCATCTGTTCAAACGCTGTATGTGTGACTGAAGACCGGTCCCCTGCAGGCGATGGCCTTTCGCGGTCACCGCTTGTCCCAGTGGCTGCGCCCAGCCGGCCAGGTGTACACACCCGAGCTCCTGGTTAAATACCACAGCGATGGGATGAGAGTCCCAAACGCTGAATCACACCTGCTGTGCGCGTGGGTGACCGAGGGGGCGCCACTGCCTATCCCCAGCCCTTCAGGTGCAGCCTACCCACTGGGGCGGGTAACACCGGCGGTAGTGCAGGCAATGTTCTGGTTAAGCTTCCTGGAGATGATGGTGAGAGCTCCAAGTATCACATTTCCCCCTTAGCAAAGCTGGAGGAAGAGGGGGTTCACCAGCCAGCCCCCAGGTGCACCAGGCCCACTGTGGCGGGCAATAGTGGTGCGTGCGGGCAATCTTCTGGTTAAGATTCTGATAGATCGTGTGGACCCTGGCTGTGATGGTGGCAGCAGTGGCACAGCCAGGTGTGGCCTGCAGTCTGTGGGGCTCACCTGTGCTCTCAGCCGGGTGGGAATCTCCTGTGGGAGTCTGTGTGTACCCATATGAGAGTTAAGCAAGTGCGTCCCCGCTGCCTGAATAGTTCCGTTTCGTCCAAAATGACTGTGGGCAAAATGTCTGAGTCCCAAAAGTCCGACCCCTATTTGCATATATATATATATATGTGCGTGTGTGTGGGGATGGGTAAAGTTAATAAAAATGTATAGGGGTAAGGTTGGGGGGCACCCGCTGGCTCCTTCTCGCTGAATTCGTCCCGGGAGGATAGCTCAGCAGCAACGTGCTCACCTTGGAAACAAGACGACACGAAGCAACACAGGTTCTATCCCTGGGTCCGCGCTTAGAAACCTCTGGGTATTAAAGGATAGTTCCGGGACTTATTTTTTATTGTCCCTACGGGTCGGCCATGTGTTTGTAAGCATAAATCGGTAGATCGTAGGAAACTTTCCTATGGACCTTACCCGACTTTTCGCCCATTATCGCACTCGAAATCAGCCTCCATTTTGTGATAATCCTATCATTCCGCCGCATCGACCTGGCTCACCTGCCTTTGCGGCACTAAATCAAATCCCCCGCCCCTGAGCCTGACATCAGCAGACGCGTACTGCCCATTTCAAGCACGTCTCGTGTCAACAATCGCTGCGCCTCAGCTATTGACGTGTTGCCATGGAAATGGCAGGACGCCTCTTTCCCCAATAAGTATAAACAGACCGTTTCACAACATACAGCAGCAGATTTTCGATTCCATTCCTCTCTCTGTGTTACTTTGAGTATTCTGTGACTCGTTTCAGTGCTCTGGTCAGCTACCTTCGCCGCTTGTAGCCCGTGTGAACACCTGTACCATCTCTGTAAATTATTTTACTATCTTTACCGCACAATGGCCACAATAATGCCGTATATGTACGAGCCCGAGTACACCGAGGAGGAACTACTGGAAAGGCAAGCACGCGAAAACGATGGGGATTCGGACGGCAGTTGGGAGGACCAGTCAACGGATGAAGAGCCTGGACCATGTCGCATGGACGGCGTCTCCACCTGGTGCACGTGCAATCGGTGCGAGCTAATGCCAACTGAGGAGGAGAACTGCTGCTGCCGTGAAAATTCCGGGTGCTTGGCCTACATTTCGGAAAGCGAGCAAAGTCTGCAGGAAGGCGAGCAAAGTCCGCAATGCATCACCGAGCTGCCAGAGTTCAGGGAAGCCTGCCTCTCACGGACAGTGTTGAGGATGATGATGGTGCTTATGCACGAACTTCGTGGCACTGTTCGTCCGCGTAATCCGAGTAACGAGTAAGTATACTCTGTTTGTGATGTCAGTGATGCCACCACTATTTCATGGTCGTCTCCCACATATAAAATTACATTTACATATCATTCGAACGCATGTAAATTGGTTCCATATAGTGCATTTTCTAGATATAATTTTTTTCTAAGAAAAATGACATGTGTTACCTGAATCGACATTGATAAGAAAGTTTGGTCAGTTTAATACAGTTTGCATCTTTTTTTTTCACAGGTGGTACAGGCTGGTGGCCTATCGTTGCTTCACTTGGTGGCTTCACGGGAGGCTCGGACACCGCGTTCGGAGAGTAATACCTGCCTGTGCGGTACTTGCCATTAGACAACATTTCCCCAGTGACAGTGGACAATACCGCGGATTTTCCCTCGATGTGCTGCAACCTCAACTTTACAATGTGTAATGTTTATTATTTATGTTTAATTAAAATCTAAAATAAAGCCCAACATATATTTTAACAATGGTTGTTTTGATTTTTTAAATGAATCTAGTGTGTCTCCGTTGAATAGCCTTCCAGTGCCTTGTCTTGTCACACCACATGTCTCCGGCCAGCATCCTCCCTCACGCTGGCCGCACACCTTCAATCCACATAACCGTTGAACCCATATATGCAGCAGTCATACATATATTATTTTGTGGGTTGGCATCAAGCGTTGGCAATAAAAAGCTGTTGGATTTTATTGATACAAAACATGGTTATAGGTAAATAATAAATATGGTTGATCATAATAAATCCTCTTTTTGGGCACCGGGTACAGAGATGACCCCCATATATTCTCCTGGGAGGGTGAGGTATTTATAAACTCACCCCCCTGCCTTCCATGTAGTAGATCCTGCAGCCATCCTCTTACATTCAGTTAGATGGCCTCTCCTTGGTGAGGCCCTGCGGCAAACGGGTCTTGTCTGCACGACCACCGCCCCGATCCACCCCCCGCCCTATCAAAGGCAGTTCGCACCAGGGTACTTGCGCTGCTGGCAAGTGGAGCTGTCAGGGAGCGATAAAGGCCAAGAGGTGCCAAAGACCATGTACACTTCAAAGTGGTCTATAGAGCATGGGTTGTTGTTCCCATGTCTACCTCCAGACCCCGTGTCTCCTGCCAAGCATCCCCCCTCACGCTGGACGCCCCCCTGCAATCCACATAAGTGTGTCTCCATTCACGAGTCTTCCTGTGTCTTGTCTGCACGACCACCGCCCCGATCCACCCCCCGCCCTATCAAAGGCAGTTCGCACCAGGGTACTTGCGCTGCTGGCAAGTGGAGCTGTCAGGGAGCGATAAAGGCCAAGAGGTGCCAAAGACCATGTACACTTCAAAGTGGTCTATAGAGCATGGGTTGTTGTTCCCATGTCTACCTCCAGACCCCGTGTCTCCTGCCAAGCATCCCCCCTCACGCTGGACGCCCCCCTGCAATCCGCATAATGCCACGACATATACACGTCATTCATTCACAAACACACCCCTGTTTCGAATTCTTTATAACCCACTTCATATTTCTAATGAGAACTTCTTTGCGCTTTGCTAGTCAACCCGTGAAGGTGCTGGTTATCTGCTCTTCGTCTCTGTGAACTTCCGTGACCACTTTGAGCAAACTCGTCAGTTTGCAACCTGTGAACTGCTCCCTGTTCTACGACAAGAAACTACTCTGATCCCTGCATCTAACTGTTTGTTCGTCAAGGTAAGTCCATGTACCATAATCATTTTGCGTCCAATTTTTTAATTTATATCTATTTGCTAGTAGTCATCAAATTGCATCCATGTTTTCTTTTCGTTCACGACAGTACATGCAAGGAACTAGTCACATGTTCTGAGTTTAGTCAAATTACTTTTTCTATTTTTTGAAAGTTATTGAAATACTTATCCGCATGTGAATAACGTGTATAGTTCCAAGAACCAAAACGGACCTTGCATTGAACCTTTTATGTGTCATTTAATGTTTTAACACATTGGTATTCATAGAGAATTGTTGATCTTTACTTTTCAGAACTTTCCATAATGCCTGCCTGTTCCATTGGCGGTTGCCCTTCGAAGACCCATAACAAATCTGAAGATACTATAATGCATGTTTTCCCTAAGACAATAGATCAGATAAGAGAATGGGTCCGATATTGCGGATATCCAGCCTCTGAGCTAGAAAGTAGAGTCCTAGAAGTCTTTGCGGACAAGAGGGGTGATCGATACCGCATCTGCAGCAGGCACTTTAGCCCAGACATGTACTCCACATCATTGCTAATAAAGAAGAAAACACCGCGAGCGAGGCGAAAATTGCTCTCAACCGCTATTCCCACTCTATTCGTCCACATCCCTCCACTGGTGAGTCAAGTTTACGTATTTGTCTCTCGGCCTTGCGGTAGTGTGTAGCATTAGCTAACAATAATTTCCCCATTTATGTATCCACTCAATATGAAGGCGGAAGATTCTCCATCCGTGTCGTTATTGCAGTCATCAGCCACTTCAAGCGCCTATCGGGTAATCTTACTTAGCTATTCTGACACTGACTTGTTTTAGGCATGTAAATCAATAGTTTTAATTGATCGTGTAATTATTTTACCTAATGGTACACCACAGTACTCGTCCTCTAGTCTTTGTTTTCAGTTATAATTATTGTTATCCAAAATAATGCAAGTACTGTCTTTCAGGGAGATGCTGAGGAGTCCAACGCATTGACGACAACCGTAGATGTCACTCAGATGCTCGAGGTACGTTTCCGGACAGTTCCATCGATGGAGATCATCAGATCTTGCATTCTTGTAGCGTGATTGTTACACACAATGTTTCTTTCGTTTTTAGCCATTGGTATGTCCTTCTGTCGTCGCCCTCCTATGTGTCTTCTTTTTTCAATATTGTGTTCATTACTAATGAAAGTCCTATGTTTCAGGGAGTCGATGGAGCATTAGTCCAAGAAGAAGGGGGAGCATGCAGTTACGGGTCGGCGCAACAGCTTGCAGAAGTGTGCACCGCAGTTACAGCGTCCCTTGATGTTCTTATGCATTTCGAGGTATGGATATTGACAGATCAATCATGCGAGATCAAATGACGTGATTACATCCGCTATACTTCCTTCTTTATTAACGCAAGTACTATGTTTCAGGGAGCTGACGGAGCTTCTTCAACAAGAACATCACCCCTAGTAGTTGATGCAGATCTCTGGGTGGTGGCACTTCCAACGATGGAGCAAATCGAATCATATTTAGATATCCATTATTTATTTTAGACAACTGATCATTTGTGCAGGTCTATTTAGATGAGCCGTTGACGCCTGCAGAAAGTTTATGTTCTTTTAAACAAAATAGAAAACCATACCAATGCAATTACTGTGTTTCAGGGAGTTGCTGAAGCGTCATCTTCAATAATATCATCAATGGAAGTCTATGCGGAGCCCGAGGTATGGATCTTGACAGTTCAATCTAACTAGATCAACAATGCGTGAACTATTGTCGTTTGAATGTTCTACACAATGCGTTCATTCGTGTTTTGCTATTGAGATGTACGTATGGGTATTGGTCCCCAAGTACATTTTGTGTTTTCAATATTATTATACATACTAATGAAAGTTCTATGTTTCAGGGAGTCGATGGAGCCTCAGTGAGTGATGGATGTGCTTATCATGAAAATATAGTCGTTGCAGCGCGAGAGGAAGTGGAGACATGCACACACGAGTCGGAGCAACAGCGTCCAGATGTTGAAGTTCGAGGCAAGAAAGTTTCAAAGAAAAGAAAGCAAAAGAAGGTTAGTGTCCTGTTCACTATATTATGTTGTCTTTCACTGTCAATAGTTCAATACTGTAAGTTGTGTTTAAACTGAACATCCCTTTTCTAATCTGTCCTCTAGCTGCGAGTGGGTGTAAGAACTAGATCTACACAGACAGTGAAGCGAACGAGAGATGTTGCTTGTCAAACCTTTTGGCAGGGACTTGAGACTGGAGATGCATCGTGCCAATGGGAAGAATATGAAGTGATTGACAACGGAGCTATACCACCACCAGCCATTGATAGTGAATGTCCTCCTGGTAGTTTGGATGCAGTCGGAGATCAATTCACAGAATCCACACCCGCAAAAAATAAGAGCGCGCGAAAGTTGAAGACATTGTTTTTTTCTCCCATCTCCGGACAAGGAACAGATGTTGCAATGGAAGAGAATGAAGTGGACGACAATGAAACACCATCAATATCACTCAGCATAGCGGAAGACGATATCAGAGATTGTACCTTTCATGCGAGTGACATGTCCTCAACGTTACAGGCCGAACCAGCTGGGATGCAGAGTGACAGTATAAGGAAAGAGGCCAAATTCATTGTATTCGATAGCTGTTTGATGGATATTATTATGATGATGAAATGTGGGCATTGGGTTGGTGGGGAAGTATGTGGGGAGCCATTGATTAATGTGACTCGTGCAATTCGAGGCACTAACCTTAAAATACATGCCACCTGTACACAATATCATCCGTTCGCATGGTCTGCACAACCCATGCTGGGGCAACTGCCAGCAGGCAATCTACTTTGTGCAGCGGCCGCACTTTTTAGTGGTTCAAGTTTTAAAAAGTTACAGTATTTCTTTCAGTTTGTGGGAATCCATTTCATTGCGAAAAGTCAGTTCTACAAATACCAAACCGATTATCTATTTCCAGCCATCAGCGAAGCTTGGAGAATGGAAAAAATGTCAATGGAAAGTACATTCGCGGGCAAACGCTTCAGGCTAGCCGGTGATGGACAGTGCGACAGCCCAGGATTTTCAGCCAAGTACTGCACCTACCACTTTCAGGACATGGAAAGTAAGAAAATTGTGAGTTCGGTGGTCGTGCAGGTGTCACAAAGTACATCCTCAGTGGCCATGGAGAAAGTTGGCTTTGTAGCATCATTGCAAGAACTACAATCGCGGGGAATGGTGATCGACCTGATAGCCACGGACAGACACGTTTCAATTGCCAAGACAATGAGAGAAGAGTACAAAAATATAAATCACCAATTTGACGTATGGCATCTTGCAAAAACAATCAATAAAAAATTGTCGGCTGCAGGAAAAAAAAAAGATATGCAAGGTATTTCACAGTGGTCCAAGTCAATCAGCAACCATCTTTGGTGGAGCTCAAAAACATGTGAAGGGTCGTTGGAAATTCTACTGGAAAAATGGCGGTCAGTAATGTTGCACTGTAGCAACGTACATCGATGGTCGACAAATGAGCATTTCCACAAATGTGAACATGGCCATTTGTCCACAGAGGAGGCACGGAAGAAGAAGTGGTTGATTCCTTCATCACCCACTCACAAGGCCATTGAAAAGATTGTATTTGATAAAACTATAACAAGAGATTTGAGGGGACTCACGGAATTCTGCCACACAGGAGATTTGGAGGTGTTCCACAATATGTGCCTAAAGTACAGGCCCAAAAGATTGCATTTTGGCATGGAAGGCATGATAAATCGGACTCTTCTAGCGGTCTTGGCACATAACCATAATGTTGGCCGTCAACAAAGTAGGACGACCGGAACTTTAGGGACGCTTCGCTACAATAAGGCCTTCACTAAAAGAAGTAAACAATGGGTGATCAAACCAGTGTTTGAGGATATGCAATATGAGTTTATTGAGAGACTTATCGTAGATGTCCTCGATAGGCACATACATGGAGTGGTGAACGAACCTATGCAGGGGACAACTGCATTGCCACCCAACATTGCCTCTGTTCCATGTCCACCTAAAGCAGAGCTCATTGAGAAATACACATCACGGTTTAAATGATTGTAATTTGATTGTCTGTTCTCTCGAGTCTCCTCATGTTGCAGGCCCATTGCAATTAAACCAAACAGTAATATAAATCATTTTTACAAAAATTATAGAATGTTTCCGTATTACAAACACATGGCCGACCCATAGGGACAATAAAAAAAAAGGCACGCAGACAAGATGCCCTTACACTAACTGCAGCTAACTAGAAATGTGTGCTCGCTCAAAGTGAAGGTCAGCTGCTTTGATGTTTTGCTCGGGTGGCGGAACGGCCCACGACCCAATATAAGGTTCTATTGTGATTTGACCTTGACAGGCCGGGACCATCCTGAAAGACTAAGAAAAGATAATGAATAAAATTTCAGAAACGAAACGATGAGCCACGTTCATTAGAAGAAGTAACGTCGGCAAAGAAGGAGTGGTGTTTCGGGTCTGCCCTACACAGAGACACAATGGAAAATGCAAATATAATGTAAGTAACTTTTGATGAGTTTATACCCCAATTTCATTACTATACAGTGGCTTTAAAGACGGGTTCAGTTGTACTTGTTCGTTCTATGTGGCATATTGTTTTGTACCGCGCACTATCTTGATGAGAACCATCTCCTTTTACGGAAGCACCTCAAAACCTTCCTCTTTGCTTCTGCTTTCTCTCTCCCTCTCCCCTGCTACAACTGGTCCACTGTCTGCGACCTCGGTCCTGGGCCCTTCCACTCTCCACCTGCACTGCCTCCCTGTCAACCCCTGCACTGGGGGACTGTCTCAGTATCCTACAGCCCCCCCTTCCCAGCACTTGTTCTGCACTTACCTTGCACTTGCCACCAGCTGGCCCTATTTATTTATTATTTTATGCTACTTACCTTGTACTCCACTCCCCCCCCCCCTGCCTCGCCACGCCTTTAAACACTTGTGTACACCCAGTAGCGCTGTCCTCGCTATGATTTTAATAAGGATCTGATGGTGAGACTAATTTCATTTTTTATGTTTTTAGGTACATCATTCACTACTGTCTGTGTCACGAGTACCAGACACCGGCGGACGGCTTCTACAGCCGCCAGTTGCTTCTCCGCGTGAACAACGTTACCACCCTGACCATTTTATGGGACGATCGCCAAGTACAAGTATGCCCTTACGCGGTACTAACGGTTAGATGCAACATACCTACCGTTGTGGTGGCCTAGTGCCTCGTTGTTGGAACAGCCATGCGATTATCAGTGCGACCAAAGAGCTTATTTTTATCGTAAACCAACACCCTGTGTACTGCACACGAACATCGCTTCCCTCAAGACGAACTAATTTGGATCGAGAGCAAAGAAAAATGCAAATCGCTGAATATTCTCTAAACATTTGATGTCCAATAAACGTACTTTGCCAAATGTACAATCTTGCCGTTTGCTTTTAAACCACGGTTTCACATTCCGAATTGTGGCGCTGTATTGTGAGATGCTCTAAGACCCTGTGTACAGCAAAGGACCATCGCGTTCCTCAATATGAACTTTTTGGAACATGAGCAAATAAAAATGCAAATCGCTGAATATTCTCTAAACATTTGATGTCAAATAAATGTACTTTACCACATTTACAATCTTGCGGTTTGATTTCAAAGTACAGTTTCATATTCCGAATTGTGGTGCGCTGTATTGTGAGCTGATCTGTGTTGATTTCCGGGGTCTGTGTGGAGTCGCGTAGAAGACGCCTGGGCGCGTTTGCCTACGCAGCTCAGTCACGTCACGGATAGAGGCGGGGAATATGAATGTTTTGATAAAGTCTGTTTCAGGGGCGGGGGATTTGATTTAGTGCCGCAAAGGCAGGTGAGCCAGGTCGATGCGGCGGAATGATAGGATTATCACAAAATGGAGGCTGATTTCGAGTGCGATAATGGGCGAAAAGTCGGGTAAGGTCCATAGGAAAGTTTCCTACGATCTACCGATTTATGCTTACAAACACATGGCCGACCCGTAGGGACAATAAAAAATAAGTCCCGGAACTATCCTTTAAGCGCGTTATAAATACGCAACTAAGACATATTCCTGTAACAGCGCCTCGATGCCCCCGGGCTGTGTGAGCACTTTAAAAATGCAAAAAATAAAATAAACACGCCCAGGCGGTTAGGCAGCACGAGTACCGGGTGATGAGAGTTGCTCTACAGATAATGGCCCGGCCACTGTCCCTACGTGATGTTAACTTTCTACAGTGTGAGCAGCCTCGTGCAGCTGTGCAGGGTGTTCACGTGTGAGATAACAAGGTCTATCTGTTCAACTGTTGGGCTCGGGGCGCGAACATGTGCCATGCTGGCAGGAACAGCACTTTCTTGTAATGTGTGCATTTGGGGGAACCCCCTCTGCTCTAATTAACATTCCTGCTATGGGTCTCTGCACGCCTTTCACTGCCGATTCCCAGAGAGTGTGTCAAGGGCGCCCCTAAAGAGAACGAGTGGTTTTCTGGTAGGAATGCTGAGGGTGCACTCCAAGACCTCATTAACAGGCCAACTTCTTCTTTTACGCTCAATAAGCCCAGAACGAGCCACCTTTGGGGAATTTGCACACTTGGTCACAGAGGGGGTGTTCCCTTGTGCAGCACTCAGTTGCTTCCTAGCATGGTCAGCGCTTCAAACAGGGCTCAGGTCGAGGGAACATGGGGGAGGGGGGACAAGAAACCACCCACTTTATTCAGAGGGTGGACTCAGTCCGCCCACCTAAAATGAGAAACATTGAATGACCTCTTTGAATTTATGAATTAAAGATGACCTCGGGGATCAAACCGCAGTTGTCAGGTTTGTAGGCTGGAGACTTCACCACTGCACTATATAACCCGATGAAAAATATTGAAATGTCGCATTTCCGTACTGCAAGTCCCACGGAAAATATTTGTATTGGTTCTTGAGTTTAAAACACGCACACCTTTTAATGTTTTCAAAAACACTATTAGAGGAAAATATCCTCTCTTGGTTTTGTGTGTGTGTTGATTTTCTGAAAGGCAAAATCCATTCGTCATGTGCAATTTGGGTGGTTATGCAAAGCCAATTTAATGAAATGTGTATATTTCACCTTGATATGCCAATTTCTGGCGACGTCGTATCCAATTGGGTTTGATGAGGAGTCCCCCACTTTAATTTTTAGGACTTGACCCCTGGCTTCAAAGATCCTATAGGTACAAATGGCAAATATACGCATTTGTTCACCAAGTTACTATATGGCAGAGCATGAGTCATAACGTGTTTATCAAGACTGAAACAGGTTTAGATTCCATATACGTTGACAGAGGCCACTGCATACTCCAAACAGACTCTTACCTTTCGGCTGAGCACCGCCTCAACGACCCAGATTTGCAGGCATGTGCTGCCAGTACACCAAAGGCCCTCTGCTGTTTAGGATTCACTGCCTCCATTGTGTGCTTGGTCAGAGGGCAGGAGTCTGCTATGCAAATCCCCACAAACAGAGCAGGGGGGGGGACAGG